>NC_134874.1:62249485-62609485 GCF_049852395.1 Peromyscus maniculatus bairdii | reverse complement strand
TGAGGCAAAGGTGAAAGGAAAATGGCAGCAGGCAATGAGGAAAAGAACAAAACAGGATGCAGGGAAGTCATCAGTGGTCAGCCTCCTTTCACCCAGAGCAGAGAGGGACACAATTGCTCGGCAGCCTTTCCTGCCTCTCAGTAGCCTCTTTCTCACCGTCATGGTCCTCATTACTTAGTTTTTCTCCAGAGGATTTCTTTGCAGATAAATAATTCTGCCTCTACAAATACCATAAAAACTTTTAGCTTGCATCAGTTATGTGGTCTTTGGTTGTAGTTAGCTGTATGGACATGCAGAAGGATGGGCAACTCCATCTGTTCTTTGACGGAGGCAAAGTGGTACTAACCAGATTAGGCACAGTACATTCTCATTGAAATCCATCTCCATCATTCTTAAAGATGTTCCATTGTTCCGAGAGAGAGTGAACATACACATAGTGGCTCAAACACATATTCTCATTCCCCAAAGATACACATAACAACAACAACAGCAACAACAAGAACACACACACACACACACACACACACACACACACACACACACACACACACACACACGTGTTTCTTGAATCCAGAAAGGCAAGGTAGAAGACTAGAATGTTGCAGCACCTTTTCTACTCCGGGGGGGGGGGAGTGGGTCCTCTCTGCTGTCTACAAGCCTCTTAGACCCAGCCAAGCTCTTCTGCCCTGGCCTGAACTTATTTCCCTTCCCAGGGAAGTTCTTATCACCAGACTCACTGATCGTACAGATAAGTAACAACCTCTGCACAACTGAGTTGGACCACACAAAACCAAGTGCTGGGGGAAAAGAGTGGGACATGAAGCCTCCCGATAGATTTAAGTTGAACCATAATAGTCTCCTCATTAAATTTACCCAGATTCCTCCACAGAATACATTGACAGCACCAGAGAATGGAAGTCACCCATTGTCATTACCCAACAACCTTTGACCAGATTACAGTTCACATTATATTAAAACAGCCCCAGGCCAGTCAGTGGAAGGCTACTTAGGTCATCCCCAGCACTTTCTTAAATGCAGCACTCTATACAACTATGAGTTGGACTCTGTCCTAAGAGTGAGTATCAAAATGTCAGGTTCCATGTTGTGAAGCCAGTAGACAAAACAGACCTGTCCTGAGAAGTTATCTCTATGTCATGAAAGAAAAGAAGTCTACTTTTTTGTTTATAAAGTAGCTCCATTGTTTGATTTTTGTTATTTATCATAAGACGCATTAAATCCAAAGTAATAAAATTGTTTAAAAATTAAGAGAAACCAACAAGTCAGTTCTCTTTCTGACCAAATGAACCATTTAGCAACAAAATGAGACAGAAAAAGACAGGACACTCTACTGTGAGGAGACAGGAGATCCAAAGATCTGTGGCTATCCAGCTTAGCCAGAACAGAAATTTTCAGGTTCAGTGAGAGACCCAGGCTGAAGAGCATAAGGGAGAAAGCAACAGAGGACACTCGATGTCATCATCAGACCTTCCAAACACTCACAGATGTATGTGCCCTCTGGCAGGCATACTTACACACAGACACAAATCCCTCAAATTATCAGTGATCAGGATGCAGTGAGGAGGACATCACACTGGATGAGGATGACATTGCCAGTTGGTTTTAAACTCTTCACAATAGCTGTTTAAATGAGTCCCACAGTTCTGCATAATTTTAGTAAATTTGCCTAGAGAAGCATGCTGTGTCTCTGCAGGCTATGTTGATGCAGTTGGCTCAAATCTGTCATCCCGAACACTGCCTGTCATAAGCCCTTGCCTCATCTCTGGTCATCCAGTGAGCTTCTGAATGTAAGAACCAGGATGGGAGAACTGGCCAATGCCACTTACAGCAAGCAGTACTGACAAGCTGTTAATTTAGTTTCTGTCACTCTGAACCAAGAGCTTGGCCAGGGAAAGAGGACACCATGGCAATCTGGGAACAAGAGGTTAAAATGCCATATGACACCCTAAAAGATGTCGATGTGACACGGTCTTTGACTTTTTCAGGGGCGTTCCTCCTTCCATGCTGTGTCTGCTCTGATCTCACATGACACTGCCAAGCAAATGAGACCCAGACCCTTGACCTGACTCACTCGATATCTGTGGCTCCCATCACAGCCCGGCTCCTCCCATGCTGACATACAGGTGAGTGATATGTGACTTACTCGTCTCCCTGAATGGACTGCAGCTTCCAGCAGAGCAGTTGGGTTTGCTTGCTATCAGAGGCTAACTCCCAGAAAGACTTGTGAATGATCACAGAAGTGAACTATTAGATTGATTGGGTCAGGTGGATAAGTGAGTAGAAGGTTACATGTGTATGTGTGTATGTGTGTGTATGGTCAGACAGGTGGCCAGGTTGGCCCTGCTGCTTCAACCTACCTGCATCTGCCTTGTCCAGAGGTCATAGATCTTCTCATGGGCCTCTTCACGGAGCCTCTTTGCCTCCGCATGCGACTCTTGTAGTAAAATCTGCTCCCCCTGCAGCTTTTTCTTTTCCTCTAGCAACATTTTCAATTTTTCTTTCAGCTGAGTCTGTTCACTCAGATGCTGACTGTAGAGGGTGCTGAAATATCACAAAAAATGATGAGCTCTGCCTCCATCTGCCAACCCTGCCTGGTATACCATGATTCCTGCAAGGTCCCATGTCCCCATCCCCAACCGCCCTGGGCTGGAGCCCTCATTAGCCATGGCAGCATCACTCAGGTGCAGGCCAAAGCCAGAGAATAGCCAAATTCCAGAAAGATTTACACTACTTCTGAAGACCCTGACTGCAAAACAGATCCATGTACTTCTGAAGACTGGATCTGCTACCTCACGAACACACACCCTGGTACTTAACTGTTCACAGTATTGGGAAAACAAGAGCAGGTAGAGGGAAACCATGCTCTGAGGAAGACAGAAGACCTATCTGGAATATATTCCATCCATGTGTCCCATAGAAACCAGCTGTCTAAGCTCCTGGCAGAGCCACAGAAGCCATGGTGCAAACTATGTTTTCTGTCTAGAAGTTCCAGAAGCTGACAGGAAAATGTTGGGAGGGGCTCTCAGACTTTTAACACTTAGGAGAATTCAGTCTAGGAGGCACAAGTCCACGAGCTATAAGCAGGCTGCTTGCTAAGAGGTAAACTGACTAGAACCACAGCCCTTACATTGGTTCAAAGGTGGAGAAGGGAAGAAGATGCTGTAAGATGTCTTTCTGTATGCCGTGAATAGGTATTGCTTCCATTGGTTAATAAATACCCTGCTTTGTCCTATGGCAAGGTAGGAAGGAGCCAGGCAGGAAAATCCAGGAGAGACAGAGAAGAAAGGCAGAGGTGGAAGAGATGCCAGCTGCAACCCAAAGGAGCAACATGCTAGCAGGTTGGCAATGTAGCGGCCATATGGGAAAAAACAGATGAATAAAATTGGGTTAATTTAAGATGATAGAGCTAGCTAGCCTGAAACTTAAGCCATTGGCCATACAGTTTGTAAGTAATGTGAGCCTCTGTGTGTTTATTGGGGCCATTTGGCTGCAGGAGACAGGAGGGACGGATTCCTCCTGACAGCGGGGTCGGGCAGGACTGGAGAAACTTCAGACAACAAGAAGCAGTCCTTACCAAGTTCTGGAGTCCACCCAAGTCAGGCACTCACCTGTAGAGTTTGGTCTTCTCACTCAGCTCTATGCACTTGTACAAGGCCTCACTAATCTCCTTGGGTAATTTCTTCACATCTGACATATCCTTCTTATGCTCTGTGTTCTGCATCTCATGCTCCGAATTCAGCCTTTGGTAGGGCATAGCCCCAGGAGCAAAGAACCCTGTGATCATAGGCCTCAGGGACCCCATGAATTAAGGTTGTATTTTGCACTACCCTAGCCTACTGGATGTCACACACTGAATCCTATGTACTGGGAACTCCTCATGTGCATTAGACTTGCTACCCTGCCCCAGGGCCAGGAGAGGCTGGGTGTCAACAGGGAGGGAGACAGGGCTCCATGAGCTTCCTTAGTAGGCCCAGAAAGGTAGAGTAGCTCTCTAAGAAGGTCCACCGGCATGGGCTTACCTGAAATCTGCAATGACATTTCCACTGTCGTGAGAACAGAAATGCTTTGTCCTTACAAGGATACCCAGACTCATCATCAGTATTGCCATGCATGAGGCACACCATGAGGCTGACTATATAAACTCCCAAGGGGATTCCAATGAGGCACCAGGGTGAGCACAAAGACTGAGAACAGTGATGCTTAAAGTGGAGCTCCATGGTCTCAGCACTTATATCACCTGACATCTTTGAATCAGGCAAATTCTCAGGCCTACTATCAATCTCTAACTCACAAGATCTGAAGGGACCCCCTGCCCCCATACACACAGTGTAAGGGAGCCTCTCAGAGACAGTACAGAACACACTGAGACACCAAATCCTTAGCACAAAGAGATGCATTTCCCCAGCAGGGCAAGCATGGCATTGGGAGCCTGCCTCTGGATCAGGCAAAGGCAGACAACATGCAGCAGGCTTTTTTCCACAGTGGGATTTTAAATAGAAAGGTTAAGTCTGTGCTAGGGTAAGTTGCTGAGATCTGATTTGTCAGGTTGGCAAGTGTAGCTGAGAAATGAATTTTTATGGTTGGACTTTGATGTTTAGTTTCAAGAATGAGTCGGTGTTCACAAAAGGGATTGAACTCTGGAGACTAAATTAAGAAATGTAATCTAATGGTTTTTCAAGGGAGAGGGAGGTGAAAAGCGCAAAACCTGCCACTGCCATGTTTGCAATGTTTGGGCCCCTTAGAGGGCAATTCACATGCACACAAACTGACACAGAGTTAGGATGTCAGAGAAATGTATGTGGGTGGCATTTTCTCCCAGTACAAGGAACAAGACAAGAGAGGAGCAGGGATGGACTCCAGGCCTTCCAGTCACACACAGATTGAACAAGTAGGACCATCAGGCCCTTCAAGCTGCTCCCAGAGCAACAAGCAAAAGTAAATATCTTGTCAAATACAGAGACTCAGGTTAAACTCAGAGCACCCAGTATTTCCTACAAGCCAACATCTGTCAACATGTTGTGAAATGCATGTTGTGATCTTACACCGTACTGCCCCTCTCTGTGGATTGTGATTCAGGCCACAGGCTCTGGTTTACATTAGGAGGAATCAGAACAGCCTTTGAGCCATCTCACTCCTACAGGCTTCAGTTCTTCCTCTCAGATGCATTCAGGAAAATTTTTGTGCAGGTCACCCTGCAGGTGCAGCTTCCAGTGACCTAAGGACTGCTGGAATTGACACAGTAGTGTCAAGACATTCACCAGAGAACAGGGCATGATGAATACCTGTTGTTCAACTCATTGTTTTTGTAATGGGCCAGGAATTCACGCAGTTCATTCCTGTCATTGGTCATTATCTGTAGCTGAAGTTTCAGTTTTTCCACCTGGTTCAGCTGCTGTTGCTGCTCAGTGAGGAAGAAGGGTGTGGATGATGCCTTCCTAGTCGCCCCTGTAGGTACATAAACACAAGTGAATTTCTACAAATGAATGGTATAAGCCAAGAAGATCATGTGGTGTCCCAAGAGGAACCTTGAGGAAGAGGAAATGCGTGGAACCCAGTGAAGCCCTCAAAGATCAGAGCAGCTCTCCTTAAGCTGGGCCTTATAAGCCATGTGTCTCTCTCCAATCCCTATGGCTAGATATATGCCTCATCCCCTACTGCTCCCCACTGGCCCTGAAAGACATAAGCAAGGCCAGCCATGTTGGTTTGGAATTGTCAGCTCATACCTGATAGGTGGTGGTATTATGTTCCCCCAAATATTGTGCACCCTAATAAACTTATGTGGCTTCAGAGATAGGAACAGCCACTAGATGCAGAGGCCAGAAAGTGGTGGTATTCACGCCTTTAATCCTAGCATTCTAGAGGTAGAAATCCCTCTGGATCTCTGTGAGTTCAAGGACGCATTGGAAACAGCCAGGCATGGTGACTCACGCCTTTAATCCCAGGGAGTGATGGCAGAAAGCAGAAAGGTATATAAGTCATGAGGACCGGAAACTAGAAGCTTTTGGCTGGTTAAGCCTTCAGGCTTTTGAGCAGCAGTTCAGCTGAGAGCCATTGGGACGAGGACACAGAAGCTTCAAGTCTGAGGAAAGAGGATCAGCTGAGGAACTGTCGAGGTGAGGAAGCTGTGGCTTGTTCTGCTTCTCTGATCTTCCAGCATTCACCCCAATACCTGGATCAGGTTTGATTTTATTAATAAGAATTGTTAAGATTCGTGCTACACTGATGTGATGCAAGGAAGTCCAGGAGTCCCTACTGCTTTTCACCTCCCAGCCCTGATAACCTGTGTCCACGACTAAAAGGAACTGAATGTCTCAGACATGGGTACATGGATGGAAAATTTCCCTCCTTGGTATTTACATCAGACATAAAGTGCAACAACATCTCATTCTGATACCACATTAGTGGTTCTGGGCCTCCTGTTGCAGTCTTTGCCACTCAGAATGAACTGAAGGAGGTCGCAGCACAGCAGCTGCAGCCTTGACCATCCCTGGCCCTCTGCCAACTAACCATAAGGAATCCTCCACCTTGGATCTGCTCTTTAGGAACCTGGATAAGCAGCATAGGCCCATTGCTTCATGATCACAGCTACTGATCCCCATTACTAGAAGGTCAAGTTCTAGCATCACCTCTTCCTTAGGAAACTAGGGCTCTCTCTGCCAATCAGTGTGATCAGTCTTGCCAACATTTCAATTTGGTGAACAATATAAGCACTTAGTGAATGCCTCAAGGGCAGTTGGCATTGCTACAACACTGGTGGTTTCACAGAAGATGCCACAGGCTCTTCAGGATATAACAGAATTTCCAGAGAATGGACTGTTAGGGCCACTGTCAATGGTCATCTCCTATCTGATAAAAAGCTCTTCCCCAATTCACCAATAGCCAAGATGCCCTTTCCAGGATTCTTTCCTGAGACACAGGGGAAGGCCTTCAGCACCTCCTCTTTCCAATCTCAAGATCTCTTTGATTCATTAGAATCTAGTTCATTCTAATTCAATAGTTCATCATGTGTGGAGAGCAAGACTCATTTTCCACACACCGCCCAGGAATAGCTCTTCTCATCCTGATGATCCCCAACTAAGAAGATGAGAAATTATGGATGCTAAGAAATTAGCTCAGGACAATGGAGAGGGAAAATCATTTCCATGATTTGAACAAGCACATCAGAGAAGATCCACGGGGCTGTTACAATGTATGGGGGTGGTGGAAGATTATGTGGGTCCTGTCAGAACAATGATAAGTCACACAGGTAATGAGGAAACTTTTGCCAAAAGCTTCAGCAGAATACATTCCAGCCATCATGATGTTAGCGAAAGTGTGATCAACTACTGATAGGTATGACTGAAAATACCTAACAACTGGGCATTCATAGGTGAGCCGTCAGACACCAAGAACAAATACTGACAGGAAGAGTCATGTCCCAGTCCTGCACTCAAGGTAGAGGAAAGATGACTGGCTAGGGAGAGGGCAGGAACTCAGAAACCTTAGAGGTCACTGACATGAGGCAATACTTAGTGGCTCCTGCCCTGCCAGTGGTTGTTATTTAAAATGTGAGACTCTCTAGATCTGGCCAGGGGACTTTACTCTCCCTGTTATTAGTGACACACACCAAAAGAAATCCAGTGTGGGTGAAGTGCAGGGCTGGAACTGAAACCTCTTTAGTCCCTCTGTGCTTCCTTCCTACTCAGAGTGAAAGCAGAGGGCCCTCAACAGAGCAGCTTCAGGCTTGACCATCCCTGGCTCTCTACAAACTCACCATTGAAAATCCTCAACTCTGGGTCTGCTTTTGAAGAACTCA
This sequence comes from Peromyscus maniculatus bairdii, assembly GCF_049852395.1. Lineage (NCBI taxonomy): Eukaryota > Metazoa > Chordata > Mammalia > Rodentia > Cricetidae > Peromyscus > Peromyscus maniculatus. The sequence continues at coordinate 62,601,672 of NC_134874.1, read as the reverse complement.
GAGGACCAGGATAGGCCCATCATTGCTTCTCAGAAACTCTCCCCTCCTGAGCCCCACTCCTGGAAGGATCAGCTGAAGCCTTCCTCCTTCAGGAAGCTCCCCATCCCTTCCCCAGGACTCACTGTGCTTTCCCCAGAACCATTTGTTTCTTGATGTATGACATGGAGACTGAAGGTCATCTTACTTTTGCCTTCCTCTGATCTCCCTGTGCTCGCCATCCTGTCTCCCAAGAATCTTGTTCAGTCTAGTCAGCATGTCTGTAGGTGAAACAAGAGACACTGGACCAATGCCCCAATGACAGTTGGTGTTGCCACAATACTGGTGACATCACATGGAATGCCAGGGCTCTCCAGGAGACAGTAGAATGTCCATGCACTGATGTCACATGGTATATCTTCTACACTTTGCTTTGCATTTAATATCCATTTAAGAGTAAGCACATACCATATTTGTCTTTCTGGGTCTGTGTTACCTTCCTCAGTATCTTCTTCCATCCATTTGCCTACAAATTTCATGGTGTCACTATTTTTTTACCACTGGGTAATATTCCATTGTGTAAATGTACCACATTTATATTATTATATACTTCACTTGAGGGCCATCTAGGTTGTTTCCTGGTTCTGGCTATTACGAATAATGCTGCTATAAACATGGTGGAGCAAGTGACCTATGGCATGATTGAGCATCCTTTGGGTATATGCCCAAAATGGTATAGCTGCGTCTTAATATAGGTAGATTCCTAATTTTCTGAGGTACTGCGCTACTGATTTCCTGAGTTGCTGTACAAGTTTGCACTCCACCAATAGTGGAGGAGTGTTCCCCTTGCTCCACATCCTCTCCAACATAAGCTGTCATTAATGGATTTGATCTTAGTCATTCTGATATGTATAAGATGGTATCAGTGTCATTTTGATTTTCATTTGCCTGATGGCTAAAGATTTTGAGCAATTCCTTAAATTTCTTGCTCCTCTCTCTCCTCACATGGTCTAGCTCAGTCTTGTCCTGATAACTGTGGACTCTTCTGTGGGAGCACGTTTTCGGGTTCCTCGTGCCTTTACCCTACAGGTCCGCATGGAGGAAGATTAGGACCACGGGCCTGAGTGCAGATGTCTGAGATGTTTGTACTTGGTTGTGCTGGGGGAGGAGGTCATTTGCTCCACCCCTTGGTTTCTCTATAAAAACCCTGGGGCAGAGACAGTAGGGGCCCATTGGAAAATGTTACAGGCTTCTCAAGGCTATCCTTTGTTTATTATCTTTTTATTTCAGCAAGATTCTCTGCAATAAATCCTTCTATCTAATATTTCCTGCTGCTTACACTCAAGAAAACTCTGGGGAGCTGTGAGGTTGGTGGGTAAATGCCCCACAGAATGGTGCCATGAACAGGGGCTAAAGAAAGAAAGGGGGGATTAAAGACAAATGAACAGGGACTAAAGACAAAGTAACAGGACCAAAGATAAAGTATAATAATAGTTTTATTACAGAGTTTTTGGTGAAAGTACTGAGTCAGCCCTGCCAGTGGAAAGGCATGCCAGTGTTATAGAAAATATATATATTATATATATTATTGAAGGGCAGGGGTTTTATCCTTGAGAGTAAAGGAAACCGGACTGGAAGGATGTCCGATGCTGCAGTGCAAAATTCTCTTCTGTCAAAATATTCTATCTTCTATCCCTTTCTCAATTTCTATCTGTGAAAAATAAGTATAAGGTATAGGGTAGTAATATAGTGTAGGAAAAAGTGAGAAGTGTAAGATCGTGTAGAAAAAAGTAAGTCAGTCAACTAACTAGACAGAAAAACTCAATTTTCTAACTTTGGGGGCTTTGAATACACACTGGGGGAAAAAATCTTTCTTTGGGCTTTATGGGTAGTAAAAAAGCTCTTCTCTGAGCTTTTGGGGCAAAAAAAAGTTTCCTATGGAAGCTTTTGTCCTGGGGACAGCTGAAATGCTAAAGTTCAAGCAACAGGAGAAAGTGTTTTCTTCCTGAGGCAAAAATGGGGGTTGTAAAAAGCCAAAAAGTTTAAAGTTGGGAAGTTTTGGGAAAAGTTGGTCTTTCTCTTTGGGGGAAAAAAATCTTTCTCTTTAACTAATAAGCTTTTCTTGGAAAATTTGGGGGGGAAAATCTCTCTAAAAACCTTTAATCTTTCTCAAAAGCTCTTAACCTTAAAACCTAAAGCCTTTATTAACTTTCTCAAAAGGGCAAAAATTAGAATCACCTGAAGATATTAGTATGGGGACCACCTATGATTAGCTCTAAGGGAAAACAACAAACTTCTTAAGACAGCAAAACCTCTCTAAGTTCTTTCAAGCTTTAACAATCCGCCCTGCAATGTGGGAGGCAGGGACATGTCCCTAAAAACCTCTTCTAAGCTCTATCTCTTCAACCTAGTAAGACAGTGGGTCAGAGTGCCCTGAGGGAAACACTTGGGAGAGTGTGGGTGAAGAGCTACAGAGAACCCAAAAGGGCAGGAAACTTTACTTGAGAAAGGCAAAAAGGCCAAGCTTTTCAGTTACAGTGAGCTGAGGCATCAAGGGTTTTGTTTCTGAGTGAGCATTTCAGAATGAAAAGGTGCTCCTAATCATCCTAAATCAAAGATCCCTTGAAGCAATGCAAACTGTTAGCATTGTATCCTCTCTTCTGACCCAAAACCCAGAGGCGACTCTCCAGCGTCTCTGAGTTGGGGAGCATTTCAGGGATACTAGGGTTCCTGCATATGCAAATTTCCTGGAGCACAGAGCTGAGGCAGGAAGGTGCAGGACCCAGGGGAAGATTGCTAATGAACAAACAAAGCTAAAGCCAGTGGGAATGGCATAGCTGTCCACTTTCCTACAAGTCCTGGGTTGATAGGTCCACAGCTGCAAAAAGAAATCTGAGAAAAAGCTTTCCTATCAGAGAAAGGACCTTTCTGGCAAAACAGTTAAGCTGAACTGTGTCTGAAGCAGTTGTGCTGCTGAGTCAGAACGCTGTCTGGGGAAAGAGCCCAGCCAGGGAAGAACAGAACTATCTAGGAGTTAAGGTTTCTTTTCTATCTGACAAAGCATCTCTTGGAGAAAAGCTTTGTTTCAACTGACTCCCATGAGATGAGGGCATGTAACACTAAGGGGTGATTGCCTCTGGCATAAGCTCTGTCCTTGAGCACCCAGAGAAGCAAACACAACCCACTGGGGGAATGGGCCAGGTGAAGGTCTGATGAGGCAAAGCACTTGTCCTAATGGGTGTTTAGAAATGGCAAAAACCTCCCTTGTTAGATTTTCAGTCTGTATGCAAACCACAAAGACCCCAAAAACAAACGGACTAAAGCCCCTACCTTCAGTACCGGGGAAAACTGCCACAGTAGTGTCAGGAACTGTTTCTGGGGTAGAGGGGATTAACTGAGACCAAACTGGGAGATGTCTGGGAGAAAGTCTCTGAAGAAACAGAAGCGAGAGTCCTCCCCAGAAAATGCATGACATGTGAAAAGAGGCTAGAATTTGAGGCAGATGGGTGGGGGGTGACGACAAATAAAGCCCCTACTTCCAAAGGCAGATAGCAGAGGGACAGAGGCACAGAAAGAAAGCTGAAGCTCTGCATCTGGGGGGAGGTGGGGGGGGAGGAACAAGCAAAATGAGAATAAAATCAGTGGGATAAAATCTCTCTGAAAGAGCTATGGAAAAACTGTTGTACATGACCTTGTTTTTCACTGACTGGCTAAAGCAAACACAAGCCCTGAGGAAAGTTGCTATCAAAATGCCAGCCTCAGTGCCAGCTAACGAGGCAGGTGCAGTTCTGATCCAGGGCCAGTGTCAAATGAAGGAGAGACATTTGTTAAAGCCAGCTGAGGAGAGACCAGAAACCTCCCAGTGTCCCATAATTGAAAATGTAAGATGCTTGTTCAAATCTCCCGTTGCAAAAGCAAAAAACTTTGTTCAAACCTCCCGGGCAAGAATTTGTAACCAAGTCTGGTAAAAGAGAACCAGTTGACTCTCAGATCCCAAAAGAACTATGGGAAATGACTGATATAAGGGAAATGATTTAATGGACTGATATAAGGGAAATGCATTCTGGGAAAGGGAGTTTTTCCGCTAAAGATGGCGACATTGCCCTGAAACACTTTTGTCAGCTCGAAAATACATTCATGGTAAACTTAAAATACAGCTTTTAAAAGAATAAGGAAAGTTGTCTAAGAGTTTAAATGTCAGTTCCAATGAAAAATGGAAAAGATACAGAACTAGGTGCTTCACGTTTTGGGGCTCGGTTGGTAAAATGCCTTATTTACCCTAATAGCTGTGCAAAGTTTTTAAGGTAGTTGGATGACAAAAAGCTACCTTTAAGAGCACACAAGCTACTTTAAAATCCTTAAGCAAGAAAGAGAAAGCAGTTTATACACTGAACATTGTTTTAGATATAAAGAAACTTATGGGAAAATAAAGTTCTTTGCCTTTTGAACCAACAGCCTTCAATGAGTAATTTCTTTGCAAATCTAATAAGGAGACAAGGAAACAGCCATTCAAAAAATGACTGCTTTAGAGATGGAAAATTTCAGAAAAGCTGTCTGAAAAATGGTTGCTTCACCTGAAAGTTCCTTATAAGAAATCAATGCTAAATATCACAGCAGATAATATCAGGAGTTAAAGCTAATGAAGTGAAAATACTAAGTCCTGAAAATGCTTTTTCTCAAAGTAAGCTAATGAAGGATATGTTTCATGAAAGAACATCTATGTTCTTGACTCCTTTGTATAGTAACAGTTTTGGTGAAAATATTGGAACTGACAACAATCAAGTCAAAATGTTTCAACAAATTCAAGATGCTATTCACAAAAGAAAGCTGCCATGCTTTGTGGGCCATATTAGAGCTCACTTGAATCTTCCTGGTCCGTTAGCTGAGGGGTAATGCAATGGCTGAGCATTATCGCAAGTGGAAATGGCTCAACAGTCACATGCTCTTCATCAAAATAGCGAAAGCTTAAGAGAAAGCAATTCAATCTTACGAAAGAAGCAGCTCGTTAAATAGTTAAACAATGTGGGGGTATGTCCAAAATATTTTCCTGTCCCTCACTTAGGGGTAAACCCGCAAAGTCTTCTTCCCAATCATCTATGGCAAATGGATGTTACTCATATTGTAGAATTTGGCAAATTAAGATATGTACATGTGACCATTGACACTTATTCAGGATTTTTAATGGCTAGTGCACAACCTGGGGAAGCTACAAAACATGTAATTATGCACTGCTTGAAGTGTTTTTTGTATATGGGTATACCAAAATACTATTAAAACTGATAATGGTTCTGGATATAGTAGTAAGGCATTTCAACAGTTTTGTACCCAATGGGAAATCGTACATAAAACAGGTATTCCTTATAATCCTCAGGGACAAGGTATTGTAGAAAGGGCTCATAGCAGTCTTAAAATACAACTTCAAAAAATAAAAGGAAGACATTGAACCCTCAATCTCCACATAATGCATTAAATCATGCTCTTTTTGTTCTGAACTTTTTGAATATGGATGTCTATGAACAGTCTGCCACATATAGATTTTGGCACAGTAGCACCCAAGCGACTTTTGCTCAAGTGAAATGGAAAGATCCCTGCTCGGGATTCTGGAAGGGTCCCAATCCTGTTTTAATATGGAGTCAAGGACATGTTTGTTTGTTTGTTTGTTTGTTTGTTTGTTTGTTTGTTTTTTCACAAGAGGAGAATGAAGCTCGGTGTTTACCGGAGCCTCTGGTAAGGAGCGTGGAACTAAGGAAGGTCAGCTCCAATGACGTTCCTTTAAAGGAACCAGAATGAAAGTGGCTCGATTAGTGTTTCTGAGGTTTTGTCACTGGTTAATGCAAACAGTGAGGAAATAGAGTTCCAAGCTGGGCTGCTTTTGGCTTTACTAGCTCTTTTAGAGAAATACTTTATATCACCTAATAACTGTGCAGTATTTGGCGAAGAGCTTTACAGCAACTAAATACAGTAATTTCACTCAGCGTGAAGTTTTTCAGTAGAGCAAACCAAAAGTACTGCTGTAATAGAAACATTTATCTGAATTGAAGCACTTAGGGGAGCTATTATGAATTTGGGTGAAGGGACAGCCTCTGGTTAAAAACTGTCTACCACGGTACATCTCTGCCAGTTCCGGAAAGGCTGAGAGAACTCAACTTTGGGGTGTGGCTTCACCTCCCCCAACCCCAGAATGTTACGATCCCCTAGCAACAAGTATCACAACTCTATAAGGACAACACTCATTAAATCCCAGTGCTGTATATCAAAGCTGACTATAAACTCTAAACTTTAGAAATGATGTACGTACTTCCTGACTAGTTAAGAGAATCTTTCTGATAGAGATAGTGATGACAAGAGTAAAAAGTAGAAAAAGATGAAAATAAGATATGTGAGTTTGTAGAAATTATTCTGTCTTGTTAGATCTGTGTTAAGAAATCTTTGGGTGTTTGCTAATTTAGATATATGCTAATGGTAGCCCTATATAAGTTTGTAAAATAGGTCCATAGAGTTCCTTTAAGAATATAAGCTTGCAAGAAATATCTAAGGTAGTCTTAAGACATGTAGTAATAAGCTTGTAAGAAGTAAAGATACTAGTTGTAAATGTAAGTTTAAATAAGAAATAAGATAAGAAGTATATAAGAAGTAATAAGAAATGTATTTGCTAAAGTAGTTCAATAGTTTACTTAAGGAGTATAAATAAGAAGATGTTAATATGTTATATGTGAGTTTGTAAAATGTAAATGTTGAATGTGAGTCTAAATGCTTTGCAAGGCAAAAATAATGTTATATGTGAGTTTGTAAAGTGTAAATGTAAAGTGTGAATCTATTCTTAATGTATATTGTGAAAGAACCCGAGACACAGAAGGTTAGTGTCCTAGTAGACTGCAAAGTAGGCAGTCTGGATGGTTTCAGAAGCTCCAGAAGCCACTAAGAAGCTAAGAATGGCAGAGGCCAGATCCAGCACAACAAGGCATCTGCAGCTGAGATCCGTGAAAAATCAACGCAACACAGAAAAACCTGAGCTAACATCAAAAAACGGTGTTGTTTAAACTATTACTGTAACTAAAAAGATCTCCAGCTTGAGAATGAAAGTTGCAGATATGCTTGTTTTAACATTGTTTAAAATTGTTAACTGCAAAAAGTTTTGGTTGTAAAACGTCTCTTCATATTTGTAAGTGAAAGTCTGATACCAGAATTTACTTTTTTTTTCAACTTTTTGAACTTAAAATGAGATAAAACTACAGAAAGATTTTTGTTATGGATTTCTTCATACTTGGAAGGCTTGTACCAGAATTACTTGAATTTTGGGACTTAATGAAATGAACAATAGATTTCATTGCAATGGGAGAATTTTGAGTTTACTTATAGTAATGACCTAGAAACTGTTTTCTGGAGTTAGGTTAAAAATGGAACTATTTAAATGAAGAAATTTATTGTTTCTACCTTGACTCAAGATGCAGTTTTGTGTATGCATATATGCTGGTGATTCATGTATTGTTCTGTGTTAAAAATGCAATTGTTTTGTGGAACTGTTTATGTAAAAATGGAATTACTTATAGAACTGGTTTTGTGTTACAAATGGAACGGTTTAAATGGAAAAGTTTGCATTTTCTAACTAGGCTTGAGATTTTGCTTAAAAAATTATAAAGAAAAGTGAGAGTTAATACTCCTTAGTTTAATTTAAAAAATTGTTTGCATGGATTAATGTCATGTTTTGATTACTAAGAAATTCAAATGGGGTATACTAAGAGACTACATTTAAAGTGTAAAGATTTTTATTAGGAAATTGCTATTGGATGTTTTGCTAAAAGTTTTCAAAGTGTTAATGGTTAGATTGAAGATATTGCTTTTCAATATGGGTTTGTAGGAACTGTATAAGTTTGGGTTCCTCTAACTAGGTTTGAGATGTTGTTTAAAAAATTATAAAGAAAAGGAGGAGTTATGAGATTGAATTATGTTTGAAGAAATCTATTGATATTAATGCACCCTGGTTTTGTGGCATTAAGGAAGTTTGATGTGAGTACATTGAAGTTTTTCCTATGTTCTGTTAGCAAGAAAATTCAAATGATTGAGTTAAAGTTGTAAGATGGAGAAAACTAACTATATATAGCACCGTACTATGTATAGCAATATTTATGTTAACCTGTTAATGGTAATGATAAAGCTAAGGGATTCTTTAAGTTTGTAGTCGCCTTAAGAGTGTTTGGTTTAGAAAGGGCTTGAGGCAGATAAGACTGCTGTAGTCACCTTGGAACTAAATCAAAAGAGAAATGGCATCTTTATCATCCTCTACTCCCATACTGGGAGGTGTAACAGCTATGGAGATTGCTGTAAGCCATTAATAGTTATTTTTTATATATTAAGAAAGGGGGACCTGTGGGAGCCCGTTTTCGGGCTCCTCGTGGCTTTACCCAGCAGTTCTGCATAGAGGATGATTAGGACCACGGACCTGAGTGCAGGTGTCTGAGATGGTCTGCACTTGGCTGTGCTGGGGGAGGAGGTCATTTTCTCCATCCCTTGGCGTCTCTATAAAAACCCTGTGACAGAGACAGTTGGGTCCATTGGAAAAGGTTCCAGGCCCTCTCGAGTCTATCCTTTATTTTCTATCTGTTTATCTCAGTAATATTCTCCACAAATAAATCCTTCTATCTAATGTTTCCTGCTGCTTACACTCAAGAAGACTCTGGGGAACTGTAGGGTTGGTGGGTAAATGCCCCAAAATCTTCCCCACACCTCTTTCTCTTATGTATTCTCACAGACCTATAATAAACCTCCAAACTTAGGAGTAGTCATGTGTCCGTCCTTCCTTCCTTCCTTCCTTCCTTCCTTCCTTCCTTCCTTCCTTCCTTCCTTCCTTCCTTCCTTCCTTCCTTCCTATCTTCCTTCCTTTCTTCCTTCCATCCTTCCCTCCTTCCCTCCCTACCTCTTTCTTTCACAGAGCATCTGGGTTTCATTCTCAAGACCCCCATGTCAACTCAGAACCACCTACATTTTTAGATACTCATGGTCTAATGTGCCCTGCTCATCTCCACAGAGATGCATGCAAGCAAACACTCATCCATATAAAATAATCATAACATATCTATACAATTAAGAAAAAAAGAAGATGGGAAACCAGAACTAGCAAAGTGGCCAAAACTGAATATCCACTAGCATCTAAGCCTTAGTATCCCATTGCTTCATCATTCACACTAAAAATGTAATATCCAACACCTAGAAAATTTGGTAGTCAGGGGTGTCTAATAATAGCAGTTGCTACTGGTCAACATTTGGAGTACATTACTTGATTCACACACACACACACACACACACACACACACACACACACACACACACACACACACAATGCCTAGGAATTCCTATTTAAAAACTTTTAAGTAAGATGTAAAATTTCCTTTGAGAGATTTTTACATTTGTACACATTGTGGATGGTCTTCAGTCTGCTAATATACAAGTTCAGTAAGTCAGAGTGCTTTAACAATTCCTCTCCCATGTCACCAGATTTCCACTGGTGCCATTGTTCTCATAGAAACTCCAGGGATCTGTAAGATCTGAGATTTAGCCTGATTTGTCTTTTCTCATTCACTGTCAGTCTTCATTAGGGTACAGATACTCTGACAACCACTGGGTACTGCAAAATGATTGCAAATACAGGGCTTTCAGTGAGTCATCTGCCAATGTGAAATACTCTCTTGTCTTCCTAGTCATCAAGCCCTTCCTTTCTATACTGATACTCCAATGAATTCAAACACTCTGTTAATCCACTCTGAATCAATTTTAATTCCTTATGAAAGGAGAGACTGACTTTAACCTTAGCCCTAAGCATGAATTTGGAGAGAATAGAAGACAACATCTTATTTCACACACTGCACACAAATTTTCAGCCCACAACTTGAAGAAAATACTTTTCATGCTGTTTTTCAAAAGTAGACCTTGTACCTACTAGAGTTTTGCAAAACACACACACACATACACACACACACACACACACACACACACACACACACACACACACACACACATTTTAAAAGAATATATCAAATAAGGTTTGTTGGGCCCTGATCCCCATTCTGTGGGTAGCTGTTGCCTTGCTTGCTGACCTTGATCAGATGACCTCCCTATGCTAATTCCCTGCCAGTTTCCTTCCTCCTGAAGAGCTCATGGAGGTTCCTTGTTTGTGTATCATGCATATTTGGTGTAAACAGCTAGGATGCAAGTATGTAAAACTTCTGTAGCTAACATCTGCCGTCTGGGGTTCTCCCATTGTGCTGTAAGCCTGTATTTAAGGCCTCTTCCCTCCTTCAATAAATGACATTGGCATTCTGCTGAGATGAATGACCTGCTGTCTTGTCTCTGTTTTTAATACTTAGCACATCGCTTGGACATGGTGAACGGGTGGTACCACAGGCACTACAAAGGTTGAGTTATAGTATAACAGTTATCTGAAAGCCTAAGATTCTGGTAACCTGAGGCTGGGTACCTCGACAGATATAGTTGTCCCACAGTGGCTGTCTCCCATTTGGAGAGACCCACAACCCAGTGGTTGCTCAGTGCATGAATCTGGACCTCAGGCAGCATCAGCTCTGCCCTGTGCATTCTCAGGACATATACATTCTAATAAGTGGTTTCTAACCATGTGTTCTCTACTGTGTGTTGATGTTTTGGTACTATCCCTACTGGGCCTTGCCCATCCTTCAGGCTTGCCTTCCGCAGAAGGAGCTCCAGTTCTGTTTTAGAAGAGTCACATAAATTCTTTTTATCAAATATTAAGATGAAGGGAGGTGACATGACACTACCTGTGTATTCAGAAACCGCTTCCTCCTCCAACCTACTGGCAGAAATCTGTCTCTCCTGCTTAACAGTCAGTAGTACAGGTGTGAAACATCAGAAGTTTGGTAATGCTGAAGTATTCCAAAATTGTTAACTGTCTCTAGAGGCAAGTCATGCTACTGAATTATGACAAATTATCATGAGGAAAAATAAGTGTAGCTAGACATTTTAAAATGCCTCAACCACTGCCTTTCCACAGAAAGACTAAACTACATATGGTTATCATAGAATAATCACACCTCTGTCCCATGAAATCCCCTAGTTTCACTCCTTTGGTGGGTATTAACCAAGCAAAAAATGTTTTTCAAAGATTGAGCTATGCCCAAGTTAATCTTAACTACAAATGCTTCTGTACTGCATGTTTTATGGATGGCAATCATGTCTGTTTCAAACACGAGCATTGTCCTTAAACCTGAGAGACAGTTGGGGAGGGGGCTTGGCAACTAGGACATTCACTACCCACAGTGAAGACACAAGTTTGAATCCCCAAACCCAAGTGAAAGAGGCAGGTGAATGTGGCCAGCCTGGTCTAAGTAGTGAGTTTCTGGTAGGCCAGAGCTACACAGTGAGACCCTGTCTAAAACAAACAAACAAACAAACAAACAAACAAACAAACAAACATAATCCATGTTAAAGTTAAAACCTTCCATTTTTTTAGACAGAAAAGGGGAAATGCTGTGGGATAATGCTCTTGTACAATGGTTTAATAAAACACTGTTTGGCCAGTAGCCAGGCAGGATGTACAGGCTAGGCGAGCAGACTAGGAGAATTCTGGGAAGAGGAAGAACAGAATCAGGAGTCACCAGCCAGACACAGAGGAAGCAAGATGACAAGGCAGAACTGAGAAAAGGTACAAAGGCACATGGCTAAATAAAGATAAGAATTATGGGTTAATTTAAGTGTAAGAGCTAGTCAGTAATAAGCCTGAGCTAATGGACAAGCAGTTATAAATAATAAGTCTCTGAGTGATTTTTTTTTATAAGTGTCTGCAGGTAGATGGCAGCCAGGTGGATCCTGACAAACCTTTTGACTACAAATACATGCCGGCTGCATGTGGTGACCCAGCATATGGGGTGGTATGGACACAGGAGTGATCTGAGATAGCAATGGCCAGACAGCCTCACCCAACAACAGCATGTCCTCTCTCAAGGGACAGAGGGGAAGGACAGCCTGTCAGCAGCAATCTGGACTCTAAGAAGACACCAACTCTTGACCCTTGCAAGGACAACATGAGGCCTTAGGGTTGAGATTCAGGCTAGACACAGGCAGCCACTCTTCAGGCTCCATTCATGCCAAGCCTCCTGCATGAAGAGCCAGGCTCAGAACCACATTCTGGCATCCACTTTGGAATTCACCAGAGGAGGCAGAATGGGGCCCCACAAAGAGCAGGGCAGCCAACTCATTTATTTAAGGCCATAATTTGAAGTTGTGTTAAGCAGGTAAAATCGTTCCCTCACTAAAAGGAGAAGGTTGACCTTAGAGCAGGGTGGGCTAAGTGGTAGTTGAATCCACTACAACTTACAGTCCCTCTCTATACTCTGTGGCCCTCAGTTTCTTTTTGTATTTGTATGTGTGTGTACATGCCCCCCTATGCAAAGACAGGGTCTGGCTATGTAGACCAGGCTGGCCTGGAACAGCCTATTCTTCTGCCTCCATCCCTAGCGGGCTAGAATCACAGACATGCAAAAAAACATGCTTCAGAGGGCTAGGATCACAGACATGAACAAACACACTTCAAAGAGCTAGGATCACAGACATGAACAATCATCTTCTAGAGGGCTATGATCACAGACATGCACCATCACACCCATTCACCTGATAACTATTTGGAAGCATGCAAAATGTGCTGATGAGTGGCTGAAATCAGCTGATCTGACAGTTGCTGAGATCAGGGCCAAGGAGCCTCAGAACAGTCCTAACACAGGGTTCCTCCCAGCCCCAGATAGAACAGAGTCCCATACAAAGGCCAGCTGGGAGTTAAGAGAACATTTTACAGCTCCGTTTCTAGGAGGGATGGTCCAGTGATAGGAAATAGGAAATCAAAAGAGGAACTCTGTAACATGAATTTCAAGTGGTCTTATCAATAAAAGCCATGGGAGCCAGGTATTGGGGTGAATTCTGAAAGATCAGAGAAGCAGAACAAGCCATAGCTAACCTCACCTCGACAACTCCTGATCAGATCCTGTTTCCATGAATCCTCAGACTGAAAGCTTCTGAGTACTTACCCAAATGGATCTCAGCTGAACTGGTGCTAAAAGCCTAAAAGGCCCTACTTCCTGGTCCTCACACCTTATATAACTTTCTGTTTCCTGCCATCACTTCCTGGGATTAAAGGCATGTGTCTTTCCCAAGCAAGACATGAGATCTCAAGTGCTGGGATTAAAGGTGTGTGTCACCAAGCCTGGCTGTTGCCAGTGTGGCCAGGAACCCACAGAGATCTAGATGGATCTCTGCCATCCAAGTGATAGGATTAAAGGTGTGTGTGCCACCATTTTATGGCCTCTATATCTATCTAGTGGTTGTTCTATGACCCCAGATAAGTTTAGTAAGGTATAAATATATCAACCACAGAACTCCTTCCCCCAACTGGAGGTGTTGTGGCTCATGGGTGGAGTCCCTGCCTAAAACCTCACAGTGAGTTGGTGGGTGCCCATATGGTTCGACAGTGGAGCCCTTGCCTAGAATCCCCCAGTGGGGGGCTGCAGACCTGGCTTAGTGCCACAGTACTTTGCTACCTTGCAGAAGGCCCTGGTTTCAATTCCCAGCACTGAAAATAATAAAGAAAATAACAACAGCCCTAGGAATGCATCATGGGTTGACAACTCCAGCCAAAGTCTAACATGGAATACCAGGAGAACTGTGGCTGTCTAGTGGCCCAGACACTGCTGAAGGGCCACGAGGCTAGGGGCAAAGCAGGGGTCTGACACTTCCAGCAGGAGCTCTCGATGTGAGCCAGCATGGAGGGCACCATTGGCCAAGCAGGAAGTTGTCTGGGCTGCTTGCTGGCATCCACACCCACTGAGATCCTTGGTTACTTGGTAAAAGGGTCTTGACAGAACCTGAGAGTTGAGCAGGTATCATAGGAAGTTAGAACAAGCCCTAAATGCCATGTCTGGCCCTCTCAGAAGACATAAGGCTGGCATGGTGGCACACTTCTGTGTATACAGCACTAGAGTTTGGGTTTTTGTTTTTGTTTTCTTTTCAGCACTGAGAATGGAACCCAGGACCTCAGCACTGGGCAGACACTTACCACAGAGTTACAGCTCCACGTACTCAGGAGGCAGAGGCAGGCAGATCTCTGAGTTCAAGGCCACCCTGATCTACAGATCAAGTTCCAGGACAGCCAGGCTGTTACACAGAGAAACCCTGTCTCAAAAAAAAAATTTCTCTCAAGTTTCATAAAATCTAATGAAATTATACATAAACTTGCTGGCGTTGAGTGACTTCATTGTAGAAGCTTAGTTCTGAAGAAGTTTTATTTGTATTTCATAATTGTTTTCTTGGAGGGTTTTGTTGTTGTTCTTTTTTTTTTTTTTTTGAGACGGGGTTTCTCTGTTGTCTTGGCTGTCATGGAACTCACTCTATAGACCAGGCTGGCCTCAAACCCACAGAGATATACCTACCTCTGCTTCCTGAGTGCTGGGATTAAAGCGGTGTGCCACAGTCTGAATGGGAAAGTAATTTTGTTGGTAGTGTTCTTGCCTAGTAAAAAACGATGTCCTGGGTTCTAGTCCCAGCACTTCACAGAACCTCACATGGTGGTGCATGTCTGTACTTCGGAACATGAGAACCGGAGGCAGGAGGATCAGAAGGTGCTGCCGTGACATTAGTTCACTTTCCCACATTCTTAAACTTTGCTGAACACTGACACTTTGTCCTATTTAGCTCATTAGGTCAGAACCAGCATCTTTTTCTGTGTAGCTTGAACTCAGGATCTACCTGCCTCTCCTTCCTGAGTGCCACAATTACAGACTACCTACCCAGCTACAATCATGTGAAGCATAGTGAAGGTTAACAAGTAATTGTCTAAGCCTGGCATGATGCTTGTAACCCTGGCACTCAGGAGGTTGAAGTGGGAAGGTAGAGAATTCAAGGCCATAATTGTAGAGGATGAGGCATGCTGAGTCATAAAAGAGTGCCCCTGTACTGTTGTCACAGAGCCTATTCCCTAATGGCAGGGGGAGGGCTGTCTTAGAAAGGCAGGAGGAGGTGGACAAAGGCTGGGAAGAGCTCAGTAGTAGAGCACTTGCATGCATAAGTTAGTAACATAGACACACAATTACAGACATCACACACTTGTTCACTCAAAAGCTACCATGGCTACACAATCCCCTGCCCATCCCACATTCTGGAGACATGTACCAAGTCCATATTTCATTGATTGGTCTACCCACTGGCTGACCCAATAGATGGGGATGCATGCAGGATCCTCAGCCTCTTCTTGGATAGAAACATAGCACTGATTAGGCCAGCCCCTTCTTCTGTCTTCTCAGATAACCCTCCCCAGAGCTGGGGGTGGTACCCCATGAAGCCTTGGCGAGGGCTCTGAAGGCACAAACCCAGACACCCAAATAGAAAATTTCAGCCCAGGACATCAAGTCCCAATTCGTTAAGTGGGCCCCTTTACTGTGTCCCAGGAACTGTGGTAGGTATAGATAGGAAAAGAAACCCGAGGCTTCTGGAAGGACCCACATACCACCCACAGGGATGAAGAGTGATCAAAGTCTCTCAGCTGCTCTGTCATTAACATCGGGGCTGGTGGAAAGCCTAGTGCCCTAGATTAAAGTGGTGAAGAAACTGAGCAGACCCAACCATTCCTGCAATGCTAGAACTAGCTCAGTGCACACAAGTCCAACTGCAGATACATGAATATGTTGGGAAGAAATGTTACTGAGAGTTAAATCAGGTTAGGAAGTGCTGGCAGTGGGGGTCAGGGTGGTGACAGTCGGCACAAAAGCCCTGAGGCTGGAGCTGACCTGTGTCTCTTGAGGACCAAGGGATTAATTCCCTGGGCAGAAAGGAGACAGAAGATGCAGCTGTGCAGAGGTGACCTACCAGTCACCTACAGAGTGAGATGGGGCAGAAACAGGCAGAAGGCACACCAGGAGGGCCTGGGTGTCAGGCTAACTCATCTGGATGTTGATCTCCAGGAAATGGGTGCTGCTTGCTGACTGAGATGCCCTGCCTTCTCCAGATGGGAAGCCCCTGGAGGACTCACCTTGCCGCACCTCCTTCCCTCTGAGGGCTTGGAGGCATTGACCCTGTTCAGCGGCTACAGCATGTCACCGAGGTTGTACTCAATGGCATCACTTGTCCCCCAAACCACTGGCTCCTCCTTTTCCCAGGGACGGTCAGGCAAGGGTCTCTCTACACCTAAGAAGGTGACATGGCCATTAGCCAGGCACAAAACCACTGGAGGGAGCACAGGCGGCCTGCCACAGCCAGCACTCTTCCCACAGTCCCATTGGCTCTCACTGCTGTTGGGAACTGAGTCAGGACCCGGTTGGTGTGTCAGGTACATGGTGCTTACTGAGAGGCCACAAAGCTTCAGGAGCTCAGACCTCTGCTCCAACAGCCTGCCCTTCCAGGACAGCAGCTACTGCTGTCTCTCAGGGAGGGAGCCTGGAGGCACCATTTCAAGCAAAGAATGAAGGACAACTTGTGCATCCAGGAAGGCGGGAGGATGGGTGAAGCTCAGTGTAAGCCTTTTGCTTTGAGTGCCTACAGATAACAGTCTAATGAAATCTACACTGAAGGATTAATTGGCCTATGGTGACCGGAGCTGTGCTGGTCACTGATGCTGTCTTTATTATTGAGCGATTCACTTCCCCAAACCAGCATGTGTCAGTTCTCCTGTGAAACAGGACATTTCCTAAAGTTTCAATTAAAAACAACAGCAACAAAAATCCCACCATGCTGTATTAAGAATTTTAGTGTGAAATAAAATATCCAAGCTCTGATATTAAAACTAGATAAAAAGGTGCTGGAGAGATGGCTCAGCCACTAAGAACTCTGGCTATTCTTGTCAAGAACCTGGCTTTGGTCCCCAGCATTCTCATGGAGTCTCACAACCACCTGTAACTCTAGTTCCAAGGAATCCAAGACAATCTTCTGGCCTCTGTGGTCTCCAGGCATTCATGTGATGCACATTCATATATGCATGCAAAATACCCATTCACAGGAAAAACAAAATGAGTGTTTAGAATATGTAAAATCAAACCTGTCCAAATATAACTATTGGAAATGGAGGAGGACTACCCCAGGATCACATAACACATGATACAATTTTCTACATTTGGATAATCTGGAAAATGTCTATAATACATCTTTATTTATTGCTACTTACTAAAAACAAAGAATCCTTAAAGTAGCAGTATTTTAATACCTCCCATAGGATAGGAATCCACAAGTCCAGCACTACAGGAAAGGGTCACAGAAAAGGGGGCTAAGCAATAGTTCAGTTAATAGAGATCTTGTATAGTGTGAAGCCCTGAATTAAGATTCTCAGCTCCTTATAAACTGGCCATGTTGGCCCATACCTGTAATCTAGCACTCAGGAGACAGAGGCAGAAGGAACAGAAGTTCAAAGTCATCCTTGGCTACTGGGAATTCTAAGCAGACTGGGCCACATGAGACACTGTCTCAAAAAATAAAACAGAAAAATAAAAATTACAGTAATGCTTACTATACCAAGACCCACATGTAGGTGCCAAAATTGATGACCAATAGTTTTTCAAACAACTTCCTGCAAGATACTTGTCAATTACGGAAGAAACAGTATCTGTAGCAGGGACAGCCTTGTCTCCGTGATGCACTGAAAAGAGCACATCCCCTCTGCAGCATTCCTGCTCAGATTGTAGAATCTTCCCTAAATCATGAGGAAGCAACAAACCCAACAGGAAACACACTCCTCAGCAACCTCTGAGCATGTCAAGGTCACAAGACACAAGGAAAAACCCAGAGACTGTCACAGGCTGGAGGAAACTAAGAAGCTGAGGTCTCTAAATGCCATGTGCGGTACTGACTTGCATCCTGATACAGAACAAGGTGATGTTAATGGGGAATCTTTTTGATTAACAGGAGGACTGGAGTTTGTTGACAGGATTATCTGGTGGTTAATGTTTTTGTTTTGGTAATTATTCCATGGTAGAGATGTGCTGACAGTGGAGGAAGCTGGGGAAGGGTACATGGGAAGTCAGCCCTATTTTGTTTATAATATTTTTGTATAGCCCTAAAATAATTTCAAAATAAACCAAGTCATTGAGTCAAGGGTGAGGCACACATTTGTAACCCCAGCATTTGGGAGTTAAAGGCTAGCCTGAACAACATGAGACTCTGTCTCAAAGCACCAAAACCAAAACTAAATCATTGCAAGTCATTTGCCTAAAAATGTAAATCTAATTGAAACAGATGAATTGAGAACTTTATATTAAATTAGAAGTATATCCACACAGAGAAACAAAGTCCTTCAAGCTACTTCTCAAAGACTACAACCCTTAATGAAATATATTAAGGTCAAATAAAACTGCAAGAATAAAATAGTATTTCTAAAAACAGTGGCACACTCCTATGAGCCTAGCCCCTTGGGGGAGAAGGGGCAGTGAGGCCAGAGATTTCAAACCTGAGGCCACTCTTGCCTTCATAGTCTGTTTCAATAAAAAGGAAGGAAGGAAGGAGTGAGTTAAAAAACAAAACAAAAGAATGCTACCAGGTGAGGTGGCTCACACCTTTGATCCCAGCACTTTATTGTGGCAAAAGAAAAAGAAGCAAACACACAAAGCAATGACTTTACTCACTGAGCCATCCCCAGCCAGAGTAGTGTGTTCTGAGAGGAGGAATCTAGATCTTCAGCACAAAAAACTGGATGTTAAAATTTTTTCATTTAATTTTTTATGTGTATGAATACTTTGCCTGCTTGCATGTCTGTGCACCATGTGTGTGAAGTGCCTGTGGAGTTCAGAAGAGGGTGTCAGATCTCCTGGACCCCAGTAGGAAGCATGGCCATGTGTATCTATAACCCCAGTTTGGGGAGGAGGTGGAGACAGACAGATTATGGCAGCGTGCTGGCCAGCCAGCCTAGCAGAAGTGGTGAACTTCTACTTAGTCAGACCCTGTCTCAAGGCACTAAGGTGGATCTTGATAGACAAGCCAAATGACATCCTACTCTGGTCTCTGAATGCATGTGCATACGTGCACACACCTGCACATTTATGTGTTTGTGTGCCAGCATATCATACATACATATGTATACAACACACACATACACACACACACACACACACACACACACACACACACACACACACACACACATGCATGTGTGTGAGGACGAGCAAAGAGTCCCCATTTTTAACTCTTTGTGTGGCTTTCAATGAGATATAATTTCATATGATAGTTTTTTATTATGTAACAAAACCCTCCAGAACTTAATGGCTTAAAACATCAAACTATTTATTTGTGGATATATGTTTGTGATAGTGTTTTTACTTGTGCAGGAGCACATGTCCATGTGAGTATGCATGCATATGTATGTATGAATTCATGCATGAGGGAGTCAGAGAACCTTTGGTAGTGTTCCTCAGGTGCTGTCCATGCTCCTCCTCTTCTGAGACAGAGTCTCTCTGCTCAGAACTCACCATGTAGGCTGAACTGGTTGACCAGCGAGATCCCAGGATGCACTTGTCTCTGCCTCTCCAGTGCTGCATTATTCTTGCACCACCACCATCCTCGAGTCTTTTCACATGGGTTCTGGGGCTAAAACTCAGGTCCTTGTGTTTGCAAGGTAAGGACTTTAACAACATAGCTCTCTCCCTGCCCCTGTTTCTTTTTAAAATTACTCTTAGCTGATACTTTTCCTGAGCAGGTTTAAGTTTCTGCAGTGATTAACTGAAAAAGTAGTAACAAAAAATTGGTCATAAGAGGAAATTTTCTTTTTTTGTTTGTTTTTTTGAGACAGGGTTTCCATGTGTAACAGCCCTGGCTGTGCTGGAACTTGCTTTGTAGACCAGGCTGGTCTCAAACTCACTGAGATCCACCTGCCTCTGCCTCCTGAGTGCTGGCATTACAGGCATGGGCCACCACTGCCCAGGTGGAATTCTTTAAAATGGGCTCATTCATGATATATTGTGAACCACACTAAACTTTGTCAGAAGATCAGAGGGACAAAGCAACAAGCCACTGCCAGGTCTTACCTCTAGGACTCCTCAGCATGAAAAGTCCTCAGCTGATAGGATTCAGGTTGAATGAGCTTCCTCAACCAAAATGGCCACCACTGTTTGACTCTGTTTATCTCCTAGATTGAGTCAATCTTATGTAGTCCAGGGTGGCTTTGAACTCACAGACATCCAGACGATCTCTGCCTTAGGAGTGCTAGGATTAAAGGTATGTGCCACCACTGTCTGGCATCTATGTTTAATCTAGTGGCTTGTTCTGTTCTCTGATCTTCAGGTAAATTTTATTAGGGTGCACAATATATCACCACATTTCCACATTTTTCTCTAAAATAATAAGAGGAGGTTATAGCTAATATAAGAAAAACTATATATAAAAAGTATATACAATACATACAGTCAAGTATTACATTAACAATGTCCAGTCCAATAACATTTGACAAATTCAGACAAAGAGCTCCATTATTTATCCTATTTTAGTGAGTCCAAAATGTTGTCTCCAATTAATTTCCTACCCTAACTTGTATTACCAACCGAAAACTGTCTTTGAATGTCTTTCAGACTTGTACACTTACACCTCTTTAGTGAGTTTCTTTTCTGCATTTGTTAGCATGGAAAACTATAGCTATAACTATCTAGTCTTCAGAGCTCATGCTCTTTCTTTAAAATGTTATAAATACTTGATGGTGGAAAACAAACCTCGACAGATTACCTCCCAAAAGATAGCTTTGACTCTAGATCAAAATTTATTAAAATAAGCAATGTTCAGTTTAATTCTTATAGTAACAACGACAAGTACTGTGGAGATACACATAAGGTACAAAAAAGACATTTACATACTCAGACGCCACACTTTAACTTAAAACTTCTTTAAAACACACCTCTCCAGTTCTAGTATTCCAATATTCTAACAGAATCCAAAAATACATATCAGTACATATAGATAAGGACTTATATATATTCATTTCTGGACAAATAGTTGCTCATCATTTTTATAATTTACTTCTCTGTTCCCTGTGAGAAAAATTACCTGAAATGAAAAATATAATGGCAGATAGGCTTATTTTGCTTCCTTGTTTTTAAGAGATATCATCAATATTAAAGAGCAGACATAGTAGGATTCAGGAGAGCTGCAGGTGGTGAGATTTGAATGTATCAACTCTTTACAGAGTAGAGTACAAGGAACCTGAACTGGAGGCCAGAACCTGAGGTAGGTAGAACCCTCAAAAGTCTGTGAATAATGACCTACTTTCACCATAGAGGCCAAAACTCTTCAAAATCCTACAATCTCCTTGTATAACCAGAATCTCAGTATCACAATCAACTGAATTAGAGAAAGAACAGCAGCCATAAGTAAAAATATCCCCAATTTCAGACACACACCCATCATCACATCTAAGTGTAGTATTGAGATGATATGATCCACAATGCACCATCCCTTAACATCAGGTCTGCTTGCTATATAACACACAAAATGTGGGTTCAACTCCACACCATGCATATGACTTTCCTCAGCAAAAGATGTCCCAGATGCAATATCCTCTGAGGCCCTCCCTCCTCACAGAACTCTGGGCATGCCTTACAACACTGGTCAGTTAAGTTGGAAACCTTGATGCACACTTCCTTAGGCCTCTCAAGTTTGCAACTCTTTACTTCCTGCAACACAGAACCATTTTTAAAATTCTAGTATGCCCTGCCACCATCTTAAACTGTACCCTGATGCCTTGGGTTATAGTTACAGTAGTCTCTTTGTGATAATCCATGGGAATATGTCTGTATTTAATCACTCTCTAGCAGGGATCCATTTCATCAGCCTTTTCAGTCAAATACATTCCAAAGGAATTGTCATATTCTCATTTATAGTCTTTTATGGGTGCTGTTTTAAACTGAAGGGACCCCAAATATTATCACTGTGCACAGCTTAAGTTTTCTGTTTAGTATTATACATCTGTCAATTCCAGGAGCTTTGTCATAAACTTCCTACAGCTTTAAATTACCAGGTTTGACACAAGATCACGGAATTACTTACTTCTTGTTATTATTTCTTTTGAGATTTGCACTTGGTCCCTTCCTCTCAGTTACCTTAGCTCTAACACCTGTCTGTATCCCTAAAACTTTCTGTCCTAGTTTTCAACCATCGAGTAAAATGAGTCCTGTCCACATATATGTAGAACATAGTAGAGTAACCCAGGGTATAACTATAGATGAAATTTCATACTACTTCTCCCCATGAATGTGTCAAATGACAATTACTCCTCTTCATGGCTACCTCCAATCTCAATGCAGGAATGTGGTCCCCTGTGTGCTTGCACTAGGCTTGTGCATGCTGTCACACTTAATGTGAGTTCATGACTCAGCTGCTGTGTTGTGTACCGAGGACACTGTTTCCTAGAAGTAATCAACATTGTCTGTTCCTTAGAATCTTTCTACTCCTCCACAGTGATCCATGAACTGGTGAGGAGGCGATAAGATGTAAATGTCCCTAAGGCTGATCATTATCCACTCATATTCCATGTACCTTGGCCAATAGCTTGTCTCAGTGTTAGACACCACCTGCTCTGAATAGAAGCATCTTTTTGCATTACTTAACTTTGACATCACTATTTTCACAGTTTGGAATATAACACCTGTTTGATTAAAAATTAAATACTTCATTGTGTGTGATATCACAATGTAAAATGAAATTTGGAACTCAGCAACCTAAAGACAATGGGTAATAATGCTGGACTCACATTTATAATCTTAAAAAATAAAAATTATAAAGCTGAGAAGTCTCAGTGTGGATGGAAGTATAGACAATGTTTCCATGGTACAAGATGAATATAAAGGTTCAGGGTAACAAAGGGGGAGTTCACTCTTTGGCATGCAAGAAAGGAAGAGCACTGGAATCCACAAAGGAGTAAGGACCCATATAAAGAGGAAACCAGAAAGGCAATGTGGAGAAAGGAAAGGAACAGTCCACTCTTCCACATGGAGACCAGGCGATAGTGGATGGGAGGATCCACAGAGGATACGGCATCTGGGCAAAGAGCACTGTTTCTGATAGACTGGTCTTCCATTTCAAATGAGAGACATGTGGTGTTGGTATGTGTCAACCTAGTGGAGAAATTTCCTGTGACAGTCTTCAAGGCAGACTAGATTTGTGAACACAGGGACTCCATTTATTCACAATTCATAGAGTACTATTATCAGGGGCCCACTGGACAGTTTATGGAAGAGTCAAATACCAAGGTGCCTGGGGATCACACTCATTGAGTTTGTGTGTGTCAGGTGGTCCAATAGACAGGCATGAATATTGGCCTGTTCACATGCAGATACTCTGGCTAAAGTCAAGAAGAAAGAACCACAGATTACTGTATCTGTCAGGGCACCTAAAATGTAACTTGACACTCTGACTAGAGACACATGCTTGAGAATGCATTAGTGCTACTTGGATAGGTGAAGGAAATGTCAGAAGAATATTGAAATGACAAATGCCATATAACCAACAGGACAACTCTGCTGATGTCCATGCCATTATTTCCTCCCATTGGGTTGACTTGTGTTTCTATATCTGAAGTTACATAAACCCTGCCTCCTGTAAGTAGATCTTTGCCAACTATTAGATCATAACCAGGAAAAAAATTAGTAGTAGAGTGGCTTGACACAAGAATGTGAGAGAAAAAAATAAAAATCACTATGGATTTTGCCAAGCCTTGATTGGACCATTGCATGTGACATCACATGCAGTCCAAGTGATGTAAGCTAGATATCAGCCAATAAAAGAGCACCACCTTTTTTTTTTTTTGTCTTTGTACTTCAAAGAAGCAGTTGGTTGGTGGGAGAGCAGTTGGATTCAGTTGCTTCTGCTAAATTTGGACTTTTCAAAGCCTATTGGATCTCGACTTAGTGAGTATATTTCCCAGGCTTTCAGTTTGGGCTTTTGTATCTATTTGGTATCTATTCATTGCTTTATTTACATCTTTGGTTTGGGTTTTGATTTGTGCCTGTAAATGCTTTTTCCCTATTTCACCTCATTCTTTCTTTATCATTTTTGCCTTTGTTCTTGTGGAATTTACACATATAGTGGTATATATTATCTCTATAGCATGAGGAATTTGATCATGACTTCCCATATGTGACTATTTTGCATTTTGATCATATTTACATGCTCTATTTCACTTACCCACACATAGAATGTGACAAGTACTTCCAAATGATCTAAGGTTCTTCTCTCTGCTTGTTCAGAATCACTAGAAAACAAAATGTGACACTGGTGTTTGTGGAACTGGAACATTTGAAGTAACATTTTTTTCTAGTTCCAAATGTTTTCCTGAAAAAGGCATTTCATTCCTTTGATGTCCGATTATAGAACTTACCTCAGTGTTGTGTGTGTGTTCTGCTTTGTGTCAATTTGTATGTGTGGACGAATCCTAATGTTCCTGGGTGATCATGAAGTATGGTCTTAATGTGTTGTTGAATTTGGTGTGAGCTATCTCTCATTAAGGATTTTTATAACCTGTTAGTCCAGGATATTGCCTGACAGTGGCCCCCTTTTACGTTTTATTTACTTGGTGTGAGAATAAGGGTAATGTGTTTTTGATGAGAAAATATTTGAAAATGTTCTTTCACTCAGACATATAGGATACCGAAATATCTGGAGAACATTGCTGTTTTATGTTGAGATGATTGAATTCATCACTGAATTGTCCTGGTCACTGTCTGAGTCTTTCTTGATACTCAGTACTCAGAGTGTTTGCCTAGTTTTATTTCCTAGACTTTAATTTTCCCTTTGACTTATTATTTCCCTCCTTCTTGGATGTATTTTTATTTTTTATCAGGGGAAGGAGGGAATGCCCAGAGCTTAAAAAAGGACAGTGATGCATGGACAGATCTTCCTTTCAGACAAAAGGTCATTAGTAAAGATGGTCTGGACACTCTGTGCGTGTCTTAAGGAGTTTTCTTCCCACCAGACAAAGTGTGTCTCCATTAACTTCATGGTGTCTGAGGGGAAAGGAGTTGCTTCAACATCAAGAAGCAGGCTTGGTTAATATGAGACCTATGCTACATGAGAGAGGATGGGATCTGGAATTTAGGCTACTTGAAGAGCTCATTGATTATATTCACAGGATGGGTGGGAGAGATATGTTCAATGTGTGAATGTGTGACAGTAATGAATTTGTCATGGCTTCTGGGAAAGTAACAGGAGTGGGGTTGGGAAGGATAGTAGCCCTCTCTGCTAAGGGCATTTCCTTGGGAACAAGAATGTGAATAGAAAAAAATTAATAATTTAACAGAAAATAATTTTTAAAAAAAATCACTGTTTTTTTCTGAGCTTTGATTGGTCCATAGTATGTGACATCACACGGAATCCTTGTGATGTATGCTAGATACTAGCCAATGAAAAGGCACTGCCTGAGGCTGGGTTTTGTCTGTACTTCGGAAAATCTGTTGGTTGGTGGGAGAGCAGTTGGACTCTGTTGTTTCCCATACACTTGACCTTTTCCCTGACCTGTTGGATCTGGACATAGTGAGTTTGATTCCCAAGTTCTCCGTTTGGGATTTTGTCAATTGTATTTAATTATTTCTTTATTTACATTATTGGTTTGGGTAGTATTTTTTTTCTATAATTCCTTTTTCTTCATCTCAACATATTTTCTTTCTATCACCTTCTTTTCTTAGTCATTTTTGGCAGTGTTCTTGTGTATTTTACAAATTTATTGTTATATATTAAATGCATAGGAAGAGGAATTTGATCATGACTGACATCTGGCTGTACTCTACTTTGATCATATTTATCTGCTACATTTTACTTCCCGACCCAATGAATTGGACAAGTACTTTGTCAAAGGGCCAAGTCCCATTAAATTGGACCTCTTATACAAAGGCTGTCCCCCTGCCTGCACATGACCTGCAGTGAACAAAATGTAACACTTGTGTTTGTGGAACTGGCATGTTTGTAGTAACACTTTCACTAATTCCAAGTTTTTTCTGAATTAGGCATTCCATTCCACTGATGTCTGATTTAGGACCTACCTCAGTGAGGTGTGTATGCTATGCCCTTTGGCAATTTGTGTCTGTGTATGAATCTTGAGTGTTCCTGGTTAAAAATGTCTTGATCATGAAGTCTGGTCTTATTAATGTTGTGGTGAATTTGAGGTGAGCTATCAATTATTCTCATTCAGGTTTTTTCCAATCTGTCAGTCAAGGATATTGGCTGATACTAGGATCTTTTTGAAATGTCTTATATGGTTTGGAAATTGGGGTAATATTTCTTTCATGAAATGTGCTTGAAAGTGTACCTTCCCTCCGTTTTATGGACTACTGAAATACTGCGGATCATTGCTGCTGGTTGTTGAGATTGGACAAGTTGATTTCCAGTTTGTTAGTTTTGGGTCCTGGGATCTAGATATTTATGTTTTTTGGTTTTCTTTATATTTATTCTTCTTTTGTACACTACATCCTGACTGCATCCTCCCCTCCCTCCACTCCTCCCAGTTGCCCCTCACCTGCTCTCTCCACCAGATCTACTGCTCTCCAGTTTTCCTTGAGAAAAGAGCAGGCCCCAAGGGATAGCAACTAAACATGGGATAACGAGATTCAATTAGAGTATATTTAAATTTTGTTTTTTTTCTTTTTTAATGTGTAAATGCTTTTGAAGAAACATTTATTTTTATGTTCTTTGAGAATTTCATTTTATTTTTATTTTATAAATTTTCATTTTAAATACCAACCACAGATTTCCCCGTCCTCCCTCCCCCGACCACTGAGCCTCCTCCCAACGCATCCCTCATTCCCACCTCCTTAAAGGCGAGGTCTCCCATGGGGAGTCAGCTGAGCCTGGTACATTCTGATGAGGCAGGTCCAAGCCCCTCTCCCTGCACTAAGTCTGCACAAGGTGTCCCACCATAGGCACTGAGTTCCAAAAAGCCTGCTTATGCACCAGGCATGGATCCCAATCCCACTGCCTGGGAGCCCCCTAGCCAGTTCAAGCTAAACAAGAGTCTCGCCTATCCAGAGGGCTTAGTCAAGTCCCATGGGGGCCCCTCAGCTTTTGGTGCACAGTTCATGTGTCCTCTAGTTTGGCTAGTTGTCTCTGTACTTATTTCCATCATGATCTCAATGTCCCTTGCTCATAGAATCCCTCCTCTCTCTCATTGATTGGACTCCTGGAGCTTGGCCTGGCCTTGGATGTGGATATCTGCATGTGCTTCCATCAGTTACTGCATGGAGGCTCTATGGTGACAGTTAGGGTATTCACTGTTCTGATTACTGGAGTAGGACCGTTCAGGCACCCTCTTGACTATTGCTAATAGCCTAAGGTAGGTTCATCCTTGTGGATTCCTGAGAACTTCTCTAGCACCCTGTTTCTCTCTATTCCAATGATTTCTTCTTTTATTATGTTATCTCGTTCCTTGCTGTTCCACTCTGTCCTTTTTCCAGCTCAACCCCCACCCCATTCCCTTATATTATCATTCTCCATTCCTTGCCCTCCATTATCCCACCTCACCCCCAGTTTGCTCATGTAGATCTCATCTATTTCTCCTTTGGTGGGCTATCTATGTGTCTTTCTTGGCATCTTCCTTGTTAGCTAGCTTCTCTGGAGCTGTGGGTTGAAATCTGGTTAACCTTTGCTTTGCATCTAGTATCCACTTGTGAGTGAATACATACCATGTTTATCATACTGAGTATGGGTTATTTTGGGATAATTTTTATATATACATTTTCATAAGCAATTGCATGATACATTTCCATACATGCCTATACTGTACTTTGATCATGTTCCTCTGCACTATGTCAGTCCCCCACCATATCTTTGTGACTGATACTGTGACTTTACACAAGCCTAGCCCTCTCCTTCCTGTGACCTGGAGAGACAAAGTAGTCAAAAAGACTGTTTCTGTTTGTGGACCTGCCTTGTCTCCTAAAAACTATATCTAGTTTAGCTACTTTCCTTATAACACAGCAGTTCTCTAGTCACTGTACTGAGTGTGGATTCTTCCCACAGTCTCCTTATGTGCTATGCTGTTGTTCCATTTCTTACAAATGTTACTTCTGCCATTCTGACCATGAACAAAGGCTCTTTAGTGTGTTGCTGAGATGGAGGTGAAGTATGAGGGACTCTCATGAATGATTTTCATATCTATGTTCATCAAGGAAAGGAGCTCACACTTGCTCCATTTGTTGAGCTTACTTGGTGGTCGGATCAGGCTAACACTGGCACAGGGATGAGTTTGGATGTGTTCCTTTGCTTTTTCTTTCTTGAAGTATTTTCTATAATCCTGGTCTTCATTCTTCTGCAAAGCTTTGAATGATTCAGGGAATCCATGAGATCTGGGCTCTGCCTAGTTTGGAGCTGTTTTTGTTGCCAATCCACACTGGTGTTTATGACTTATGTGTTTAAGTGTTTTTATTTTATTTTAACTCAATATTCACACATGTCTAGGAATTCCTTTCATATTTTATAATTTTCTGGAGTATAAATATTGTAACATCCTAAAGACCATCTGGACTGTAGTTGTATTAGTTACAACATCGATTTTTCTATGGTGTTATTTTTATATGACCTCTCTTTGTTTGCATCGTGGCACATCTGTGAACAGAGCAGATCATTCTTTCAGGATTCTCAGGGTTTTCCTTTGCTTACCAAATTTACTTATACCAACTCTGATCTTTCCTATGATTTCTCATCCACTGCCTTAGGTTTGGGTTCTTCTAGTATTTTTATATCCTTGAAGAGCATCATTAGATTGTTTGGGATATCTCAATTTCATAACAGAGAATCCAAAGCTATGTCCTCCCCTTCTAAAAGTGCATTAATCTTTTTCTTTTAGCATTGTGTGGGGCTGAGATTGCCCTCAAGATAAAGTGGTTGAAATTGATCAGAACACCATGGGCAGCCACATGGAAGAGGACTATCTTGAAAAGGATTTCAGGATGTTAACATCTCTAGGTTGTGGTTCCTTCGGGGAGGTGAAGCTGGCCTGCCACCTTCCCACACATACACGAGTGGCTGTCAAGGTCCTTGAAAAAAACACCAACAGTGTGGCTGACATCAGTACTGAAGTGAACATTCTTCAGTCTTTAGAACATAGGAACATCGTTCGATTTTTTGACATGATCGACACACTGTCAACCACTTATCTGATTATGGAGTATGTGGCAGGAGAAGATCTGGAGAGCTGCCTCCAGGCACTGGGCTGTCTAAAGGAGGAGGAGGCTAGAGTGATTTTCCGGCAGGTGGTGTCAGCAGTCCACTTCCTCCACCAGAGACACATTGCGCACCGTGATATCAAATTAGAAAACATCCTAGTCGATGCAGCAGGAAATGCAAAGCTTTGTGACTTTGGTATGGCAATTGAAATCACAGAGGGGCAGATGTTGGAGGAGATCTGTGGCTCCTTGCTCTATTGGGCCCCAGAGATCTTGGCAAGAAAGCCCTATGATGGACTGGCGGGTGATATGTGGAGCTTGGGTATCGTCCTGTATGTCTTGGTCACAGGGCACTTTCCATACATGGAAGAAACCCTTGAAGGTATGCACAGGGTTATCACCACCACAATGTGTCCCATTCCCTACCATCTGTCAAAACCCTGTTATTTCATCATTGCCCGGCTACTCATGGTCCCTATCTGGTACCGATTCACAATCTGTCAGCTTGTGGAACGACCATGGCTGGGCCCAATTCAAGAACATGTACTGCCTGCCACCAAAGAAATCCTGCCCAAGGTCGTGGAGACCATGTGCACCATTGGCTATACATGTGAGGAGATTGTTTCATCCCTAACTCACAGGCAAGAAGATAATCATGTAACAGCTACTTGCAACATTCTCAAATATCAGCTGAGTGGTGGGGACAGCCATCAGCAAGAGCAGATGCCCTGGTTAACCAACAGCCCTGCAGTTCCTGTTCGCCTCCCTCTCCCCTTGAAGAGAGCCAGTGAACCAGCATTTACAACCAGTACACATGCTGGGAAGGGTCACTTTAAGGAGGAGGGTGTGGAGGAAAGAGGCAAAAGATGTAGAAGCTACACCATGCCTCACAGATCCTCCTTCCTGGTGGTGCTGTCCTCTTCAGACAACACAGTCCCAGAAAGAGATGCTCTTATGGCTGACGTCATCACTGCTGCAGAGGACATTGCAGTCAACAGGAATTCTGATGACCCCCTGCCTGGCAATCTCTCCTCCCCTGAATCAGTCTTGGATGAAACACCCACAGGATTTCTGAACCTGGGCTTCTGTGAAGAAGATTCATCCCAGGAGCCAGACATTCCCAGTGACCAGCCCCAGGTGGCACCCACAACATCTGGATCCAGGCCATTCAGGGTCTGGAAGCTGGTGAGGAAGCAAATTTCCCATGCACTGAGAGCACTGTGCAGCTGCTGTTGCTGCTGCTGCCTGCCCACCCCAAGGTGAGCCCTGAACCCTTGCATCAGGGGCCACAAGGAAAGAGAGGACAGTGGAGATGTATATGGAGAACAGTTGGGCCACACAGATTAATTCCTATGTTGTCTTTTCAATATGCCATTTTAATATCCTTATACCCACTCAGAAGGCCCAGAATTTGATATGTAGTACATTAGATGGCAAATTCACAGCTTCCTGTTCATGTAAAGTCCTGGAAGGTTGAGGCAAAAGCAGATAGCTTAAAATGGGGACGACAGGGTGGGAAGGAAGGGAGGAGAGTTTTTTCTAATAGGGTTAAAAGTTCCGAATGGAGGAATCAGGAAGGGAAATATAGCACAGAAATTTATCTGTCAAAGTCACTAATAGAGGTGCTTTCACATTTCTTTCTCCTTTGAAGTGTGGAAACTGAAATGGCCCAATAGAATTCCAGACCTGGTGAGGAGTGACTGCCACAGAAGTGAGCCAGAAATCATCTCCAGAGTGCCTGCTCCCTCTAACCCAGGGCAACAGGCTCCTGCCTGCATTCATCCTCCAGCTATTGGGTCTGAGCTGCCACTTTGCATCTCTTTCAGCTTAATCCAGCTTCAGAACTGTTGTGGGACAATTGGGGTTCATAAAGCACATGGACCCCATGACCCTGTACCTTCCTAGCTTTGGTTGTGCTTGTAGGACCACTCACACTGCATGGAAAACAGCAGCCTCTACAACCAGGAAGGACTTCATACAATCACGGCTGCTCATCATCTTGGTCACTTTAACCCTCCAACTTACTCTGTGACTGCCTTTTGGACAAAACAGCAAGACCTGTGTAAATCCTCTGGAAAATGGAGGTGGGTGAAAGGAGATAAAGAGGACTAATTGGGGAACAATTTTGAGACAGGAATAGAGGACACGAGAGGTGGTATAGAATACGGAGTAGAGTCTGTCCTGAGGAACTTCCTGTCAACAAAGTAACATGAAAGAGATGTGTGTGCTGACCTGTGACAGGGGCCGTGCACAGTCTACAGCAGGAACAAACCTCCCCTGAAGTGCAGACTGGGAGGGAGCTAGAAATAGCCAGCAGTGAGGAGGAGAGGGCCTGCTCTGATGGTTCCTAGCATGTGTCAAGGCACACAAGTAGGGTGTTGACTTGGAAATAACATCCTGTTCATTCCTACAGAGCTGGGGTATAGCAAGAGAAAAGTGCAGCACTATTGGTCAGTGGAGTCCCATCCTCCTCAGTGCTGAGTAAGTCTTGTCTGTTAAAGTCTCACTAAAAGAGGCACTTCCTTTATTCTTTTGGGTTTTATTTGGGGAAAGTGAATTGAATTAGAGTCTTGGTGTGGTTTAGTGCAACAGGAAGGATCCAGGCTGGAAATCTGTGTACTGTGTGATGATATGTTAGGGCTACAGGTTCCAGTATCCATCCTCCAGGTTAGGGTCTCAGCTGCCATCTTCCCCATCCTTCACCTCACTGTTGCCCCTGCACTGTTGTTGAACATCCCTAAGTAGTCACTTGTATCATCGACCCAATGAATGTCTACATCCCTCATGTTTCCTGTGGTGCCAGGGTCCATGGCATCTAAAAGGGCTGCCTCTGTCAACAGGACAGACTGGCACACAGGTCTCAGGCTTCCTTCATCTTTGATTCATTCATCACCTCCAAACTGCTTTCTGACTGTCTTTCAGAAGAACTGCAGTAACTGTAAATCCAGTGAGAGACGGGAGAATGGAGATAAGGGGGAGGAAGAGGGGAAAGGAAGTGGAGAGGATGGAGAGGAAATGAGAGGACCCGTAGAGAGAGGGTGGAGTCTGTCCAGAGGAGCTTACCTGAAATGAGTCAGGAGAAAAGGAGATTTTCATGGGACAGGGGTCTTGAAAAGTGAGACCAGGAATAAATGTCTCAAACAAAGCAGAGTGTGACCGTGGGTTTATTGCCAGCCAGGAGGAGGAAAGCCCCTGCTCTGATGGTTCCTGGCATATGTCAATGTAGTGAAGTATGAGGCTGCTTTGGAAAGGGGCTTCCATTCTGGGCTACTGAAGAAGGGTCTGGCAGCAGAGAAGGGTGGCTCCATCATGCAGTGGAGTCCTCTGCCGCTCCTGTCTGACATGTCCGTTGGCAGATCTGATGATGTCTATGTCTTTGTCTCCATAGCCTCCTTCATCCAGGATTCCCTTGCTGTCTCCCACCTCCTGATCCAAGAATCTTACATCATTTTTTTCCATCTCATGGAGGGATTTATAACTGACATTTGACCTTACATTAACATTGTTCTGCTCCAATGTGGGAAGGTAAGTAGGCCTTGCCAAGCCTGATCCTGGGTTGTTGTCTTTACAAGGCCATAACACTGGACTTCTCTATGACCAATGCCCACCATTGGGGTCAGACTCAGAAGGAAACCTTGATCATCATGGATCTCTTGATGACAGCCCCTGGTGCAGTGTGAAGCACTGGTTGAGGTGTAGTGTCTGAACTGTTTTCCAGGACACCTTCCAGGTAGGGAGCAGATCACTGAATTGGCAAGAGGAAATGAACAGCAAATCCAGGGTCTAATTTGTGTGAATCATGGGCCTGCAGGTAAGTTTGAGTACAGTAAGTGTCTGTGTGTGGTAGAAGATGAGTCTCTGAAGCCTGGTCTGGATGTGGTAAAAAGGATCCCATGAGGTGGCATGTGACAGCATCCCTGACACAGAGGGAAAGTTATCACTGACTTGCTCAACTGAAGAGCAATGGGAGACTGAGAGATTGCAGAGGTTCACAAGGGAGGAACCAGCTTCTCTGCTGTAGTTGGCCTCCAGCTCCATTCTGACCATTTGATCTTGTCCTGTTAACAGAAACTGATGCATATTAAAGTCTTCAGCAAGGTCTTCCCAGCAGCTATCAGTTACTTCTAGAACCCTGACCATCTGGCGAGTCCCATGTGCACAGAAGAAGATCAGTCATTTTCTTCAAGAAGAGAGAGAAATTTTCAGTTTGTGGGTATCACCTGGTGTCAGACTGTGTTTCTGCTGCATATCAGTGAAGGCAGGGTTGAGAAATGTTTGAGGATTCTGTTGAATTCTAGAAATGAGATGGGGAAATTTCCTGAATCCTCATTTTATATTTTACTTATTTTAAGACTGGATCTCACTATATAACCCTTACTATCCCGACACTCTCTGTGTAGAACATGCAGTCTAAATCTCACAGAGATTGACCTCCTTTCTCTGCCTCCTGAGTACTTCAATTACAGATGTGGACTCCCATGCCTGGATTCAAGTACTGTATGTATAGCATCAATGGTAAATTCCTCAAACTTTTGAGGGAAAAGAGACAAGTCTTGTGCTTCTTTCATCCAAACAGCTTCAGGGATTGAAGTGAAAGTTCTTTCATCCAGGATGGACTACAAACAGCAGCAAAGTCCAAATCTAACCTTCAGAATAGAATTCTATGTCCACCAGTGAACAGATACCTGGAGGTGAGAACTGCTGTCATGAATTCTTCTAGGGACCCCAGTCAGTGGGCTGGAGGAGGTATGCCCTAGCTGATACATCCTTAGAAACAAGGCACAGAGCATGAAAAGGCTACTCTCTAACCCTGTTTTTACAGGATCCCCACTGCAGTCCAGGCACAAATCCCATGACTTCAACCTGACCAACCAGGAGCGTCCAGATTGGCTACCTGGTCTAATTGATTGAGTTCTTTCCATTTGAGCCTTGAGATCACAGCTGAGGACTCAAGGTGGGTCACTGAGATAGCTGGTGCCTGTCTTGGGATGTTGGAGGCAGGGCTTTCACTTTAAGGACACCAGTGGCAGAGGCAGTACATGAAGCCACATATTCTAGATAGGAGCTTCCAGTTCTACTAATCTGACACCCAGATTCTGTCTGCTTGTCTGCTGACTTCCATGGGTCCTCTTGCTCATGGGTCCCACAGTGCTTTTGTTATTTGTCAAAACCACTTTGGGTTGGTTTTAGGCCACTGAACTTTGTTCATACTCCCTGGTTAATGGAGAGCCCAGGGCTGAAGGTTTCTGAAATCGGAACCAACTGGGACTCTATGCAGCCCACTCTAGGCAGTGCCTGAGGATAGAGGTGATCAGCCCCTCCCAGGAACATTGTGGAACATTCCAGGAAGACCACGGTACTATTTCATGTCCTGAGTGTTCTGTTGTTCATGTTCTGATGCCTATGACCTGCACATTTTGCTTATGAAAGAAAACAGTGATCCTTGTCTTTTGGGACAAGCTTGTCACACATAACACAGTCATCCTCAGTTGTATCTGTTTTCTGAAAAATGTCTAAATTTCATTCACTCTTGAGGGTGAGAATGTTCTTTTTATCCTGTATGCTCTTCATTTACTTATTTCATCTATTTATTTCCTTATTTCTGTGCTGAGTTATTTATTCATTTATGTATTCATTGTATGTCTTTTATATCAGTATCTTGATCACACTCATGATCCTATCTCTTCACACCTGCCTTCCACTCCTACACCTGCCCAAACAAAATTTAAGAGATTAAAAGGGAAAGTAAGATAAATTTTAAAAAGGGGAGAGACTTCAAGGTTTCCTTGTGGAAGCTGCAGTGACCAAGTGTGACAGAGTGAGTCACACTATAAACCCCTCTGTCCACATGTCTTCACTTGCTAGTGCTCATTACAGAGTCACTGGTCTGGTTCCAGGCCTCGGGTTTCTACTACACTAATTTTGTATTTGATACTGTCACATGTGCTTTGCAATTGGCACATTAACTTGTTTCACTGTGTGGGTATGCAAATTTAAAACTCTGACTTCAAAATCACCAGTGCCACAGTACAAACCCACTTCTAAATAAAGTGACATAGTTGAGCTGGAGGAGAGCAGATGATGAGAACCAGAGATTGCAGAGGCAGCAGGAAAGAATTGGCTAAAGGATGAATTTGGTGAGAATGGAGGAGAGAGAGGGAAGGAGCCATGGGGAGAGGGTTGCAGAGTATGTCTAGCTTAAGTGCTGCATATTTCAAGTTCCCCTAGAGTCCCATTCACATGTCCTTCCTCTTTAAAGTGATGAGCTCTCTACATCAGGAGACACAGGGTGGCAACTTACAAGTTTGGCCTGAGACAGCAGAAGTTGGAGCTCTGCAGGAAGTCCAGATGGCAGTGTGCCCACTTCCCCAGCATGAAGGGTCTGTGTCCAGCACAGGAGGAGGTAAGCCAACTACCACAGGTTTCCCTCCAGAAAATTCTCATTATCAAGGTAATATGTTTCAGGACTGGTGTTTCACAGCATCCTTGTCTGAGGGGGACTTGAGCCAATATCATTTACCAATACCAAGCTACCCTTGAATGTGCAGACCCTGTGGACCAGTCTGCAGGGGAATAACTAGCAGTACTCATTAACCTGTTCACCCTTCAGGTTTCTGATCCTAGTGAATTGTTTCCCCACATGAGGGGAAGGGAGCTCCTTCCTCTCCTTCTTTTCTCTCCTTCCCAGCTGCTGTATTTGCAGCCTTCATTTATCTCTGTGTCCTGACCATCAGAAAAGACACAGCCCCACTGAATGCTGGTCTAGTTTATGTGTTTGTGAAGGGGCCTCACTCTAGGGAGTTTCATCAGAACCATATTTGTCTCCTAACAGGAAAGTGACAGCAAGCTGGAGGAAAATGGGTACCACTTCATATGGAATGCTGGGACATTGCTCCACTTTGGAAGTGAGTGGGCCTTACCTAGCCAAGGGCACAGTGGTCAGAGATGTGGGTGGTCAGCTCTCTTAAAACTACTTTGAGCCGGGCGGTGGTGGCGCACGCCTTTAATCCCAGCACTCGGGAGGCAGAGGCAGGCGAATCTCTGTGAGTTCGAGCCAGCCTGGGCTACCAAGTGAGCTCCAGGAAAGGCGCAAAGCTACACAGAGAAACCCTGTCTCGAAAAACCAAAAAAAAAAAAAAAAAAAAAAACTACTTTGTACCCAGGTCCCACTGGGTACAGTGGTCAGGCCTAGACAGCCTTGTTAACCATACAGCTAGGGCTTTCTGCTAGGCCTTCTGCTTGCTTGACCTGCTGGGATAATTGTCTAGAGTGTTGTCAGGTGCACCTGACAGGCAGACAGCCTCTCCATGCAGTGAAGGATGGCCACTCTGAATAGGATGATTGTCAAGGCTCTTCTCTGGGCAGCACATTGCTGAAAGCATCACTGAGACCACTAGCAGATGCTTAGTGTTTTGTTTCTTGTCTAAACTTGACTCTGGCTTAGGGGATAGAAAGAATGAGGCTGATCAGGCAGGTCTGCCTCAATCCCAAGAGTAGGTGGTCACTTAACTTGTATTAGAGTGGACAAGAGATCCATAGATGGATAGATAGATAGATAGATAGATAGATAGATAGATAGATAGATAGATAGATAGATATAGATGATAGATAGATAGATAGATAGATAGATAGATAGATAGATAGATAGATAGATAGATAGATAGATAGAAATAGCTGTATCATGGCTACAGAGGGATATTGATATAATTTGGTGCAAGTGGCACATCTCTCCCCTCTGACCCTAACACCATTGAGAAGGAACACTTTGAATCAAAGATGGTGAACATCTTCTCACACCTGTATGCTGTGACATCCATTCTGTCACTGGCCAGTGACTTAGTCTGTGTTGGGTTCCAGAGACTAGGGAATGGGGATTCACACAACCTAGCAAGGGGAACCACCCAAGAGACAATGACTGCTTGCTCCTCTGCCCATGTTTGGTCTGTATGTCAGTGAGTGACCATTAAGGAATGTCTCACCCTGAAGCACTTAACTGAACTCATGGCCTTTGGAAGGGAGCCTTGGGTAATGTGGCCAGCCATGGAATCTCTCAGGAGACAGCACATGCGGACCAGGACTCCAAACCCTAGTAATGATGGTCTCTAAGAATGTGACCCTTAGGAACCAGAGTTGATGCCTAAGAGGCCAGGTGAGTTTAATGTGAACTTTTTATATTGCTGGCCACTGCCTGGAGCATGTGGTGGCCATTAGATTGTTACATGTCAAATGTCAGATTATGATGAGGCTCACACATTCAACACACTCCTTTCCCACTGCCTATGTCTGGAGGCAGCAGGAACAGGTGCAGACAATACATGCTTTTTGTACCAAGATCTTTTCACACACTACCCCAAAGTTGCTCAGTAATACTTCCCAGTAGAATAAAGTGAGTCCAAATGATGCTGGGTATCTTGCTTTTGGACAAAGGCTGACTGGTTGGGACTGTTTAAATTCCTCCAAGGTCATTGACACAGATAGGATGACTAGTATGGTAACAGCCTGGGTCTCTTTTAGTCTCAGAGGCCAACTCCAGAACTCTCATTGACATCCTTTCTTTCCTCAGATGTGCAGGTTCTGCTGGATATGTTCAGACAAACGTCATCTTCACCTTATGTGCATCCTGTCTCATCTAGGCAAGTGTTCAGTGAGCTGGGTGCAGGAAGCACAGCGTCTAGAAACAGACATGTTGGTGAAACTGCATTTCCTTCTTGATCCTAGAGCCTGTATATTTGACAGTAGCAGAGCAGCTAGGACAAACCAATCCCTGCAATCAGGGCTTCTCAAGGAGACCCAACTGAGTTCTCCCACAGGAAGTCACATGGGAAGAAAAGGGTCATTATTCCTGCCTAGTTAGGTCCTGAATTCCACCAGAAATAAACCAGCTATTATCTGAAAGGGCACAGGTCTAGGGTGGTGAATGAATCTTTCTGCCAGCCTCATCAATGGTCTAACATAAGCTTTTTCTTCTAGGTGCCTGGCCATATCCTGAATCGTGGACCCCAAGAATTCCTGACTTGCATGTGTGCACACTGAGCATTGGTGACATGGAGGGAAAAGAGCACCTCTCCCCTCCACTTCCTGGCAGACTAGCATGCCATTGTCTGAGCTCCAGAGAAACTCATAGGCTCCACACAGCAACAGGAGGACATGCTGTGGAGGACAATGACATGGTTTCTCTGCCTCCATCCAACTACAGACAACCACCCCAAATTACCAACAAGTCCTGGGGAATCTACAGGAGCGTCCCCTTGTAGAAGCCTCCCAGTGGGTACTTACTGTTGAATCCTGCCCAACTTAGACCCCTTTGCATTTTGACAGTTCAGAAAGTCACCTGTGCCTCTCTGTCTTCACAGATAACAAAGAAAACCTGCCTGAGCAGGTAAAGAAATATCACAGAAGAGCCTTGGGAATTAAATGTGCTTCTCTTTCTGAACTCTAGAGTGGATCTCCTGAGAAGGGCAGTACCCATGGACCACCTGTCACAGGCCTCCACTAACATGAAGAGGCAGAACTTGAGGTCATACATTTGGCCCATTTCTCACTGGTATTATGCAGAGAATTTACAAAGAAATACTGAAGTATTTAATTAGAATTCCAACATAATTTCTATAAATTGGCATTCAGAATGTTTTGACCCCTGGAGGAGAGAAATACAAAGCTATATGAGCTCTCAGCTTCTACCAGTTGTTATTCTAAAGGTGACAGATGTTTGCATTTCATCTATAGTCTCAGCAAAATCCAGTCTGATGCTCAAACACAAGATGTATCAACCAATGTGACCTAAACCTAGAAGACATGGCCGAGGACAGGAGAGATCCCTCCAGACCCAGATCTTCTTCTTCCAGGACTTCCCACCAAGCCTCAGAGATCCATAAAGGGCTACATGGAAGTAATGGAGTCTGGATATGTGGAACAGAACAGAAAGCTCAGAAACAGACCCAGCAAGATTCTGCTAGCTGATTTTCTCATGGTCACCCATGGAAATCCAGGCAGAGAGAATGCCCTGTCCACAAATGACTCCAGAAGAAGATTTAAAATCCAATAAGAAACCCATTGAAAAATGAACACAGTCAGCATTTCTATTGACCTCAAATACAAACACTATAATGCTCACATAAAGTTATAGAAGAGGACTACATGATTTCCTGCCTTATAAAAAGGAAGGTGAGAAATAACACAGAGTAGATGAACTGTGGACTCGGGAGCCCTGCTTCCACGGGACATGAAAATACAGAAGCTGGAGCATGGCTCAAGCAGTCACTCCCCCAGGACATCCAGAGAGAGCCTGGCTCCTGACACACCCCAGCAGACATCAAATCCCTGACAGTAAACATTGTGTGGCTAAGAGGAGGTGGAGGTGTAGTGTGTGCTGTGTAGAGTGAGGATGGCTGAAACCTATCACATCATGTGGGATGGAGATGAGCTGTCCAGCTGATCTGATAACAGCACTGTATTGATGGTCCAGTCAGCTGGGGAAAGCAGCAGGTCTGACACCTAGATACTCACATGTGCTACGCATGCCTCTGCCACTATCAACAACTTATACACAGTGCCAGGACTGTATATGTATGAAGGACTGCCTTCACCCACACTCTCCACAGAGTTCTCTAGGTATTAGGCCTAGGTATTCAACTCCCTTCTGATGTCCCACATACAATTCTAGATTCTAGACCAGGCTAGATATGCCTCCAACCACAATGTCCTAAGACATGGGGAAATGTACCAGGCCCTGTTGCACACTTTATCTTCTGACAAGGACACACAGTTACTGCTTGGTTCAAACACTCCTGGATTTTTCCTGCACTGACATACAACACTAGGTATAATGCAACGTGGGACACTACACCCATGCCACCTCACTTGTACTACCAGCTGTCAGACCATGATAACCAACCTCTACAACACACACACACACACACACACACACACACACACACACACACACACACACACACAGCCTCTAATACACTTCTAAGTCTTGGGCCATGAATGACTTCTCACCCAACCACACATTGACTGCTAGGTATCCGGCATTGTTAAACCCTC
Source organism: Peromyscus maniculatus bairdii (assembly GCF_049852395.1). NCBI lineage: Eukaryota > Metazoa > Chordata > Mammalia > Rodentia > Cricetidae > Peromyscus > Peromyscus maniculatus. Next base: position 62,561,527 of record NC_134874.1, on the reverse strand, counting down.
AGACATACCTCACATGTATTCCTAGGTCTGGATCTGGTATGTCACCCACATAATCCTTTATTAACAGTTACTTATCCTGCCATACAGGACACTCTCTTGCTAATGTACCCAAATACTCTGCTAGTATTGGACCCCACTTGACATCTCATCGTCCACTGCCAGCGTTACTTCAAAATGTTATCAGACCTTGACAGACACCAGCTCAGCCATGAGCTGACACACACTCAGTCGGGATTGTGCAGAGCTTGACACCCTGTTCTTCCACTGCTCCCCTCTGACATACAGTTATCATCAAACACACTGGACACACCACCACCGCTGTGACCACACATCCACTCTAGGTACCAGGTCCAGTTTAACCTCATACCCCACATTAATTGACAGCCATTAGACAATTCTGGGAACATTCCCCCTGTCAGGTCTTGCACAATACCTAGCAATTAGCATTGACAGACCCCCTCCTTCTGCTGAAGACACATCCACACTGCTAGGCATCAGCTTCTACTGGACTCCTTCCTATGCTATACCATGTGCTGGGTCTCAGGCTCTACTGCTAGTTACTGGGCCATGCTGGACATTAACCCCTGTCCAAACCACAGTGCATATAAAGTGCTGTGTGTCAGGTTCACTTGAGCACCAGGCTCCATCACACATGACTTGCTAGGTACCAGACAATGTTGACACACACCCTTACCCCCTATATACACTACTGGCCCAGTGAACATTGCAATTTTAAGGCTCTTCTAGACACCTCCATCACTGACATATCAAGTTTCTTGCTATCAGACACTACCACTCTGTGCAGATTTCAGTCATGTATATTGAAGTACATTGTATGCATATACAATAATTGGCTTCAAGCCTTATCCAAAATAGCACCATTCTGCTGACAACATACACTACCAGACAGGGGCATGGGTCTAAGCACAGCTGAAAATTAGCAGGGTTATTGTGACAGCAGGATGGGTAAAGGAAGAGAAACTTATTAGATGAGGCCTGTTATCATGTACAATATCCGGGTTAGGACTGGGGAGTCCTGAGGATGTGATACACAGTAGGGCATCCAGGCCTCAGGCAGGTGTGCAGCAAAGCCTGAAACCAAGCAGTGTGTTTCAGGCTATAGTGGCAGGGGTAGGAGTGTCCAGCATGCAGTGGTACATGGGGGGGTTTGGCAGCAGGACTAGGGGGCAGAAGCCAAAAAGGTGCTTCTGCTGCTAGGTGTCCATTACCTACAGCCCATCTCTCTCTCTCTCCTCTCTCTCTCACTCCTCTCTCCTCTCTTCTCTTGCTCCTCTCTCTCTTCCTTCCTTTCCCTGATTCTCACACACACACATGTATATATGTACATCTGAGCCACTATACTTATAGGTATATACTTGCCTAGAGACAAAGACTTCCAATACATGCTATTTGACTGGTCCTTCAGGGTATTGCCTGAATTACAGGCAAAGTCACTCCCTCATCAACACACAACACACACACACACACACACACACACTAGTGTAGTTACGTGGCAGGTTCTGTTAGATATACACTTGCCTTAGAGCCGAAGCCTTCCAAACAGGGCCAGGTGTCAGCTTCTGTTAGGTCCACTCTTCCCTACAGCCAATTTTCTTCTTACACAGCTAGGTATCATGAACTCCTAGACATCCACTGCCATACAGTAAAGTCCCATGCACAAGGCTAGGCATCATATCCTGCTAGGAACCCCGGACAGGGACAAACACCCAGGCACAGCTCTCATATTCATATAAGGCAAGTGTCAGGCTCAAGTATTTGTCTCTAGCCTTACAACCAAAGTTCCACATACACAAACATGGTTAGGTTTTAGGATCTTCTAGGTACCTTCTTCCCCACAGCAAAACGCCAGGTTAACAAACATACAAACATAGAAATGCAATCATGCACACATGCACATATGAAAACAATCATGCATGCAGGCCTGTGGGAACCCTCCCCAGGGTGTGAATCCCAGGAGATTTTTCCTCTAGCCACATGAATGGAGCTTTGGATTTAGGAGGAGGCTAGGACTTGGCACCTATCTGTGAATGTGTGGCATTGTTGTAGAACTGGGTTCTTCCTCACAGGAATACAAGTAGTCATGTATGTGTTTATGGCTTTGGCTGTAAGGGTGGGAGTACAATGCTACCCTTGATACCTAGCCCTGTGTGGAGAGCTAGGGCTTAAAATAGAATGAAGTCCAACAGGAATTGACTTTGTGTATGGGGGAGGTGGGGGGGTATGCATTAGCTTGGTGAAGTAATGCCTAGTAGGTCTTTACACACCTACCCTACAGCCAAAGACCTTTATTCACATATATGGCTCACTATCAGTTCCTGCTGGATAAACTTTTCCGTATAGCCTAGCCAAACTGACACAAATCTCAGAACCTGCTAGGAATATCACCCTATATTTAAAAGACCCACCTATGACTAGAGCATCATGTCCTCCTCAGTAACACCTCCCCTAAAGCAAAGCTTCAAATATACTGGCCAGGTGTCACATCATGCTAGGTACCCTGATCTCTACAGCCAATGTTACAGGTACACAATGAGATAGAGTTAGGTTATTCTGACTGTCCCCAGACTTATAATCAAAGACTCTATCTCTGTCTCTGTCTCCCTGTCTGTCTCTCTCATACACACACACAACTATGTATCTGTTACTTCTAGACATTTCCTCCCCGCAGGACAGTCCAACATACACACACAGGGCTAGATTTCTACTCCTGCTAGGTACAATCTCCCTAGGAAGATCTCAGAAGAACCTCTAAGAGGACATGGTATCTAGCTGAGTAAGAGGAATATACATACAGCCAAAGCTAGACACAAAAGCTAGGCGTCAGTTCTTTTGGTATCCATTCCCCTCTGTGTATTTCTATGCTTTATACTCACTTCAGAAGTTTGTGATTCAGAAACAGCTGATGGAGATGACCTCTGGTATTTGTCTTTCTGGATCTGGGTTCTCTCACTCTATCATCTTTTCCACATTCATCCATTTACACAGAAGAATGACCTAAATAAAGAGGATTATTTGCTGAGTGTCTGAAACTAGTCCTGTAATTTTGCCATTGCATGCAGTTTACAGGACTCATTTCATTATTAATGCCTAATGTGGGAGATCAGGCCCAATGTGGGTGCCTCCACCCCTGTACATTGTTCAAGAATTGTGTAAGAAAGGAAACTGAATTAGCCATGAAGAGCAAGTCAGGAAAGAGCTGTCCTCTGAATCTGCTAGAGTTCCTCGAAAACTTCGCTAATGATGGATATTGAACAGGACATGGGGGCCAAATAAACTCTTTCTACCACATTGGGTTATGTCAGGACCTGTCTATCAACAATACAAAGTATACTAATACAGTATTCCAGGACTGGCCTCAATTTGTAATCCTCCAAACTTCACCTACTGACCGTTGGCTTTAAGAATGTAATATAAACCTGTATGAACAAATAGAAGCTTTAAGGTTGACTAGATCTCAGGGAGAAAACAAATCAAGGACAAGTACAATACAATTTGATCAGGTGAGGTTATTTTAATGAAGTTAATCATCGAATACATCTCAAGCAGACAGATTGGAGAAATACTGCTGAATGAGGATAGACACACAAATAGTGCCTGATGGTATATACAGAGACAGGGGAGGAATCTTAGTTTATCTTTTAATATGTTAAGTACCAAACAGTATAAATAGAAGAGTGGAATCCTATGACTTGAGATAGTTAATCATGGGGCATGTAATTAATAACAGTGATTGCTGAAACCTCAGTTTAGGAGGCTGGCAGAGCTGTGAAAGCTTGTTCATGCTCTGGATCCAATGTTGGTGAATATACCCACTGCACTCTGTGAAACATGGCTCATGAGGTCAGAATACATGTTAGCACATTGTGACCAGCACACACAACCATTGTAATACACATAACCTGGCTCATGAGATCAGAGCATGTGGGATATTCTGAATCCTGCCCCAGCAGACATCTCATCTCAATTCCTGCATTCTGGTTGATGAGGTCAGAAGGGATAGCCCTCCTTGATCATCCAGCATCAGGAAGTTTTCCCATCTACAAACCAGCACTGTGTGTCTCCACACCTGAGCTCAAGCATAACATAGATGAGCCTAGCACAGCCGTACTAGGAACAACGAGGCTCAATCCAAATACTCCCCAACAGAAAGCAAACAAAAACATTCAAGTAACAAACTAAACCAAGATGATCAAGAAGCAACATGAAAATTCAGAACAACATAACTCCTCCCAAAATGACCAGTTCCAAAGTAGTGTCCAACAATAAGAGAGACTTAACCAAATTCAATGCTGGGTAACATGGAAAGCCCGGTGGCCGATAAATGGATCTCCCTGGGAAGTGGAAATAAAGGAATATCTCCTGGGGGCAAGTTAGGATGGGAGCATGAGGGTTTGGGTTGGGAGGTGCATGAAGGGGCACTCTACTGAGAGATGATTGGAAGCAGGAAGCATTTTAGGGTCAGGTAGAACATGATGCAAGGGAAACTCCCCAAAATCTACAAGGATGATGCCAACTAAGACTTCTAGTAATAATGGATACACAGCTTGAAACAGCCATCTCTAGTGGTTAGTTGATGGCTACCTCAATTGTCATCAGGGAGCCCTCATTCAGTAACTGTGGGAAATACATGCAGAGATTCACAGCCAAACATTTGATTTGGGTTCAGGGAATACTGCTGAAGAGAGGGAGTAAGGATTATAGGAGTCAGAAGGGTCAAGAATACCACAAAAAGCAGAAACAAGTAACCTGGGTAATTGGAACTCACAGAGTCTGAACCAACAACCAGGGAGCCTGCATAGGAATGACCTTTGCCTTCTACATATATGTGATAGATGTGTAGCTTGGTCTACTTGTGTGACTTCTAACAATGGTAGTGGGGCTGTCCCTTTGGCTTTGGCTGGCTCTTGGGAACCTATTTGTGAGTCCCTGCTGTGCACCACTCTGCTTCCTAACACATACTGCTCAGTATAACCATGAGAGCGAGCTCTGACAATAAAAGCTAGCAAAGTGGGAAATTGGATGAAGGTAAAAGGTTCCATAGCAGCCCATGCCAGGAGCAGCTGAGTGGGTAAGAGGTCTTGGGACTTCATTTCCTACACTAACACACCTTATACCTTATACCAGGCTAGTGTTCCCCAATCACTAAGGAGCAACTGGGGATCTGTCTTAACACTCAGGTACCCTGTCCTTTCTGCAGCCATCACTGAGACAGTCCTGGACACCTCTTTAGTACCCTGACTTACATGTGGACACAACTGAAGATTCTGACTCTACCTTATATTGATGACTTCTCAGGGATCACATGGTTCTGTGGGGAAGACAAAGGGAGAACACTACCCAATTTCAGTTCTTGTGAGACTGTTGGTCCCTCCTTTCATCTAAACACTTCCCTTCAATTCAAGATTGGGACTGAACTTCAGAATCTCAGAGCTCAATGAACACTGGCTTGAAAATCATCTGCAGCCCTGGTTTTCCCTGGTTCACACTTGTGCAGTTCTTAAATTCTCAGAAGACTTTAGGTGATGGGGTGAACATTACCTTTGCATTTAGAATTTACAGTACTGGCAGGTAAACCAGGGGCCTAGGGTGCTGTGGGATGGTCTATATGTCAAATTGCTCTGATTGGTCAATAAATAAAACACTGATTGGCCAGTGGCCAGGCAGGAAGTAGGTGGGACAAGGAGAGAGGAGAATTCTGGGAAGCGGAAGGCTGAGGCAGAGAGACACTGCCAGCTGCAGCCATGTCCAGCAGCATGTGAAGACACCGGTAAGCCACCAGCCATGTGGCAAGGTATAGATTTATGGAAATGGATTAATTTAAGCTATGAGAAGAGTTAGCGAGAAGTCTGCCACGGCCATACAGTTTGTAAGCAATATAAGTCTCTATGTTTACTTGGTTGGGCCAGGGTTTACTGTGGGCCAGGGTTTACTGTGGGCCAGGGTTTACTGTGGGCCAGGGTTTACTGTGGGCCAGGCAGGAAAACTCTAGCTACACTAGAGTTACATATTCTCACTGCCCTGGTCGTCATCCCTTAAGCCAAGGTCTGAAATCAAAGTAACCCTGACTTGGGCCAGACTTGCCTGATACAGACCCTCCATCTCCTAGGAAAAGCATTGACCTTTCTGATAATTTTTTTGCACCTTGAAGGCAATCCAAATTAAACTGAATCAGACAATTGGAAAAGCCCAGGTTTAATGGTTAAAGTATTCCCAGATGAATCCCCCACCCCTCAGAGAGGAAACAGGGACAGTAGACTGGAAGAACCACATGTCTGTTTTCTGGGATGCATCTCTGGGTGAGGAGCTGTGTTTGGCAGGCTTTGAAGGGTAGGTTTGGGGAAAGAGATGGGGAAGGAGAGTTAAGATGGAACTTTCACCAGACTCCTTCCAAACATTCCAGACTCTTTGGGTATAGGGAAGCTAGGGTGCCAGGGGCTGAGGTGGAGCTCCCACCCAAATATTCCACACTCTTTGGGTATAGGGGCACTGGTTCAAGTCTGACTACTTCCTTTAAGTCATGGGGTGATATGAGGAAGAGGAGTTGGGAGTTGCTGGGCTCACATACAGCAGGAGGTGTGAGGGGAGGAGCCTCCAGTCAATCGTCATCCTGGAGACCTCAGGCATCTGTTTCCTGAGGCAGCAAGGAAGGCAAGTTTCTATGAAAAATAGATCATTAACATGCTCTAGTTGTACTGTAAAGATGAATGTACAGAGCAGAAGAGCAGACAGACCCTTATTGGGACATCTTGGAAAACCGGAGGGTTGATGCGGATGTCTTTCTGTGTGCTGTGAATGTGTGTTGCTCTGATTTGGTTGATAAATAAAATACTGATTGGCCAGTAGCCTGGCAGGAAGTATAGTGTAGGTGGGATAAGCAGGGAGGAGAATTCTGGGAACAGGAAGGTTGAGACAGGAGTCACCAGGCAGACAGAGGAAACAAGATGACAAGGCAGAACTAAGAAAAGGTACCAAGCCACGTGACTAAACATAAATAAAAATTATGGGTTAACTTAAGTGTACGAGCTAGTCAATAGTTAGACTGAGCTAATGGCCAAGCAGTTTTAATTAATATAAGCCTCTCTGTGTTTACTAAGCAGCCTCAGGGCCACAGGAGCCCGGCAGGATCAGGAAAACTTCAGCTACAAAGGGTGGAGGGTCCCAGCTGCTGGACAGACCTTATATTCTGAATAGGTGCCCATGAGCCTGGAGAGTTGGTACCAGCATGGATGTCCCAGGAGCTTGGCATTGAGGGGGTGGTGAGGATCAGGTATGAATGGAGAAGGGATCTCAGGAGAGAGAGGGAGAGGAGGTCCCCAGACAGTGGGGGAGTTTTGGCTGGGAGTTAGCGATTGAGGAGGAAGGGCCTTCTATAAAGGATCTCAAAAGGGCTCAAACATGTGAGAGAGCATGGGGTGGCCTGGAGGTGGGTAAGGGCAATGGGGAGATGGAAGGGCCAAGATAACCTGAGTACAATGGAGAGTTTCGTGAGCTGTTGTTTGATGAGTCCATTGCCCTTCTCAACTTTTCCGGAGGATAAAGCTGTCAGCCATAGTTAGCGGATAACTGAATTCTTTATGTGTGGGCATGTGAGTAAAGCCCACCTGCCAGTTCTTGCCTGGTTGGTGTCCTCGAAGCTGGTGCAGAGGCTGACATATGTGGAGGACCCCTGTGAATGGGCCTGTGAAATATTCAGGAGACTATGGGGGCCAAGGTGAGTATGGCCCCCAAAAGGCTGAGAATATTGTGACCAAGCAGAGGTGCAGGGCAAGCAGGTATGACCAGAAAAAGAGTGTGAGAAGAATCACCATGCAAGAATGCAGGGCAGTATCTGGGTCTCAAGTGGGAAGGAAGGAATCCTGTCCACCCCTGAGACAGAAATTGGTGAGGGAACTGTAGGACTTGAGTGAGATGTCAAAACAGAATATGTAGTTCCCATGTCCAAAAGAAAGCCAATGGACTTACCCGTTACCTGCAGCGTCACCCTAGGCTTGGAGAGCACAATGGGAATCAGCAGGTCTAGACTGTGTCAGTTCTCCACCAGGCTTAGGAATTCTCAGTTGCCAGGATGAACCTGCATGGGGGCATTTCCAGTGCCCAGGCTGTCTGCAGACAGGGCATGGCCTCCTGGGTGGCTGGGGGTCAGGGCAATACCATAACCAGTGGCCCTGCTTGCCGCATTTGAAACAAGTTTTTGGTGGTTGATTTGGGCTGAGCTCCAGCAGTATTGAGCCTCATGGCTGACTTCCCTTGTACCCCTTGTGGGGGCCCTGGTGTCCTCAGAGAAGCTGCTTAGGCTTGGGCTTGGAGCCTATTCTGTTACAGCTCTGTCCATGGGGTTGACTCAGCTGTCATTCTCAAGCTTTAAAAACTTTAAAAGCCATTTTCACCAATTCCTGTTGGGAGTTTGGCGATCCTCCCCAGCCTTTTAACATTTCTTTCTAATATCTGGCACTGACTGAGAAATGAAATGGGTGGGAAGGCAGGAGTCTGGTGAGACCAAGGATAAGAAGAAACCTGGGAAGATTTGGGGGTGTTAGGCCAGTGTGTAGTTTGAGGCATTGGGAGATAGGGAGAGGAGTAGGGGGAGGGAGGACAGGAAGGAAGATAAGGAGGAGGAATTTGGTCTTAGATTTGTGGCCCCTGAGGAGGGGGTTGGTTAGGTAGAGTTTAGGGGAAGGGGGCGGTTAGTGTCTCCTGCAGTGAATGGACCGTGCTGTGAGACATTGGCTCCTGTAGGGAGGGCAGGAATGCAAAACCCAAAAACCGTGGATGTAGGGCAGTTCTATTCAATTATATCAAATAGCTCCAACTTGAATAGATCTTGTAAAAGGCCCCACAGGTTTGTTTCGGGATCAGGCTTTGAAAGGCAAGTGCCATTTCTCAAGTCTATGTCGGGGATCCGAAGCCTAGCAGAATGCATCCACTGTGGTAAGTCTTAGGTCAAAAAATGGGTGTGTGTGTGAAATTCACTTCAACAGAATATCTTCTGGAGAAGGGGTGCCATGGAACAAAATTCCTAAGGAAATTAAGTGCTGAAATGAAATTCCATAAAACCCCCTCATTCATTCAGCTGGAAGCACTTAATACAGCTGTGTCCACTACCTTGCAAAACTCAAAGTTTCTCCAGTCTATCATCATAAGTAAGTTATTCTGTTATATTTATTCATATTGAAGAAGCAAGGGTCCATGAAAGGGATGTGATGTGCAATATCACCATTGTCACATAGGTTTGTATACTTGTCCCCACCAGACTATGCTCTTGAGGACATAGTGCAATCCATGCAGACAGAACCTACCAGAAAATCTTCGGTGATTGGAGGAACAGGGGATGAAAATGTCATGTAGGCAAGTACATCACACTCCTGATGTACATCCTACGAATTTCCACATTATGTTTCCTTATGCCTTGTAAATCTGAGGTTAAAGAAGCTCCCCTCTCATAAGTAAATCATTTAAAGCTACTTGATCACAGCCATGAGAAGAATTAGTGTAGATGTTCAGGATGGAACGGGAGAGGAGGAAACAACAACAAATACAAAATACTGTTGGTTTTCTTGAGCCGTGATTTGCCCATTGCATGTGACATCACAAGGACTCGCTGTGAGGCAAGTTAGATACCAGTCTCAGGACCTCTGGAAGAACAGCCAGTGCTCTTAACTTCTGAGCCATTTCTCCAGCCCAGGTTTTTTTGTTTTTCCATATGAAGTTAAGTATTGTTATTTCCAAGTCTGTGAAGAATTGTGTTGGGATTTTGATGGGGATTGCATTGAATCTATAGATTGCTTTTGGTAAGATTACCGATTTTACTGTTAATTCTATCTATCCATTAGCATGGGAGATCTTTCCATTTTTTAATATCTGCTTTGATTTTTTTCTTCAGAGACCTAAATTTCTTATCATACAGGTCTTTCACTTGCTTAGTTAGAATTACCCCAAGGAATTTTATATTATTTGTGGCTATTGTAAAGGGTGATGTTTCTCTGATTTCTTTCTCAGTCCATTTATCACTTGTATATAGGAGGGCTACTGATTTTTTTTTAGTTAATCTTGTATTCTGCCACATTACTAAAAGGAGTTTATCAGCTGTAGGAGTTCCCTGGTAAAATTTTTTGGGTCACTTATGTAAACTATCATATTGTCTGCAAATAGGGAAAGCTTGACTTCTTCCTTTCCAGTTTTTATCCCCTTGATCTCCTTTCATTGTCTTATTGCTCTAAGTAGAACTTCAAGTACTATATTGAATAAATATGGTGAGAGTGAACAGCCTTGTCTTTTTCCTGATTTTATTGGAAGCGCTTTGAGTTTACCTCAATTTAATTTGATGTTGACTGTCAGTTTGCTGTAAATTGCCATTGTTATATTTAGGTATGTTTCATGTATTCCAGATCTCTCTAGAACCTTTATCATGAAGGAGTGTTGGATTTTGTCAAAGGCTTTTTCAGCATCTAATGAGATGATCATATGTTTTTTTTTTCCTTTCAGTTTGTTTATGTGGTGTATTACATTGACAGATTTTTGTTTGTTGAACCACCCTCGCATCCCTGGGATGAAGCCTAGTTGGTCATGGTGGATATGTTTTTTATTGGGTTTTTGGATTCAGTTTTCCAGTATTTTATTTGTTGAGTGGTCTTCAACATTGGTATAGATAGCAACCCTTCAGCTGAGTCTTCTTCTAGCTATTTACGAAGTTCCCAAGGCAGAAGAAAACTTTGCTGCTCTGAGCATTTCAAGGAAGTATTTGGTTATGAGTGTTCCTCCTTTCACTGAATTATTGCAGGATTCCTATGTCTGGATGGTGACATTATATGTCATAGTCACTCATATTAAGTCCATTTATGTATGGGGTGAACTTTAAGGATGAGAACATCATCCTGAACGTTCAGATCCTGGTATTTTGTCAAACATTGTCAGGTCTAGAGGCAGTTTCAGGTAAATGAAGGTTCTAGATTGGGTTCATATGTCAGTGGGAAGTTGTGACCACCTTTCCAGCAGGGGCCCCATTCATCTGCTCTTTTTTATACACAGCAGCATTTTCCATGAATGCTCACAGAAATGGATGTGCAGAGAAGCCATGCCAAGAATCTTCTCAAGAAACACATTTCACGTGGAGGTGCACACCCACAGTGCCATTTACTCTGGAGGCCCAGGCAGGTGTAACCCTTGAACTCGGGGCTTTGAGATCATCCTGGGCATCATAGTAAAGACCAGCCTCAAAAAATACACATGATAAACTTAGTGTTGAAATACATTTTTACTTCCTATTGTATGTTTCTTCCCTAGTCTAGGGATGAAGGTCAATGGGTCGGTTGTTTACCTAGCATGCACATTGTCCTGGGCACCATCCTCAGCACTCACACAATAGGGCATGGTGCTGCCTGCCTGTAATTGAAGGACATGGGAGGCGAAGTCTGATGGATCAGAAGTTCTAGGTCATCCTTGCTACACAGTGAGGAGTAAAAGGGCCAGCCAGGTGTACATGAGACCCTGCCTCATTAAAACAAACAGTGTACTGTCTCTCACACAGGTATCCTGGCTTTGAATATTTTCTTTTGTGTGTTTTTGGAGTACATGTGGAAGCCAGGTAATTAGAGACAGGCCTTTGGGAATGGACTCGTGAGAGCAGGTGGGTTTAGTAAAATACAGGTAAAAAATCAAGGTAGATAGGCGAAATGCTCAGAGTGGAAAGGTTCAAACATGGATTTGGAAGGGACACATTCGGAAAAGACTTAACTAGAATGAAGGGCATGTGAAAAAGCTATAAGAAAACCTACATCTTGCGGCCAAATAAAAAAATACAATCAGAAGGGATAGTAAACACAGGTGGCATGCAAGAATGGGGGAGTACACTCCAGGTTAAAGGCATAAGTTTGGCTGGCAGCAGGCTGGTAGGGGAGAGCGGGGTGGGGAGGGTAATCTGTGCAAGGGTGAGTTAACAAAAACTAAAGATGTCGGAAGAAGCCTTTTGACCATCCAGTCTTTGTAAGCTTATTACAAATGAAACGAAGATAAAAGCATGTTGGTAAGGATACTGTCCCCATGTCATTTCCATTCCAGTGCAGTAAGAGGCTTAGCTGTGAATGAAGCAGATGCTGAAAGAGTCAGTGAGGAGGTTTTGTAAGGCTGGTCCTTTAAAAGCTGGAGATCCAAAGGTTAACAAAGCTACAAGTTTCACTAGGTGTTGATGTCCATTTCTTAATCTACAGAACCTGTGATTTCAGTGCCCACAATGGAGCTGAATGAATGAATCGATTAATTGAATAAAGCATGCAATCCGGGAGACACCATGAGCAGAAGAAAATGAGACTGAATGGGTTTTCCCGGTTGGTGGTCATTAGGGACTTGCTGGATAAATAATTACAGTGGAACAAATATCCATGTGTGACCTAGCTACAATTTAACAGCCAGGTAAATCGTGTATGGAACAAGTTAAATACACCTGAACAGCAGGAGTTACAGTTCCCTGGGTCTGATGATTCACACCTGTTTATCAGGGTTCGGGAGACTGAGGTAGGAGATTACAGGCATGCAGAAGATATCAAGTTTACGTGGGTGCTGAGGATTGAACCCAGGGCCTCATGTATGCTACACTTCTAGTCCCTGGAAGGAATATAAAATTTAGATAAAACCCTTTAAATTTTTAATATGGATTTTTGTGCAAATTTGAGGCCAGCCTGGGCTACATGGTGAGATCATGTCTAAAGAGTAATTGTTCAATGACATCATGGGAACAAGTCAGAAAAGGACTAAAAATATCCTTTGAATTCAGCAAAGGGTTTAGATACCAATTTTAGGTGATAGATTTGCTCATTACTTTGACACAGCTATTCTTACCTCTAACACTGTGCATAGCACAAGGTAGTTTCTAAAGTAACTTATTTGATATTGTTATCATTTGGCAAAAGTCAGTTAACTTACATTCATATTTCAGTGGCATTAACAAGACCAATTTCAAAATTTTAATGTTACCCACTGCGTGCAGATTCTGGGAGGAATGACAACAGAAAGAACTCACACTATCCGTTGTCTATGCTGGAATAAGAAGCTCAGGGCCACAGTACTGTGCTGGAATTCAAGAAGCAGTTCTCAACCTTTGGGCCTTGACCCCTTTATGAACCTCCAAAATAGCTCCAAAAATATTTATAATTCAAAACAGTAGCAAAATTACAGTTATGAAGTAGCAATGAAAATAATTTTATGCCTGGGGATCACCACAATATGAGGAACTCGGCCTGTTTAAGGAGGCACTGAAAATGCCTGAATGGAAAGACATTGAATGACAGAGAGGATAACACAGGCGTCCAGGAGACAAATGTAAATCACGTGCGGACAGGAACTGGGAAAGAGCATCATAGATTTGATCGTGAAACTCGCCTTCAATGACTTTAAAATGTTACATCATCTCCATAAACACAATGTGATATCCTCTCTTAAGGGGAGATGTTCAACCAGCCACGGCGGATCGTGTCTATAAGTCCAGTCCTCAAGAGGTTAAGTCAGGAGGCTTGCCTGGAGTATTGAGGCCACAGCCCATCTGAGGGCACACCAAGGATGCTCCCTGTGGTTGGTGCCTTCCCATTTCCCAGCTCCATAGAGCTGAGAGAGGCGGGTGCTGCAATAGTCCTGCCCCACCTCCTGCTAGCATTTAGTGCTTTCCCAGTGGGGCTGGAAACCTGCCCCTCTGAGAGCAGTCTTGAAGGCACGCTCCCTTTCACCGCCCTTTGCTGGAAGATCTCAACCAAGTGTGAGCATAGTACTCACCAGGCATGCTGGCTGCGGAGACATCCTCCAGGTGCGACAATATGCGGTCCTCTCTGCCTCCTAGCGGGCAAGGCCGAGAAGCTTGCAGAAAACTGGCAGACTCCTCCGAGTGGGGCGTGGGATGAGTTGCGGGTGCAGCAAGGCAGAACTTAGGGGCGCACCCGATCCTGGGCCGACGGGTATTCGAGCCAGAGAACGGGGATCCTTAGAGCGATTCCCTGAATCCCTCCCAGACTGGACCAGGCTGGGACTCTCTCTGAGGTCTTCTGAGCGTGCTCAGAAGGTCTAGGTTTCTACAGAATATCACCGCTGCGATTCATCCTTGCTAGGCAGCTTGGGAAGTATTGGAGCATTGATCTTTTCTTCTCAGAATTCGAGTTTCCTTCTTTTCTGAAAGGAGTTTTGTATCACTGATGGGAAGAGGAAGAGTCGGGGAGTTACGAAATAATTGCTTGAGAGTAATGTCTGGAAATTGATACAAGTCTACACCTGGGTGTTGCTAATGGCATCCGCAAGTACTCAGTGAGAGTCAAGAAACCAGGTGTAGTGAAGCCTGCCGGTCAGCAGCATAGGGCTCGGGAGGTGGAGGTGGGAGGGTCCAGAGTTCAAGGACAGCCTGAGTTACTTGAGATCCTGTCTCAAAGAAACCATTTTTTCTTTTCTTTTTTCTTTTTTATCTTAAGACAGGGTCTCACTTTGTAGCCCTGGCTGTCACAGAACTCCCTATGGAGACCAGGCTAGCCTCTAGCTCACAGATCACAGAGATCTGAATGAAAAATGAGGAGTGGCTGCTCCAAGGAATGGTCGACAACAAGGTTTATTGTACATGTGAGGGAAAGCCAGTGACATCTGGAAGAATCCAGACTGGACCTGACCAGAAGACTGAGCAGCAGGAGAGAGGGGGACAGAGGGAGAGGAAGAAAGAAGGAGCAAAGACAGCACATGAAACCCAACAAACCAAGCAGGCAAAATGCCTGAGTTATATAGAGAAGAGAAGCTGGGGGAAGGGAAGGGAAGCTCAGGGACTGGAGAGGTGGAGGGTAGGGGTGGGGTGTGCCCTCCAGAAGGACTCTGTAACAGGTACTTGGTATGCTGAGAGATTCTGGGAGAACCTCTTGGCCAGTGTCTACTTTGATAAGTTAAATAGGCACCTCAGACAGACACTTGTCCCAGGGTTCTTTGAGACCTAACAAGATCCACCTGCCTCTGTCTCTGCAGATTATAGGCTTGTACCACCACACCCAGGCCTGGGCCAACTTTCTCTACTATGGCTCTGTCATTTCTAGACCCACATCTAGAACACCTTACAATTCCAGCAGAGGCTGGATTCTGACCTGTAGGTCTTACATGTGTGTGTGTGTATGTGTGTGTGTGTGTGTGTGTGTGTGTGTGTGTGTGAGAGAGAGAGAGAGAGAGAGAGAGAGAGAGAGAGAGAGAGAGAGAGAGAATGTGAGAAGAAAACTAATAATGACCAAGATTAGCCTGGTGATCACCCTGGCACAGATAGTGCCAGACCCACAGCAGAACCCACAAAGGCAGCTCAGAATAGAAACAATCACCTGGTCTTTAGTGAGGACCTAAGTGCCTCCATTTACCTTCTTATCTTTATGGCAAATTATGATGGAATCCAGAGCATATTGTAGAAAAGGCATGTATAAATATCACTGAGCCAAGACAGAGCATAGGGTGGGAGTGTGTGATTCTAGGCAGAGGCTCCACCCATGAGCCACAACCCCAGCCCCTCATAAGGGGATCCTAGGGAGGGGCTATACCCCTGAGCAAGACCACCAGCCTCTCACTGGGGGATTCTGGACAGGGGCTCTACCCCTTAGCCACGCCCCAAGTTTCTCACTGGGGGATCCTCGGCAGGTGCTCCAACCCTGAGCCATGCTCTAACCCTGAAAAGAACTATTTTTAATAAAATACATTTACTTCTGAAGGCTATAAGAACAAAGAATGGGTTGATGCTCCTAATAGACTGTCTGGCATCTTGCAGAAAGAGACACAAATGCCATATAGGTCAAGTGCATGAGACCATTCTGCAACAACTGAAGACAAATGAGGCCTTTGCTCCAGGCCAGCAGGAGAAGCTGGTCTACAACCCAAGAAAAAAATGAAACACAGTAGGAGTGTCTCTTCCAGATCTGACAGGCACTCTACAAAAGGTATGGTAACCTAAAAGAGGGGCTCTGAAGGATGAAGAGGAGTTTGTTCATGATATTGGCCAGTAGAAGGAGGGTGTGGTAGTTTTCACTGCCTGCTTTTATAAATATTTATATCAAGGCAGAATATTGCATGTGGCCACTTTTGCTACAATACCAAAAAATGAATAGTCACGAGAGGCTGAGGGCTGACAAGGCTGTGATATTTACCTCTTGGTCACTTCCAGACATTTGAGGCCTCTGACTTTGCAGAAGTGTGACTCAGCACCACAAGCCTGAAAGTCCATCAGCCTAGGGATGACATCAGCTCTGGGATCCTGTGCTGTGAAGTAGCAGGAGGGACAAGGCTGAAAGAAGCTCCCCATGACAGGGGGGGGGGGGACGACACAGCAACAGTTCCCACAAGCACCATGGGCATGCTCAAGACAGACAAGACACAAGCTTCAGTTTTTTGGTCTTTCCCCACATTACAAGGAGCCATCTTTTGGTAGAATATGGATCATTTGAGGCGGAGGTGCAGCTCAGTGGTGGGGAACTTGCCTGGCATGTTTGAGGTCCTGGATTCTATCCCCAGGCCCCCCAAATAAAACACTTGGTTCAATACAGACAGGCACACCTGACTAACAGCACACAATGTCACCCTAGCTACTGGGGAATCTAAGGCAGGAGGATGTGAATTTAAGGCCAGTCTGCTCTACATCGTGAGTTGCAGGACAGTCAGGGCTATACAGAGAAAGCCTGTCTTTTATTTTTCAGGATTTAACTGCCTTTATTTTATGCTTAAAATATACATATAAAAGAGGGGTGGGAGAGATTAAGGGAAAATAAATAGACTGTGCCAAAACAAACACTTGAAGTTCTAGCCAGAGGTAAGACCCATAGTAAACGACCAACTGATGTTGGAAGGAGGTAAATTCGAGAAGTCTGATTCAAGCCTGTATGAGTGGTGTCTCATTAGTTCCAACTTTATTGTATCTTCAAGAACACTGGCATTCACAGTTGTCAGGTCCACTGCCACATGTGGGTGGGTGAGTGTGAGAAATGGCTCTCCATGCCTGGGGTGATATAGAGAGCTCCTATTGGAATTGGGTGGAGAACTGAGGAGACACGGGCACAGTCGTCACCAGCAGCTCACTTTACTTCACCTCCACTGCTGAGACCAGGCAGATTGGATTCGCCTTGTGTGCCAGCTCTTTCCTTAGCCTGGCTAGCTCCTCCTCTTCCTGTGCCTCTTCCTGCTGCCTGACTTCCTCCAACTGCTGCATTTTCAAGGCTTTCATTTCAGCCATTCTCTTTTCCGTCTCCTGCTGCTCCTTGGCTCTCTTCTCCATGGGCAGTTGAAAGGGTTCCTGAACTAGGGAACCAGAGAGGTTCTCAGCAACTGATTTCTTCTCTTTCTTGGGAACAAAGGGCTCCTGGAAGATGATGGTGTTTGGACGAGCCTTGAAGCAAGCGGCTTCCTTCTGCTGCTTCAGTTCTTCCTCTACCTGTTGCTTGCTCATCTCAGCCTTATAGGCACCTCTCTTGTCTGTCTCCAGGGAAAAAGTCTCAGCTTGAGTCACATTCTTTACCTTTTTCTCTGGCAAGTTAATGGTGTCACAGGAAGGGCCTTGAACTTGGGCACCTCCCCTTTCTGCATTTCTTTTATTTTCTCCTTCTGGAGCAACTGGCACTCTTTGTCCCAGGTATCAAAGGAGAAAGGGCACACCTCCATGTTTCTTGCCTCTGGGAGGTGAGGCTTATAAGGCACCCCATAATGTGGCACAGTTTGAGCTCTTTTCTATCCTATACCTCTAAGTGGATCTTTTAACCATGTGTAATTTTTCTATTGCTATATTTTATTCTTTTATAAAGTATTTGTAAACAAGTCTCATCGTGCAATATTAGAGAAACTCCTTGTATTAATGTTACCACCTTCCTCAGAATTGTAGTTAAGTACCAGGAAACTGCCAAAATTCTGGTGAGAGATGGTTTTCCAAAATTGTTAATATTTTATATTTAATACTTTAGGTATTTACTCATTTATTTTTGAGTCATGGTTTTATTATGTAGACCTGGCTGGCAAGGAACATGTTATATAAACCACACTGGACTCAAACTCACAGAGATCCTCCTGTCTCTGTCTCCTGAGTGCTAGGATTAAAGTAAAGGCATGTGCCACCAACCCTGGATGGAATTCATTTACCAAAATATCAATTTTTAATAAAAATTTTAATTTAACAACTGTCTAGTCATTTGTTGATTGTTTTCCTTAAATACCAACTCCTTCTCAGCACACAATCAACAGGAACCAGATCTAAGAGTTGGGAGCAGAGGCATGGGCTAATATGTCAGATTTTCTTTTAAATCCACCTACCTATGTGAAAATTTGATTCAGTGTGTTGTGCCCTGAGTAAGACCACCCCAGAGCCAATATCTGATGAAAGCACATGGGTTTGTCAATAACAAAACATGCCCAGGCTTTGTCTGTGGCCCACACTTAACATAGCGAGTGGAGGAGGATGCCCCCCAGCACTCACTCCAAGGAGTTTCCTATAAGAAAGATTTATGTGCAGAGAGTTACATATCTCGGGATTGGATGAAGGGGCTAGGGGTGAGGTAGTTCTTTGAAGTTACTGGCTGAACTATAAGGTAACTATGAGGTTACTAGTGGCTAACAGGATGCAGGGTATCTACAGAGACATATATCTTTTACTCCCTATGTCCTGCTTTTGCTGAACCCAGGATATATACATTCAGATTTATTGTTCCAGTCCTATTTTTCCATAAGTTCAATTTCTGGTTGGTTGAGTCCATTACTCCTCATATTCTGTTTTGCCAAGTCTAGGGTATATAGATTTATTGTTCCAGCCTTATCTTCCCATGAGTTCAACTTCTGGTCAGTTCTAAAATTGCTGGTCAGCAAATACCTTTAGAGGAGGGGGAGGGAGCATCTCTCAAGAGGGCTGCTGATTTTTCCCTTCAATTCCCTCCTCTCCTAGTAACTTGAGGACACCCAGTCATGGGTTGTCAATACCTAGTTTGCAAATATGTACCCTAAGTCAAGCGGGCCATTTTTATATCTTGGTTGAGGATCTGATATTGAGTTTGAGTCCTTTGCACCATTATTTGGGTGGTCTCGAAACTTTTTCTGATGAATTGCATCAGCCTGTTTATGAGGAAAGGCCCAAATTAATTAATTTGATTTGATTTAAGTTAATATGAGGGCTAGTAGCATTAGGGGTCCCAAAAGAATGGAGATTAGAGTTGTTAGCCAGGGGGAACTGTTATACCAAGATTCGAACCATCCCTGGCCAGCTTCCCTGTCCCTCTTTCACTTGTTGAGGTCTTTTCTTACTTTGGCCAGAGAGTCCTTAACCAGCCCAGAGTGATCTATATAAAAATATCATTTCTCTCCCAGTGCTGCACATAGTCCCCCTTGTTGTCAGACTTGGAGGTCGAGCCCTAGCCTATTCTGTAACATGACCTCTGAAAACAAGGTGAGGGATTCTAGCATCATCAGTTTAGTGGCATCCAAACAGGAATTATTGTTTAGATAAGACTTCAATGATGTAAGAGCCAACAGTAATTAGCAGAAGCAGAAGGGCCTAAAGCCCTGTGATGGCTGACAGAGTTCCTTATCCTGAAGGAACTTGGAAATGAAAATAGGACCAGTTATTATTTTATCTCAGGTTCTCTGTGACAAGAATTTTTTTTTGACCTAACATTCCAGAGGGAATAAGGGAGATGTTTTCATTTCTGTAATTATTTCCTGCTGATGATGTTGGTACATTGTTTTCAGGGCCCTGGAAAGCAAGAATATTAGCCAAAAGCAAGGAGGGGATTTAGAAGCATCTGGTTTATTGACCAGCTGAAGAAACAGCATTTAAATTGGCTGGATTGGTCCATATCAGCTTTCAGCAAGTCCATGTGCCGAAGGTTGAAGTTAGTAGCCAATGCCTGGATCTATCTGCCAGCCAAATTGAAGCCCGCTGAAACAGATGTAGACTAGAGACGAAAGTTAACTTATTTGGAATTTTTAGGCCCACAGCCTTAGTAAATATATTAGTATTATCCATCAGTACTGAAATACATATTGTAGAAAAAGCAGGTAACAGGAATCTATCTGTAAGTCTACATTCAGAAGATAACCAAAAGAAACCAAAAATTTTGAGCGCATAATCCAAACAGTAAGCAGTCATTACTCTATTATCTTATCAGAATCCTATTAATGTTAAATTCTGAACTTTTTAAGTTTTAATGCATAATGATAGTATGATAAAGGAAAGAAATTTTGTAGTATCTTTTATAAGAACAGCCATTCAAATTATGTTTAAAACCTGTTTGTCCCTTAATATGAAGCATGTAATGCAAACCTGTTTGTCTCTTTCTTTTTTTTAGGAGACCTAGTAGCTTTAATTATTTATTCATTGTTCAACAAATTAATAAGGTGGCTGCAACCCCATGGAAACTGGTTGCTTGATGTTGCTAAGCTGACAAAGTTGTAGCTACCTAATCGTCAATGCCATCAGAGATCTGAGAAGGATAAATTTTACCTGAGTACAGACTTCCAAATCTATTAAAGAATGGCAGAGACTATCCATTGCCCAGACTGCCATCATCCCAAGCTCCTGTTGTCTTCATAACCTTGGCAGGACAGGTGTCAGGACAGCATCAATCTTGGCTGCTGGGCCCATACTGTGAAAGTTCTTGTGAAGGGCCAACTTTGGGAAAGACTGAGCTTATCTTGTCAGTGTCTCATATGACCATTCTAGGCCAGATCCCTGGCAGTAGGTGTTGAGTCTGGGTGTCATCTTATCTTGTCATTGTTCCATGACTTCTTGGAAACCTTGGGAGTTAAAGCTAGGAACTGGGAGTCTCTGTTTGTTCTAGTGAGCTAGTAAGCTTTTTATCAAATAATTTAAATAATATATTCATTAGATCTTTGACAGGTTTGAGGACCATTGTCTATTAAATATATCTGAGCTAAACAAGTCTAAGCCTAATCTTGTAAACATCTCCAAGTTTGGTAACAATAACCAGGTCAATTTGTTATCCTGTAGATGCATTAGTCAAATGGACCTCTCAGGTTGTTTTCTTTTTTAATAGCTTATTGTTACATAAGAGTTAACAGTTTATGCTTTAAACTAGTACCTGGATAGCTGGGTGACTAGCATTAGCATGTATTCCTTAACAAGGAGGACATACAAACTCAGACATTCAAAATCAAACATACAAGTGGCCCCGTTTTTATCCATACCTATAGAGTACACAGACATTTTTAAAACTATAAACCTTTGGAGTCTCAGTGTAACAGCAGAATAGCAAAAGCAAGAGATCCAAAACATGTTTTATTTTTCATACATCTCAAATCATTTTTTATCATTACTTAAGTCTTTTAATGCTCAGAATTTGATAAATTTCTTTTACATATTCTAATAACTTGCATTTCATATATTTTCCTTCTTCCCAAAACATTCTTTTTATATTCCCATACCTAAAACCTTTATATTTTAGACCCCATATAAACTTTATTTATATTTAAATCTCATAACTTATTTAAAATTTAAAGTTTCATATTTTTATATCTTAAACTACTTCCTCAGACCCAGTACAGTATGTATTCAATCTCTAATGACATACTTAAGCCTTTAAATTTTTATAAAAATATTACATCGTAAAATATCTTTTTTCTGCTTAATTCACTAGTTATCTTCTACTTGGAATTTGATATGTTTTTTTCTTATCTTAACCAATAATAATTTGTAACTGATCCTCCTCAATGATGGCAAGTATTTGTAACCCATTTAACTGAAATGACCAAAATCCATGTATTTTGTGTGTATGTGTGGAAACAAAATTGCCCCGCCTGCAGTACTTCAACGGGTTCTCAACCACCCTAAGGAGGGAATGTAGGGACAGGAGATCCAAAGGAAAAGACACCAAGTCTAGATTCTGATCAAGGTGCTACTTTATTTCTCTTCCACAAAGGTTTATATAGTTCCGCAGGGTGGGGGGAGCAAGAAGCTGTCATCTGCATAAGGTGGGGCAAGCTAACAGGATGTTTGTATAGGATGTTTACAGGGTGAAAGGGTCAAGGGCTCTGACTCAATGTCCTGTTGCTAGGCAACCTGACTGTAAGCTGATCTAGTTCCCTGTCTTATGGGGGTCTGTACTTTTCCACTAACTAGAGATTCTGTCCTTGTCCCTGACACAAAATCAAAATTTTTAAAAACATAATGTATCTTTAACATTTTTTCTAAGCATTACCAGGACAGAGAAGGTTTAACATGGGAAGCTAATGATGAACTTGGCTTAGGAAGGAAGGGATGGGGATTTAGATTCAGAGTGTGCAGGCAGTAAACTCCCAACCGCCCCTATCCCCCCCCCCCCCCCACCACTGCCTGCCTGTAGAGAGAATGCATTTCCCCCCTCTGTGAGAGCCACAGGAGCCTCTCCTGCAGGCTAATACCAGCCCTGCCCATCCTGGCCCTGAGTCTGTTCCAAGCTCCTGTGAGGAAGGCATCTGCCCGCCCACCCAGGGCCTCTCTTGCAGGGTCTGCCTGCTCTGGGAATTCACCTCCCTGCTTTCTTGGGGAGGGCCCAGTCTCAGAACTTCCAAGTGATAAGCACTCAGCATGTGGCCCTGCTGATGAGCTTCCCTTGCCTTCCAGTGCTGTGGGCC
This sequence comes from Peromyscus maniculatus bairdii, assembly GCF_049852395.1. Classification (NCBI taxonomy): domain Eukaryota; kingdom Metazoa; phylum Chordata; class Mammalia; order Rodentia; family Cricetidae; genus Peromyscus; species Peromyscus maniculatus. The sequence goes on along the minus strand of NC_134874.1, from coordinate 62,538,922 downwards.
TGATAGCAATAAGGGAAGCTAGTAGACAGAAACAAGAAACATTTACATAGACATAAGTGCCAGAAGGGCCAGTGGTGAAAGGGTTGATTCCCACCTTGATCAAGGAGAACAGTAGCTCTTATGGGAAAGGCAATCTAACCAGGATCAGGAGTTTCTCCTCTCTGCCTCTGTGTACCTTCACAGCGGGTCCTCCCCCTAGGGCAGGGTTTGTGGGAACCACAGGGAGCTCTTCCTTGGCCAGCATCAAAGGTTCCCTCAGGAGGCCAAGTAAACATTGGAAGAGACCCATTCTGCACCATTACAGCATTCAATTGATAATAGAACTTTATTCAATTATTACATTAAATTATAAATAGAAATAAGAAAACACTTATCTCTTTAATGAATGCATTCTCATTTTATTAACAAATTGAAAAAAAATACCATTTCTGTTGAATTTAATAATTTTATATTTTTTAAAGCTGAAGGGCACTCACACTAAGACCAGTCTCAAATTCATGAACCTCCTGCCTCAGCATCCCAAGTTGGTAGCTTTGGAAATATGCACCACCATACCAAATAAAATGTATTTCTCAAACTGGATGGTCAGATCTATGTACTTACATTTATAAGGTATATGTAATTGGAGTTTATATAGCTACTGCCAGGTTGCCCTCTCTAGAAGCAACTGCAGAGTTTAAAATGAAACATAGGTCTGTTTTCCAGTTTCCTGTCTCAAACCTTGCACTTGTGTCTTTCATAGGGTCCTACTGTTATTGAGTGGAAGTTTGCATGAACAAAGCTCTAGATAGATACTTTGATGAAGGTAGAACTTGCTACCTCCTTTCAATATTATCCCAGCCCCAAATCATTCTTCTATCTTGGCAACTGATTCAACAACACCTTTGTTGGGGATTTTGCTGGGCTTCAGCTGCATGACCGCACATGCACAGTTCAGGAGCTACACAAGGGGTCTGGGGTCTTGTGTCTTAAGTCATCACTATGCGCTGGTGATTATGTATGCCTCACGAAATCTAGCATGCATGGTGTAGCTCTGTAAGCTCATCTGCACCCTTAAAGAACCAGACACAGACCTCACCTCCTCTCTATCTGTTTTGTTCTCTCTCTTCACCCTCCACCCACCATCTTTCTCTCTCTCTCCTTCCCCAGGCCTGGTTCTCTTGTCCCCCCCCAACCCTCTTCCTCCTAATAAAGCTCTGATACTGATACTGGGGTTTGTCATGGCCATGACTTTTCCTCACAGTAACCAGTGCTGGTAACGGGTGCAGATTATCATTATTCCAACCTTCAGAACCAAAAGTTACCCTGATGGAAGACAGAGGAGGCACATCTTGAGAAGCCTCACAGTAAGACTAAAATAAAATCTGTTTTCCTGGACACAAACTGTTTTCCTCCTTTCTCTTCTGCATGACAGTTCTTATCTTAGATATGATAAAATGACTCAAACATATGCTTTTGACATTTCTCAGCCATGAGCCACTAAGCCATTTTACATGCCAAATGTTTACCAAACCACGTGGGCAAGTGAATGATAAGGGTGCAGTCCCGCTGATGCAAGCTCCTTGTCCATGCTGAGTCACAAGAATGCCAAGCTGATGACCTGATACAAAATCAACATTGTTAGGTACCACTTCCTCACTGGGACTCAACACAGCCAGTTCTGCGGAATAGAAGTCAACTCTAATCTAGCTGTCTGTGGAATTGACTTGACTAGGGTCCCTGTCCCATACCAGCAGCTGTGTGATTTTGAGAAAGAGACTATTTGGTTGTCATTTTAATTTTCTCCTTTTTGCAATAAAGCAGCACAATCTGGTGGCCTTCCAGAGGGCCAAATGGGTTTTCTGCTAAGGTAAGAGGATGTGAGGCTAGGTCAGGTTAAGATGAGGCAAGGTGAGACAGTACAAGAACTATGGGATGGTAGGTGTGCAGCTCTGGCCACAAGGCCTCCCTCTGTCATTTATGAGCAGACTACCTAGGCCTGAGTATCCACTTGTCCTGTGCTGATCTGGAATTCTGAGATATGCAGACCCCAGTGTTGAGAGGCTCCACAATATCTGTTCCTTTGAGACACTGTAGACATTTCTCACCAAAGCCACATCCCACCAGAAAATGCCAGCCTCCAAATAGAGCCACATGCAACACATCCAATCATAAATGGCATGTGAGGCTTAAGCCCGCCCCTGAAGCACTCTGGCCCAATGAGCATCCGGGCAGAGACTCTAATCCTCCCCCATTCCACCTTGGTTTTCCTGCCTGGGACATTGAGCATGCTCAGACTTGAGGACGTTAAGGAAATCCTGAGGAGCTGCTGAGCCTTTGTGGAGGAGGTCTCTGGAGTTTATCTGGTGAGGGCAGTTCCAGGCCAGGGTGGCCAGGCTCAGGGTCTCCTCGGAGTCTGGACTTCCTCACAGACCTGGTTCTGGGGAGGCTGAGGTGAAGACAAACCTGCCTTCTTGACAGCAGTCTCCTCTTAGAACAGGTCTAGTGAGGCTGTCTTCTCAGAGCCTGGAGACTCCTCACAGCCCAGTCCTCATGAGGCTGAGATGGCCTCAGTGAAGATCCAGGATGGCAGGATGCAGTTCTGAAAAAAATTATAGGCTTTCATCCAGATTATTATGGGCTTAACGTTTTCTGTATTTCTTTATTTCATGTTAGTACCTGTGGGATCTGCAATATCCCCTTTCTCATTCCTTATGTAACTTTAATAATCTTTCATTTTTCTTTGCTAGTGTGCCTAGAGATTTATCAGTGTTGTATAGATATACGTCTTTTTCTTTCCTTTGTCATGTTTATTTTCAATTGATTGAATTTTAAAAATTGACTAGGGGCTTCTTATTCACTTTCTTTTTAGTATTTATATAAAATTTATGTCATAGATTACAAATCTACTTAAGTCAGGTGTTAAGTATTTCATATCTATAACCCAAGCCCTTGGGAATCAGTATTCTATGAGTTTGAGAACAGTGTGGGTCACACACATAGCTCTGGATACACTGCTACAGAGTGAGAGATCTTATTGTAGAACATACAAACAAAATCCAAATGTATTCACTTTCATATAAAGTCATTTAATGTTTTAGTTTTTTCTAATCATGGTTTAGCTTATTCCATAAATTTGGTTATATTTTATTTCCACTTCAATACTTTTACCTTCGCTATGACTTTCTATTTTAATTAATTGATTATTTTAAGAATGAAATATTTAATTTTCATTTATTGGGGATTATCAAGATACTGTTCTGTTATTAACTTGTATTTTAATTTCCCTGTAGTCAGATTGCCCACATCACTTTATATCAGGTTTTTAAGTTTATTTAAACCTGTTTAGTAGCTTGTAACGTGGAGTATGTTGAAAAGTGACTTGTGTGTTCTGGAAATGCTGTCTTAAGCTGTCATTTGAGGACGTGTTCTGTAAATGTCTGTCAGGTGAAATTGATTGACAGCAGTGTTCATGTTCTCCTTGTCCTTAATGACTTTCTCTGCTTTTCATTCTTTCTTTTTCTCTTTTTACTGTAAAAGAACTTAATTTGGTTATAATTTAAAATTTTCTTATTACCAAATCTTGTCATGTGGATATATCAGGAGTTAAATGGAATTTTCTATTCCATATACAACATCTTAAAGCCTTGTTATATAGGAACTTCTGTCCCTATGTCAAAATTGTACTGAATTATTCAATATGGTCATGTTCTTTAAAACTCTAAAACCTCCTTCATTTGACAGCTTCTTATTGTTTAGTTCATATCAACAAATGGTAGAAAGTGAAAGTCAATTTTTTTATGCATGCATTGTATTTTTTATTGATTCTTTGGGAATTTCATACCGTACACTCTAATCTCACTCCTCTCCCAGACCCTCCATATTTGCCCCAACCTCTTGTAGAGTCCCGTCACAAAGGAAAGCAAAAAAGGAATAAAAATAAGATAAAAAATAAACAATAATAAAAAAAGAAGAAGAAAACAGTAAAGCACTTTGGTCCCCCAGCCCCCAACTTTCCCACCTCTCCATCATCTCTACACCATCATAGTGGCATTGGGAGCTGCTGTGTGTCATGCAGGTCTAGTATTGATGGTGTACTGAAGCCACGGTCCTTGAACCTGACCAACATCCCATTACACAATGAATATTTGCAAGGGAAGCTGTTGGACTTTCCCTCCTTTTGTTCTGTCGACTCCCATCTCCAACTTCAATTGTGGATTTGTCAGTTTCCATCCACTTTCTCATCTAGGTTGTAGGATTCGTAGTTATATACTTTTCAAGGGGAGTGTTCTGTCTGCCTGAGAAATTAATCCCCTTTCAACACACACATGTATAATATTTGTGTTATTCAGAGTAGATACTTTCCCTGGTAAAACTTACTGTTCAGCAGTTTACTTTGGTAGCAGCATGGGTACTAGAGTGTTTTTAAGAATTCTGCCTTTTCCTGCCTCATTACTCTGACACTCTGCCCATACATTTGTTTTCTATACATCATAGAGTGAAATCCTGTGTTGTTTATCTTCTCTGGTGATTTCTCCCATCTAGAACTTTATGTTTAATGCAGTTACATTGTTAGTTTGAGTCTTCTATCTTGATTGTTTTCAGTTCTCTGTTTCTGTCCAAAATGTCTTTTGTGTCTGGTTTTGGGTTCAGTTTATCATTCTATTTATCCCCTCACCAAGTTTGTTATTTAGACATCTTTTAGTGGCAGACGCCTTTAATCCCAGCACTCGGGAGGCAGAGGCAGGCGGATCTCTGTGAGTTCGAGGCCAGCCTGGGCTACCAAGTGAGTTCCAGGAAAGGTGCAAAGCTACACAGAGAAACCCAGTCTCGAAAAACCAAAAAAAATAAAAAAATAAAAAATAAAATAAAAAAAATTAATAGCTGCTTTTCAGGCACTGAGGTCCTGAGAGCTACTAATCTCAGAGCTCCTTCCTTGCTAAAAATGCCAGAAAGCTGCCAGACCTCTGGAGCTCATCCATTATGTATTATATCAGCTGAGCCAAATAATAGTTTATGTTTTACAGATTATTTGTGTCAAAATTTCTGCCTTTTGTTATGGTGGAATTCAAGACTTTTGTAAACCTCTCTTAATTAAATACACATGATGAATGACAATATGGTGATGGAACACTGTGCCTTTTAGTGACTGAAACTAATGAAATGCTAAGAAATCCTTATAAAGTTTAAATTTTATGCAGATTTATTTGTATCAACTCTGTACAACTCAGGTGTCTTGCATGATCCAACTATTTTATATTTCTCTGGCTCTATCTTTTTATGGTTCTGGGTTCCAGAATGACTTTATGGTACTTACATTCTGTTTGGTCACAATCCTTTTTTCTTACAACTGAGAGTATGAGATGAACTAACATCATGTACTGCATGGGTGCAAGCCTCTCTGCCTCCCTGGGTCCATAAAATAAACTGAGAAATTATGAAACAATGATTTGAAAATTGCACATATGTATTTAGACATGTAGGTATGTACACATGAGTGCAGTTCCCACAGAGATGAGAAGAGGCTCCAGATTACCTGGAACTAGAGATATTGGTGTTTGATTTTGGGTCACGGTGATGGGTGATGGAAACTGAACTCAATTCCTATGAAAGAGTACAGGGTGCACTTTTCTGTTAGGCCAACTCTAACCCCATCATTCAAAAACCTTAAGAGAAGTTTGGAAGATAGTAAAAATGTAGTTATTATGATTAGTTGTATAAAAATATATGAGCCCTTGTGCAAATAAGTAATTCTTTTTCTGTTTTTTTACTTCTAAAATTAATCTTATTATTCTGTATATTTTAATTATAAAAAATAAGTCATTTGTTTCTGTACACCACCTTGTTTCCCAGTTATACTCCCTTTATTTAAAATATTTCCCCTCACACTTCCTCAAAAAAATTTAACCCCTTTTTCCTATTTTTCTAGATTCCATTTATGAGAGAAGATATGTGTTAATTGTTTTTGGAGAGTTGTCTGTTTCTCAACTTGATATATAGTTGGAACAATTTTCTTGAGAATTATACAAATTTTTTCTACAATTTTTATTTTGAATTATCTTGCATTATTTATACATATTGTGTTGTTTTTCATCATTCATATAATGGTGGTCATCTGAGCTCATTCCCTGAATCATCTATTGCAGGTAGTACAGTGGTAAAAAATTACACACAAACTCACCTTACATATGTAGTGATTCACTGTCATTAATTTCGATCACTATGCACACCCAGGAGTGGTACAGCGGGCATGTCTATGTTAAATTTTCATTCATAACCATCGTTATAGCGTCCACAGTACCTGTAATGTTTTAGTTTACAATGAACATGGCGTATATGTTCTTGTTCCACCTCCTTTGCAGCATTTAAAAAATTACATTGGGTGAAAAATGTAATCATTTTAAAGACACTTAAAGCTGGAATTATGGGGCAATCTGAATATTATTTTACTAATGTGACAAATGGGTCTGGGGCCCAAGAAAATGACCACAGAGTCTATAGTATTTGAGCCAGGCTGTAAGTCCTGCTGACAATTTATTCTATTGAAATATTTGCCATGCATTATTCTGAGTGGTCAGAGCTGGACCTCATATTACTTCATGGCTGGTGACCTCAAATTGGTCCATTTGGTAAGAAGAATGTACTTGTGAATACCTACTTTAACTTTGCACCCATATTTGTAGTTCATATATTTGTTGGCATGTGAGATACTGTCTCAGATATGCTGATTGTGAAAAATTGTTTTCATCATGCAGAAAATGAAACTCTGCTCTCTATCTTCTACCATACACTAGCTCTGCACCAAATGTGCCATAGACCAGATACCCTGAAAATGCCAAAGGACACAGTAGAGAAAATACTCCTACTGCTAAGCACAGGTAAGGATTTTCTGAATAGGACTCTTGTCCAATAGTAAATGAGACCAAAAATCAACAAATAGGATCTCATGAAATTAAGACATTTTATTTCAGCATAAGAAAATATAATTTAAGTGGTAGCATACAGAATATGAGAAAGTTACTCGTGTAATGGTGGCATGAGCATTATTGCGTAATTAACTTCCTTCTGATCTGGTGAGGCTTGCACTATAGGAAGGAATTAGTACCTGCTACTGTGTACCTGGTCAAAAGACACTGGCTTGACAGGTCATAGCCCTTTAGATGATGCTACTATTGTTACTTAGTGTAGTAGCAACTGCTTTGTAAATATTTTTGTTTTGCACATAGATCTCTTCAGCTCTCAGTCTTGGCCAAAGGTTCTCTTTCTGTGGTTTGCAGCAGCAAATGCACAGCCTCATAACTTCAAAATGTTGAAATGACCATGAATGCTCATTCCTAAATGGGACCTGTAGATCAACCACTTCCCCTAGGATAGGAAACATCCTGGAAGTTGGTTCTGAATGTCCTGACTGAGCATGAGGGAACTGCTGTGACATGCTGTCCTTTGGACATAACATAGCCATTCCTCACTCACAAGAGTTGTGATCACCTGCAGCTTCAGGTGACCGTGTTCAGGACTGACTGTGAACATAGCTATCTGTCCCAAACCAGACAGCTGGAAGAGGCAGCCTGCTGGTGGAAGATAAATCCTACTGAGCCTCTGTCTCAGTACAGAAAATAAAAAGGAAGCTAGAAGTTGGCCTTTTGTATTACTTATCATTTCCCCTTTCTTTATGTGTCTGCCTCCCAGGGAAGACTGTGATTCCTATTCCCTCAAATGAATGAGTTTATTGAGGTTAATACAGGTGTATAGGTATGGGATAACTTATAGGAATATGAATAACTCTAATGTGTGGCATCACAAAGGCTCTCATTAGAATGGGTGACTCATGAGGACTAGAACTCTGAATGTGTCTGCATGACTTGTTTGCAGCTGAATGGGACAGAGGGTCTCCTTTCTTCAGTTCTCCTTAGTTATCACCCATTTAACATTGGAAGTGGAAGGGCCTTGTTAATCCTGTAAGTTTCAGCTTTCCCAGCCATGATTTAATTGCTAGATATTATGAACCTCTTCTCTTTTCTCATAGAACTTTCTGAGACTTAAGGGAATAGTCCTGCCCAGGGAAGAGCACACCAGTTGGATACTCAATATCAAATGGTCATTCCTGAAAACATATATGCTAGCCATACAGAATGATTGGTTTACATTTAGGAAATATAACTATATGTATGTATATACATATATCTTCATACACACACACACACACACACACACACACACACACACCTGGGTTTAATCCTGGTCTACTTTCACTTTAGGTGCTTAGCATGGGCTTTTTCAGGGGCCTTGTTGGCCTGGGGTACTTTCAGGGTGTGTCTGTATCTAGTCAGCTTTTGTGTTAGAGTTAAGCTTGGTTACATTGATATTCGGGGACTGTTGGTACCTGTTTCTCGTTATGGTTGAAGCGGGGGATACTTTTGAGTGGAGGTTTGACTGAAGCTATTTTGTATTTGTAATCTGCCTTGGATTATGCTCAGCCGTTCTGAATAAAAATAATATGTGGATATTGATAGAAGACTGTATTTATTGTGTTTCTCTTACATCTCAAGTATATTCTGAGGAACATTGGCTCTTTCAAGGGAAATGGGCACAGACACCAACACACAGCGCAGACTCCAGATGAAATAAACTACATATAACACAAATAGAAAGGTGAACTAGGGAGGAGACAGTGGTGCTTGGGGAGTCCTTGCTGCTGCATTGGTGACTGTGGCCACCATGTGCAAATTGTTGCTTCTCAGTAAAGATAACAAAATCGAGTCCCAACAAGGACTCTGCTGCCTTTCCTTCCTTCTGTGGTCTGCTCCCATGAAGGCATATCACAGGCAGTTAATTTAACAGCAGAGGCTGGTCCTCCTTTGATCTAGAGGCTGCCTTGATAGGCACATGAGGGATGTACAGATCTTCATGATGCCTCTTATGCAGTGTGGGTATGGTGTCCTGTCCTATATGTCATTCATGGCATGCACTATGAGGGTGTTCCTCTTGTCCTTGCTATGGAAACACTTCTCAAAATGTCATTTGTCTTCTACCTTGAAAACCCCTGGAACAATGAACCAATCCTTTGTGATCCCTTTCAAGAATCCCTTTCAAGATCCCTTTCAAATGTCCACTCACTGATGTGAGATAATGTCTTCCCACAAAGAATGTTTGCACTGACTTACCAGATTGATTCCTGTACATGTTATTATTGTTGTGAATCACAGCCCACTTTAATAGAGTGAGCTGCCAACCTGTTACGGGCACACATGTAACCATGACAATGATTCCTTGTGTAGTGTCACAGAGGCCAGGCCACACTCTGTTCAGTGAAGCACAAAGGTGGTCAAGCTATGCAGATGTCTTTGTACTGGTAATTAGGGAAGGTGCCCGAAGGCTACAGTTATCATCATTACTCAGGGGCAACATCCCACCCAATTGTCATGTCCTACTACAGAAGCTCACTGCTGAGAAGAGGAAGGTCATTGGAGAAGGGACAGACTCAGTCCATATGTATATGGTTCAAATACTGTTCTATCATTTCTGAGACTCAGTTTATTATCAAGAGTCTCTCATTATGAAGCTTTTATTGTGCCATCCGTAGTACCTGGGTTTGGGGAACAGAGCTGTTTGAAATTTGCCCTCCAGCCTGTCCCTTCACCATCATTAAACACACCTTGAAGTGGAATTGACCAGAAAGCAGAAAGCCATGAGGCTGTCCCTACCTCCTCTCATCATGGTAGTTGATGACTTCTGAGGCTGTCACTCACTGGATAGCAGTGTAACAGCAGTTGATCCTGTCCCATTTGGAAAGTGGAGTCCTGGGACAGGTGCTGACTCTGCCTCAGCTGTTGTCATCTTTTCTAACAAACACAAGTGGAAATTAGTAGTAGAAAACAATGGACATATCCCACTCTGGGCATTCCCCTTCCCAATCTCCTACTGTCCTTTGACTTCATGCCTCTGTCCCTCCCTGAAAGTTTATCCCTCAAGGCTGGTCTCAGATTTCCAGCAATCCTTCTAACTCAGGGTCCTCATTATTGGGTTTGTTTTTATTCTTCTTTGTGGGATGACTCATCCCTAACAGGCTTGAGGGCCACCTGCCCCATGGAAGTGAAAGATACTTTCTGAGAGCCAGCCTGGGTCTGCCTAATGGTCATGGCAACAGCAGTTGAAACATGATCTGGAAATGACCTGGATCAATGAGAGACAGCATGTCACACCAGCTGATGCATATTCATCAGACCTCCCCCCATGGAGGGGTGGAGGGTATATAAGGCTTGCCTCTAACTGAATAAACTGACCTTGTTGGTTCCACATTCTCCCTGAGTCTGTGAGGTTTGACTCTGTCTACTTGGCCCCTCCCACAAAGGGAACAACAGCAAAGGACCCTGCTACACTTCTTTACCATGGATGCTTTTTTCTTGCCCTAACGCAACATTTGAAGGGTAGTGGGAAGGAGGCATCTTAGCTCTCTGAGGAGTTAGTCAAGATATCACAGTGTTCCATTCGTCTGTCTTATTGCAGATGAAAACCTACAGTTAAGAATTGTGGCATGCAAAAAGAAAGAAAACAAAACTGAGTTAAATCTTTTTCTACTGGTCCTCAACCAATCAAATCTCAGTTATAAAAGAAAAACTTTGGGGAAATTGTTCCTGTGATTTCTAGATGAAGTGTAAGCATTGTGCTACCCTCAAAACCTAACAGGATTTAGGGAGGGTGGCCTCAATTAAACCAGCTATCTAATCACAGAGCTTGAAATCCTTTTCCTGTCTGCAGCAGCAGAATCTGGAAGAAGAGAAGTTATACAGTTGCCCAGCAGAGATGCCCCTTTGCTGTCTCAACCTGGATGCCTGTTGCAAAAGTTGCAGTAGGAACAGCCCACTGGAAATCTTCTTGTCAGCATCATTGGAACCTGGGAACCCACAATTTCCTGCTCTTCACCAAGTTCTGGATAGCTAGTAAGCATTGTTAGACTTACTTGATGGGGGGTGATTTACTATAATCTGAAAGGGCAGTGGAGGAGGAAGGAGAAACTGAAAACTTACCTGTGCTTGGTGTCAAATGGTATCTGAGGAACTTAACATGTGACATAGATTGTAGATCTCCATCTAAGAAAGATGCTGAAACATCTACACATTGTTAGTAACATCTTAGACAACATCAGTGCTCTAGAAGCATGGAAGTTCCATGCACAGAGTGAAGCATGATCAAGCATGCCCCACCTCACTGTAATAGTGCTATTACCCCATCATAAAGGATGAGGGCACCATCAGTGTTGTGCCACAATACACACATGCTTGTTTCTATACAACATACACAAATATGTGCCCACATTCATACATTTAAAAACATGTATGTGTCTACACCTTTGCATGCACACACACAGACACAGACACAGACACACATACACACACACACACAGAATTATACTTTGAATTCTATTTAGATGTATAATAAATTGGCATAACAAGAAATTAAAAAGAAACAAACAACCTTTGTGGCATTGGTATGCATGTGTATGGTATGCATGTTGTATGCAGAACTATGAGTATAGTTATGTGCATATTTTTATAAGTATCTATATGATATACCTAATATGTAAAACCATATCTAACTGCATATACATGTGTATATAAATATAAAGATAAACTGAAATCCCAACTTCCAGACACCAGCCAAGGAGGCAGCAGAACTTTCCCAGTGGCCAGCTTGATGTGTCAGCTCTTTCCTGCCTTCAACTCTGAGTGCCTGTTATGTTTATTAACAGTATCATTCATTTGAAACAAAATTCTGCACAAATTTTTCACAATGCCCTTTAATATTAAAATATTCTCTAACTTTCAGAACCACAAGAAAACACTCTAAGGCAGAAAGCCACGAGTTGATCATGAAAAGTACCAGGGAATGGCCAATGAGATGGCTAGTTGGGTGGAAGGAAAGAGCTGACTCCTCCTAATTTCTTCATTGACCTCCATATGAACAGAATGACAGAATGGCATGGTGTGTATTCTATGTTCATTCTCTCTCTACCATATGTATGTATTTATTTCCTCATCACAAAATAGATAGATGTTATTATATTAAATACCAATCAGAAAATGTCTATACATTCATCATATGAAATACTTATTTTTAAAATAATGAAAAAAAATCTTATGCAGCTCACAACTTTTGTAACTCCAGGACCAGAGGTTTCGACACCCTCACACAGGCATACATGAAGGCAAAACACCAATGCACATAAAATAGTGAATAAACAATTAAATATTTGTAGGAACTAGTGGGGTCAGGAGCCCTACAAGCATCCCACAGAACTTACTGACCTAGGCTCATAGTGACTCAGAGACTGAACCACAAACTTGGGAGTATGCATGGGACTGAAGTATGTCCTCGGCATATATTTTACAGTTGTATAACTTGGTCATCTTGTGAGACTCCTAACAGCGGGAGCAGGCTTGTCTCTAATGCCTGGTTTTGGGACCCATTCCTCCTACTGAATTGCTATGTCCTGCCTTAATTTAAGAAGTCCTGCTTAGTCTCACGACAACTTGATATAACTTGGCAGGCAGATATGCCCTGGAGGTCTGCACATTTTTGAAGAGAAAAAAGAGAAGGAGGAATGGATGGGGAGCAGGAAGAGTGGAGGTTGGGGGAAGGACTGAGAGGAGAGGATGGAGGAGAAATTTTGGTTAGGATGTAAAAAAATAAATAAATAAATAAATAAAACCAAATTTATTCCAAAAGTGGGAGAATATTGATGGTTATCATATTTAAATTTGAGATACTAAAAGAATGTCCCTCCAGAGACAATGCCACTTATTCTAACTTTATAATGTGTTTGCAGTTGTACAGCGATTGCTGGGGATGTCTTTCTGTATGCTGTGAATGTGTTGCTCTGAGTGATTAATAAATAAATGCTGATTGGACAGTAGCCAGGCAGGAAGTATAGTATAGGCAGGATAAGCAGAGAGGAGAATGCTGGGAGTGGAAGGCTGAGTCAGGAGAAGCCACCGCCACCATGAGAAGTAAGAACAAGATACCAGTAAGCCACAAGCTAAATGGCAACTTACAGATTAATAGAAATGAGTTAATTTAAGATATAAGAACTAGATAGCAAGAAGCCTGCCGCGGCCATACAGTTTATAAGTAATATAAGTCTCTGTGTGTTTACTTGGATCTGAGCTGCTGAAGGAGCTGGGTAGACACAGGAAAACTCCAACTACAAGGGATAATTAAATCATGTTAGGCATAATTTTGAGCTGGTCTAATACATAATGTGTTTGTGTTGTACTCTGAATAATTATATAATGTTTAGGCAATATTAAGACCTGGATATTGTTTTACATTTGGAAATTAGTCATGACATCAAAAGATATAATTGTGTGTCAAGTTGACAAGTGTGCAGTTGTGACAGCTATTTTTGTTTGTCAAATTTATTACATCTGAAATTCATTAAACCCCAAAATGGAGGGGCATGCCTGTGAGGTATTTTTGCTTAATTTGAAGAGAGAAAATCCACATGTAATCCTGATCTTTGCATTAGAAAGACATTCTGTTAATCTGGATATTGATGGGGAAAGAAACACCTATAACTCAGATGTTTTGAGCCCCAAAACCCCACTTGTAATCTCAGCCAGGCCTTGTGCTGGAAGCCCATATAAAGAAATGGAAGAAGGGAGTTTTCTCTTTAGCTGCTTGCTCTCACCTTGCTAGCATGTCCATGCCTTCACTGGCATTGGAGCCAACTGTTTTGTGATTCCAGACTATACTGCTGATGGGCTGAGACATCAATCATACTGGACTGAGCAAGTACTGGATTCGAGGACTTTGCCATTATAGCCAGCCAATGTTCAATTAGCTGGACCACAGCCTCTAAGTCATTCTAAAACATAGCCTTTTGTATATATGTATAGAAATTCAGTTACCCCATAAAACCCTAACCAATGCACCAGACAGGTATAGAATTTTTAGAGTAGTTTGGGCCTGAAATTAACTCTGAGTCCCATGGATGGGAAATCCTTGTGCATCTCAAGTTTCCTGGAACTTAATGAGATACATTCCAGCCTGTGAGTTCAGGGTTTATAGGAGTGTGAAACCTCACCTGCCTAAAGAAGAGTCTCAGAGTGAAGTTTGAAATTGCATTTTATTCATAAATTACATTCATTTTACTCAATGGGTCTTTCAAAACAGCAGTCCTTATATACAATGTATAGCCATAGCAAACTATTAAAACAATGACAAGAATATAAGACATAACAAAAATTAACAAAACCTTAAACCAAAATGAAAAAAAACAAAATCTAAAGCATAAATATCCCAACATATAAACAAAAAAATTAAGCACATTTCAGGATCACTTGGAATTTCATTACGGGAGAGCAAATGAGGTGAGGAACTAGCTTATTCTCTGCAGTGAATTATCTTCAGCAAAACTTGCACATGACATGGCTTCAAGTCAGCTTGCACAAGTCAGCTTCAGCACTGCACTGGAGAGAATCTTATGCTTTTGGGTGTGGTCTGTCTGGATGGCAGTGTGATGTTAACACAGTCTTCCTTGTCAGATTTCCCATCACATATGGAGTCAGCTTGTCAAAGTCCTTGATAGGAAGCTGACAGAAGAACTCTTGCTCACCCACATGTCCTCTTCGTTTTGTTTTGCCCGTCACTGGGGCCACGTGCTGATGGATGTCAGGGTTCTTAGTAATTTGTGTTGTGCCCTCTGAATCTCAGACTAAATGTGATACAGTCTTTTATTTGGGAATAGTGAGCCACAGATGTGGATCAGATTGTGGATGGATCGCCTGATGGTAGGTTGATATTTACCTCACTAGTGAGTTCACAGCTGAAAAGAGGTGGCATTTTCTGAGGAGGCCGAGAACCTGGAGTGTAGAATGTCATGCCTTCAAGGTGTCTCTGGCTTCTTCCACCCTTCTCAGTTTTCTGAAGAGGTGCTGTTAGGGAAAATCAACAAAGAAAATATTCAGAATCAGTTTTGCTGTGCCACTGTCAAGAAAAATCAGGGACTATTTATCCCTAGTAAACAAAAGTTAAGAAAGAAAACACACCCCATGAACACCCTGGCTGCTGGGGATGGGGCTCAATGGTGGCTTACTTGCCTAGAACATAGTGTTTCTGCACCAGCAGCTCCTTCTGCAGGAGGCTCTCTTCCTGGGCTGTGGTCTGCTCCAGTTCCACCTGGAGATTTTCAAACCTAGGGGAGGAAGGCAGCTGGGGCACAAGCCTGGTGGGGACCTGCCATGTCAGCTTTTGAGCCCCCACCAGCTATACTCAGCTAAACGGTCGAGCATTACCTTTCAGCTGAGTTCATTCCTTGCTTGCCTTAGGGAAAAGGGTCAGAGAGCACCTGGGCAGGATTTTTTTCTCAGCTTTTAAAAACTGCTAGAAGTTGGACTGGTAAACATACTGTGCTGCATTAGAAAAAAAAACAGCATATTTCTCCAACAGTCCAAAAACATCATTTTGGAGAAATATCAGTATGTTAAAGTCTTACGCACAGTTCAGGAAAGATATCACTGGCCTTGAATAGATACCAGGTGAATGTGAATATACTGGAAAACTCTATGCCTGCCCTCTAGTGGAGTCTACACGGCAATGCAAAGAAGGCTCTGGTTATTCCTACAACTTAGAGCCCTGCATGGGATTAACTTGTCAGCTCCTCCTCTGTTTATGACCAAGAGTAAATCTTCTCATGAGAAACTTATAAACACTGCAAAGAGCCTGCAATCCACGGGAGTGTGCTTTATGCAAATTAGCAAAAGGTGGACACTTCTCTCTAAACCTGATGTTCCTGATGGAAAAGATGCAGGAGGACACACTTTCCTTCATGATCAATGATCCTCCTTTCTAGGTTTCTGGCTGCCATGGGAATATTTGTTGGGAGATCTAATCTAAGAGATGAGATACTAGAGGATACTAGAGGTCTCAGAAAGGAAGAAGAGGACACAGTCCCCATCAGACCAAGGAGAAAGCATATTGCTTCCTGTTGACTGTGCCAGCAACGACACTCTGAGGGTTTCTTTCCCTGGGGTGGCTGGCAGCTTTGCCAATTGACAAAACACAAAGAGGACGGAGATGCAGGTACAGTGGACCCACTTGGATCCACCTGCTTCTGGAAGCCTGGGCTCCTACCTCATCTGGGACACAGTGAAGTGATGCTGCAGCTTTAATGCCAAGTCCCTTTGCCGGGTGAACAGCTCCTTCTGCTTCAGCAGAGACTGAAGATTTTCCTCAAGTCTTTGATGTTCCTGTTCATTAGAAGATTGTGTTTTTAGGGGAGGTTTCCTCACCATGTACATAAACATGCATTCTCTCTCTCTCTCTCTAGGACATACATGTATATAGATGCACACATACAAGCAGACTACATGCCATCCACACTTAGTTTCCCAGATGACTCTTATGTAAGAAGAGATCACCTGGGATACTATGGAGAACAAAGTTACCTTTCATTAACCTAGAACCTCTCTACCCATATTCCTGCCCGGAGGCAGGAAACACAGGATGCTCTGAGCACAGGGATGTGGAGAAGATCATGTACTTTTACTAAGTTTTGATAATTTTTCAGTTTATTTTTATTTTATATGTGCAGATGTACAGCCTGCTTTTGTGTCTGTATAACATGTGCATGCCTTGTGACCTGGTAGAAGAACTCAGTGTGCAGATAAGTCAATGCAGTGCTTGCCTTGAAATCCTGTACACAGACAGGTGAACACCAGGGTTCCTTGATCTGTAATCTAAGCTCTCCTAGCAAGTTCCCCAGTCTGTGCATTGAAGGCTTAGTTCCCCAGCACAGGACCACTGGATGGCAGTGGACCAGCCCCTTGCTCTCACTCAGTGCTTCCCAGTACCTCAAGGAGGGCAGCTTCCTCCTAAAGAAGCTCTGTATACCACAGGTTGCCTCCATTTAGGCCCAAAGGAATGAGCTCAGAAAACTAGAAAATCTCTCCAATCCGGAGTCTATATTAAACTTTCCTCCAAGTAATTTGATTGTGTTAGGGATTTCTTTGAGTAACAGAAGGTTGACTAACTCACTGCCAAAAGACTGCATATATTATTCCATACTTAACAATATCCCATGGACCACATTGTATGTTTGCACTCATCAGTGATGGGTATCTGAAGAGTTTGTAGCTGGACTGTTCTGATGAGTCCTGCTGTATCCCTGTTGTCCCATATTCTCTGTGGACAACACTTTCCATTCTGGAATCATTGCTCCATCTGAAGTCTGTAGATCCACTTTCTGAATAATTGCACATAGCTTCTCACAGGGCTGCACCATTTTACACTACTAGCAATGTCTGAGAGATCACACTTCTCCCAACTCTCCATCAGGCTGAACTTAACTCAGTATGAAGAAGTTTGGAATAAAAGCAGTTTCTGAGTGCTGCAGAAAACATGGAGTGGGTACTTGAGAGTATGATAAGCCTAAGCAGTGCCCTGAGACAGCCTCTTCTCACACTTCAGCATAGCTGTGGGACTTCTGCTGGGCTGGGATGCAGCCACAAGCCCCTCTGCAGTTCAGAATTTCTCTGAGAATAAAGTCCAGGACAGCTCCAAGGGCAAGGTTAGCTGAACCAAGTTTAGTCAAAGGTGAAAGGAAAATGGCAGCATGCGAAGTGTAGAAAAACAAAACAAGTGCAGGGAAGTCATCAGTCGCCAGCCTCCTTTCACACAGAGGAGAGGGACACAAACCTTTCCTGCCTTTCCTGCCTCTCAGTAGCCTCTCTCTCACCATCATGGACCCCATTACTTTGTTTTTTTCCAGAGGATTTCTTTGCAGAAATATAATTCTTCCCCTACATATACCTGAAAAACTTTAGCTTGAATCAATTTTATGTCTTATGTTGTAATTAGTTGTGTGGACATGCAGAAGGATGGGCAGCTCTGCTTGTTCTTTGACTGTGGCAAAGTGGTACTAACAAGATTAGGCACAGTACTTTCTCATTGAAATCCATCTCCATCATCCTTAAAGATGTTCCATTGTTTCGTGACAGAGTGAACATACACTTAGAGGCTCAAACACACATTCTCATTCCACAAAGATACACATAGAGACAACACACACACACACACACACACACACACACACACACACACACACACCTACCTTTCTTGAATCCAGAAAGGCAAGGTAGAAGACTAGAATGTTGCAGCACCTTTTCTACTCCAGGGGGAGGTAGTGGGTCCTCCCTGCAGTCTACAAGCCTCTTAGACCCAGCCACGCTCTTCTG
Organism: Peromyscus maniculatus bairdii; assembly: GCF_049852395.1. Classification (NCBI taxonomy): domain Eukaryota; kingdom Metazoa; phylum Chordata; class Mammalia; order Rodentia; family Cricetidae; genus Peromyscus; species Peromyscus maniculatus. Next base: position 62,520,710 of record NC_134874.1, on the reverse strand, counting down.
CCCTGGCCTGAACTTATTTCCCTTCCCAGGGAAGTTCTTATCACCAGACTCACTGATCATACAGAGAAGTAACAACCTCTGCACAACTGAGTTGGACCACACAAAACCAAGTGCTGGGGGAAGAGGGTCGGACATGAAGCTTCCCGATAGATTTAAGTTGAATCATCATAGTCTCCTCACTAAACTTACCGAGACTCCTCCACAGAAGACATTAACAGCACCAGAGACTAGAAGTCACCCATTGTCAATACCAAACAGGTTTTGACCAGATTACAGTGCACATTACATGAAAACAGGCCAGTCAGTGGAAGGCTACTTAGATCATCCACAGGACTTTTCTAAAATGCAGCACTCTATACAACTATGAGTTGGACTCTGTCCTAAGAGTGAGCTTCAAAATATCAGGTTCCATGTTGTGAAGCCAGTAGACAAAACAGACCTTTTCAGGGAAGTTACCTCTATGGTGTGAAAGAAAACAAGTCTACTTCTTTATTTTTAAAGTAGCTCCATTGTTTGATTTTTGTTATTTATTATAAGACACATTAATTCCAAAGTAATAAAAATGTTTAAAAATGAAGACAAACCTATAAGTCGGTTCTTTTTCTGAACAAATGAACCATTTAACAATGAAATGAGACAGAAAAAGACAGGCTGCTCTACTGTGAGGAGACAGGAGATACAAAGATCTGTGGCTATCCAGCTTAGCCAGAACAGAAATTTTCAGGTTCAGTGAGAGACTCGGGCTGAAGGGAATAAGGGAGAAAGCCACAGAGGACACTTGATGTCATCATCACACCTTCCAAAACACGCACAGATTTATGCGCCCACACACAGGCATACTCACACACAGACACAAATCCCTCAAATCATCACTGATCAGAACTCAATGAGGAGGACATGACACTGTATGAGGATGACATTGCCAGTTGGTTTTAGACTCCTCACAGTAGCTGTTATAAGTGAGTCCCACAGTTCTGCATCATTTGGGACTAAAAATGCCTGGAGAAACATGCTGTGTCTCTGCAGGCTATGTTGATGCAGTTGGCTCAAATCTGTCACCCTGATCCCCGCCTTTCATAAGCCCTTGTCACATCCCTGGTCATCCATTGAGCTTCTGAATGTAAGATCCAGGATGGGAGAACTGGCCAATGCCACTCACAGCAAACAGTACTGACAAGCTGTTAATTTAGTTTCTGTCACTGTGAACCAAGAGCTTGGCCAGGTAAAGAGAACACCATGGCAGTCTGGGAACAAGAGGGTAAAATGTCATATGACAACCCAAAAGCTGTCTAGGAGCCCCGGTCATTTGGCTTTTTCAGGGGGTGTTCCTCCTTCCATGCTGTGTCTGCCTCTGATCTCACATGACCCCTGCCAAGCAAATGAGACCCAGACCCTTGACCTGACTCACTCAGATCTCTCTGGCTCCCATCATAGCACGGCTCCTCCCATACTGACATACAGGTGAGTGGTATGTGATTGACCCATCTCCCTCAATGGGCTGTGGCTTCCAGCAGAGCAGTAGGGTTTGCTTGCTCTAAGAGACTAACTCCCAGAAAGACTTGTGAATGATCACAGAAGTGAACTATTGGATGGGATGGGTCAGGTGGAGAAGTGAGTAAATGGTTGCATGGGTGTGAATATATGTGTGTGTATGGTCAGACTGGTGGCCAGTTTGGCCCTGCTGCTTCAACCTACCTGCAGCTGCCTTGTCCAGAGGTCATAGATCTTCTCATGGGCCTCTTCACCGAGCCTCTTTGCCTCCTCACAGGACTCTTGTAGTAAAATCTGTTCCCCCTGCAGCTTTTTCTTGTCATCTAGCAAGATTCTCACTTTCTCCTTCAGCTGAGTCTGTTCACTCAGGTGCTGACTGTAGAGGGTGCTGAAATATCACAAAAAATGATGATCTCTGCCTCCATCTCCCACTCCTGCCTCCTAATACCATGATTCCTGCAAGGTCCCATGTCCCCATCCCCAACAGACCTTTGATGGAACCCACATTAGTCATGGCAGCATCACTCAGGTGCAGGCCAATGTCAGAGAATAGCCCATTCCAGAAAGATTTACACTACTTCTGAAGACCCTGACAGCAAAAGGGATCCATGTACCTCTGAAGACTGGATCTTCTGCATCCCACAAACATACCCTGGTACTTAACTGTTCACAGTATTTGGAAAATATTAGGATGTAGAGGGAAGCCATGCTCTGAGGGAGACAGAAGACACATCAGGAATACTTTCCATCCATGTGTCCGAAGAAACCAGCTCTCTAAGTTCCTGCCAGAGCCACAGAAACCATTCATGGTGCAAACTATGTTTTCTGTCTAGAAGTTCCAGAAGCTGACAGGCAAAAGTTGGGAGGGGCTATCAGACTCTTAACACTTAGGAGAACTCAGTCTAGGAGGCACAAACCCAAGAGCAATAAGGCAGGCTGCTTGCTAAGAGGTAAACAGACTAGAACCACAGCCCTCACTTTGGTTTAAAGGTGGAGAAGGGAAGAAGATGCTGTGGGATGTCTTTCTGTATGCCGTGAATATGTATTGCTTCCATTGGTAAATAAATAAGCTGCTTTGGCCTTTGGCAAGGCAGGAAGGAGCTCGGCATGAAAGTCCAGGAGAGACAGAGAAGAAAGGCAGAACTGGAGGAGATGCCAGCTGCCACCCAAGGAGCAACATGCCAGCAGCCTGGCATTCAGCAGCCATGTGGGAAAACACTGATGAATAGAATTGGGTTAATTTAAGATGATAGATATAGCTAGGCTGAAACTTAAGCCATTGGCCATATAGTTTGTAAGTAATGAGTGCTTCTGTGTGTTTATTTGGGATCATTTTGCTGCAGGAGGCAGGTGGGACAGATTCCTCCTGGCAGCAGGGTCAGGCAGGACTGGAGAAACTTCAGACAACAAGAAGCAGTCCTTACCAAGTTCTGGAGTCCACCCAAGTCATGCACTCAACAGTAAATTTTGGTCTCACTCAGCTCTGTGCATTTGTACAAGGCCTCACTAATTTCTTTGGGTATTTTCTTCACATCTGACATATCCTTCTTATGCTCTGTGTTCTGCATCTCATTATCCGAATTCAGCCTGTGGTAGGGCATAGCCCCAGGAGCAAAGAACCCTGTGAACACAGGCCTCAGGGACCCCATGAATTAAGGTTGCATTTTGCACTACCCAAGTCTACTGGATGTCACATCCTGAATCCTATGTACTGGAAACTCCTCATGTGCATTAGACTTGCTACCCTGCCCCAGGGCCAGGAAAGGCTGGGTGTCAACAGGGAGGGAGACAGGGCTCCATGAGCTCCCTCAGTAGGCCTAGAGAGGTAGACTAGCACTCTAAAAAGGTCCATCAGTGTGGGCATACCTGAAAACTGTGATGACATTTCCACTGGCATGAGAACAGAAATGCTTGTCCTTACAAGGATAACCAGAACTCATCATCAGTATTGCCATGCATGAGGCACTCCATGAGGATGGCTTTATAAACTCACAAGGGGATTCCAATGGGGCACCAGGGTGAGCACAAAGACTGAGAACAGTGATGCTCAAAGTGGAGCTCCCTGGTCTCAGCCCTTATATCACCTGAAATGTTTGAAACAGGCAAATCCTCAGGCCTACTATCAATATGCAGCTCACAAGATCTGAAGGGACACACACACACACACACACACACACACACACTTTAAGCGAGCCTCTCAGAGACAGTACAGAAGACACTGACACCAAATCCTGAGCACAAAGAGATGCATTTCCCCAGCAGGGCAAGCATGGCATTGGGAGCCTGCCTCTGGATCAGGCAAAGGCAGACAACATGCAGCAGGCTTTTTTCAGCAGTGGGATTTTAAATAGAAAGGTTAAGTCTGTGCTAGGGTGAGTTGCTGAGATCTGATTGGACAGGTTGGCAAGTGCAGCTGAGTAATGAATTTTGATTGTTGCACTTTGGTGTTCACTTTTAAGAATGAGTCAGTGTCCAAAAAAGGGAATGAACTTTGGGGCCTAAATTTAGGAATCTAATCTAATGGTTTATCAAGGGAGAGGGAAGTGAAAAGGGCAAAACCTGACACTGCCATGTTTGCGATATTTGGGCCCCTTAGAGGGCAATTCACATGCACACAAACCCACAGTTAGGATGTCAGAGAAATGCAGGTGGGTGGCATTGTCTCACAGTACAAGGAACAAGACCAGAGAGGAGCTGGGATGGACAGCAGGCCTTCCAGACACACACAGATGGACCAAGTATGACCACCAGGCCCTTCAAGCTGCTCCCAGAGCAACAAGCAAAACTAAATATCTTGTCAAATACAGAGACTCAGGTTAAACTCAGAGCACCCAGCATCTCCTACAAGCCAACACTGTCAAGGTCTCTTGAAATGCATGTTGTGATCTTACACCCTACTGCCCCTCTCTGTGGATTGTGATTCAGGCCACAGGCTCTGGTTTTCATAAGGAGGAAGCAGAACAGCCTGTGTCCCATCTCACTCCTACAGACTTCAGTTCTGCCTCTCAGATGCATTCAGGAAAATTTGTTTGTGCAGGTCACCCTGCAGGTGCAGTTTCCAGTGACCTAAGGACTGCTGGAATTGACACAGTAGGGTCAAGGCATTCACCAGAGAACAGGCACGATGAATACCTGTTGTTCAATTCATTGTTGTAATGGGCCAGGAATTCACGCAGTTCATTCCTGTCATTGGTCATCATCTGTAGCTGAAGTTTCAGTTTTTCCACCTGGTTCAGCTGCTGCTCCTGCTCAATGAGGTAGAAAGTTGTGGATGATGCCTTCCTAGCAGCCCCTGTAGGTACATAAACACAAGTGATTTTCTAGAGATGAATGGCATAAGCCAAGATCATCATGTGCAGTCCCAAGAGGAGGCCTGAGGAAGAGGAAATGCATGGAATCCATTGAAGCCCTCAAAGATCAGAGCAGCTCTCCTTAAGCTGGGCCTCATAAGCCATGCGTCTGTCTCTAATCACTATGGCTACATATATGCCTCAGCCCCTACTGCAGCCCCACTGGCCCTGAAATAGATAAGCAAGGCCAGCCATGTTGGTTTGGAATTGTCATCTCATACCTGATGTGATGCAAGGAAGTCCAGGAGTCCCTAGTGTTCTTCGACTAACAGCCCTCATAACCTGTGTCCATGACTAAAAGGAACTGAATGTCTCAGACCTGGGTACATGGATGGAAACTTTCCCTCCTTGGTATTTACATCAGACATAAAGTGCAACAACATCCCATTCTGATACCGCATTAGTGGTTCTGGGCCTCCTGTTGCATTCTTTGCCACTCAGAATGAACTGAAGGAGGTCACAGCACAGCAGCTGCAGCCTTGACCATCCCTCGCCCTCTGCCAACTAACCATCAGGAATCTTCCACCTTGGATCTGCTCTTTAAGAACCAGGATAAGCAGCATAGGCCCATTGCTTCATGATCACAACTACTGAACCCCAATACTAGAAGGTCAAGTTCTAGCCTCACCTCCTTAGAAAACTCTCTCTGCCAATCAGTGTGATCAGTCTTGCCAACATGTCAATTTGGTGAACTCTATAAGTACTTGGTGAATGCCTCAAGGGCAGTTGGCATTGCCCGGACTCTGGTGATCTCACAGACGATGCCAAGGGCTCTCCAGGATACAATAGAATTTCCAGAGAATGGACTGTTAGGGCCACTGCCAATGGTCATCACCTATCTGATAACAAGCTCTTCCCCGATTCACCAATGGCCAACCTGCCCTCTCCAGGAGCCTTTTCTGAATAACAAGGGAAGGCCTTCAGCACCTCCTCCTTCCAATCCTGAGATCTCTCTGATTCATTAGAATCTAGTTCATTCTAATTCAACAGTTCATCATGTGTGGAGAGCAAGAGTCACTTTCCAAACACTGCCCAAAAATGGCTCTTCTCATTCTTATAATCCCAAGCTAATAAGATGAGAAATTAAGGATTCTAAGAAATTAGCTCAGGATAATGGGGTAGGAAGATCAGTTCCATGAGATGAACAAGAACATTAGAGAAGATCCACGGGGCAGTTACAATGTATTGGAGGGTGGATGATTATGTGGGTCCTGTCAGAACAATGATAAGTCATATTGGAAATGATGGAACTTTTGCTAAAACCTTCAGCAGAACACATTTCAAGCATCATGAAGGTAGCAAAAGTGTTATCAACTACTAATAGGTATGACTGAAAATAATTAAGGACTGGGCATCCCCAGGTGAGCTGTCAGTCACCAAGAACAAATACTTACAGGAAGAGTGATGTCCCAGTCCTGAACTCAAGGTAGAGGAAAGATGACTGGCTAGTGAGAGGGCAGGAACTTAGAAACCTTAGGGGTCACTGACATGTGGCAATACTTGGTGGCTCCTGCCCTGCCAGTGGTTGTTATTTAAAATGTGAGACTCTCTAGATCTGGCCAGGGGACTTTACTCTCCCTGTTATTAGTGACACACACCAAAAGAAATCCAGTGCTGGTGAAGTGCAGAGCTGGAACTGAAACCTCTTTAGTCCCTCTGTGCTTCCTTCCCACTCAGAGTGAAAGCAGAGGGCCCTCAAAAGAGCAGCTTCAGCCTTTAACTTCCCTGGCTCTCTGCAAACTAACCATGGAAAATCCTCAACTCTGGGTCTGCTCTTGAAGAACTCAGAGGACCAGGATAGGCCCATTGCTTCTCAGAAACTCTCCTCTCCTGAGCTCCACTCCTGGAAGGATCAGCTGAAGCCTTCCTCCTTCAGGAGCTCCCCTTCCCTTTCCCAGGACTCACTGTGCTTTCCCCAGAACCATTTGTTTCTTGATGTGTGACATGGAGACTGAAGGCCATCTTCCTTCTGCCTCCCTCTGATCTCCCTTTGCTCGCCATCCTGTCTCCCAAGAATCCTGTTCAGTCTAGTCAGCATGTCTGTCGGTGAAACACGAGACACACCACAAAGGCCCCAATGACAGTTGGTGTTGCCACAACACTGGTGACATCACATGGAATGCCAGGGCTCTCCAGGAGACAGTAGAATGTCCATATGCTGATGTCACATGGTATAGCTATTTCATTCCTGCTACATTCCTCACCCCAAAATGACTTGAAACCAAGGTGCCATTTCCATGAGCCTCTGTGGTCACAATGGGAGCCTTTAGGTAGATCCTCCTTCTAAAGTCAGAAATCTAGCCCTCTGCTTCATTAGAAATTTTATCTAACTGAAGTTGTATTTCATATATATTCCTTCTTCCCAAAATATTCTTTTTATATTCCCATACCGAAAACCTTATAGACCCCATATAACCTTTAGTCCCATATAAACTTTATTTATATTCAAATCTCATAACTTATTTAGCTTTAATGTTCCATATTTTTATGTTAAACTACTTCTACAGACCCAATACAAAAATTATACCATCTCTCAAGACATACTTAAGCCTTTAATTTTTATAAACATATTACATCTTTAAATATCTTTTTCTATTTAATTCATTGAGTTATCTTCTGCTTGAAATTTGACCCAGTTTTTTCTTATCTTAACCAATAATAATCTGTAACCAATTCTCTTAAATGATGGCAAGTATTTGTAACCATTGAACAGAAATGACCAAAATTCATGTTTTTTTTGTCTCTGTGTATGTGTGTGTGTGTAAACAAAATCATAATTTTTTAAATCATAATGTATCTTTAACATTTTTCTATGCATTACCAGGACAGAGAGGGGTTAAAATGGGAAGCCAATGAAGAACTTGGCTTAGGAAGGAAGGGAGGAAGATTTAGATTCAGAGTGTGCAGGCAGTAAACTCCCACCCCCCTACTTCCCCACCTCTGCCTGCCTGTAGAGAGTGTGCATTTCCACCCTCTGTGAAAGCCACAGGAGCCTCTCCTGCATGCTAGTACCAGCCCTGCCTGTCTTGGTCCTGAGTCTGTTCCAAATTCCTTGAGGGAGGCATCTGCCCACTCAGAGCCTCTTCTGCAGGGTCTGCTAACTCTGGGAACTCACCTCCCAGCTTGGGTAATTAGGGGAGGTGCCTGAAGTCTACAGTTATCATCATTGGTTGTGGACAACTTCCCTTCCAATCATCCTGTCCTGCTCCAGAAGTTCACTGCTGAGAAGAGGAAGGACATGGGGAAGGGGCAGACTCAGTCCATATGAACACAGTTCCAATACTGCTTCTATTCATGAGACTCACTTTATCATCAAGATTCTCTTATCATGAGGCTTTTATTGTGCCATCTGTAGTACCTGGGTCTTGGGGAACAGAGCTGTTTGAAATTTGTCCTCCAGCCTGTCCCTTCACCATCATTAAACACACCTTGAAGTGGGATTGACCAGAAAGCAGAAAGCCATGAGACTTTCCCTACCTCCTCTCATCATGGTAGTTGATGACTTCTGAGGCTGTCACTCACTGGATAGCAGTGTATCAGCAGTTGATCCTGTCCCATTTGGAAAGTGGAGTCCTGGGATAGTGCTGACTCTGCCTCAGCTGTTGTCATCGTTTCTAACAGACGCAAATGGAGATGAGGAGTAGAATACAATAGACATATCTGACTCTGAGCATATTCATTCCCAATCTCCCACTGTCCTTTGCCTCATGCCTCTCTCCTTCCCTGAAAGTTTATCCCTGAAGGCTGGTCTCAGATTTCCAGCAATGCTTCTAATTCAGTTCCTCATTGTTGGGTTTTCTTTTTATTCTTCTTTTCCATAGATGCTTTTTTTCTTGCCCTAACATGACATTTGAAGGATAGTGGGAAGGAGGCATCTTAGAGATCTGAGGTCAGGGTATCACAGTGTTCCATTCCTCTGTCCTATTGAAGATGGAAAACTACACTTAATAACTGTGGCATGTAAAAATAAAGAGAACAAAACTGAATTAACATCTTTTTCTACTGGTCCTCAACCAATCAAATCTCAGTTATAAAGGCAAAACTGTGGGGAAATTCTTCCTGTGATTTCTAGATGAAGTGTAAGCATTGTGCTACCCTCAATGCCAAACAGAATTTAGGGAAGGTGACCTCAGTTAAACCAGCAATCTAATCACAGAGCTTGAAATCCTTTTCCTGTCTGCAGCAGCAGAATCTGGAAGAAGAGAAGTTATATAGTTACCCAGCAGGGATACCCATTTGCTGTCTCAGCCTGGATGCCTGTGGTAACAGTTGCAGTAGTAACATCCCACCTGGAAGTCTTGCTGTCACTATCATTGGATCCTGGGCACCCACAATTTCCTGCTCTTCACCAAGTTCTGGATAGCCAGTAAGTGTTTTTAGACTTACTTGATGGGGATGATTTACCATAATCTGAACGTGCATTCGAGGAGGAAGGAGAAACTGAAACTTATCTGTGCTTGATGTCAAATGGTATCCGAGGGACTTAGCATGTGACATAGATTGTAGATATCCATCTTAGAAAGATGTAGCTAGAGTTTATCTGCCTGGCCCACAGTCAGGACAAATCTTTATTACCTGACAGTCCCACAGCCGCTCAGACCCAACCAAGTAAACACAGAGACTTATATTGCTTACAAACTGTATGGCTGTGGCAGGCTTCTTGCTGACTGTTCTTATATCTTAAATTAATCCATTTCCATAAATCTATACCTTGCCACATGGCTCATGGCTTACCGGCATCTTCACATATTGCTTGTCCTGGAGTCAGCTGGCAGTGACTCCTTCTGCCTTCCTGTTCTTTCTTTTCTCCTCTCTGTTAGTCCCACCTATATTTCCTTCCTAGCCACTGGCCAATCAGTATTTTATCTATTGAGCAATCAGAACAATACATTTGCCATAGAGAACATCCCACAGCAGAAAGACCCTGAAACATCTACACATTGTTAGTAACATCTTAGACAATATCAGTGCTCTAGAAGCATGAAAGTTCCATGCACAGAATGAAGCATGAACAAGCATGCCCCACCCCACTGTAATAATGCTATGACCCCATCATAAAGCATGAGGGCACCATCATATTGTGCCACAATACACACATGCTTGTTTCCATACAACACTCACAAATATGTGCCCATATTCATACATTTAAAAACATGTACGTGTCTACAACTTTGCATGCACACACACACAGACACACACATACACACACAGAATTAAACTTTGAAATTAAATTAGATGTACAGTAAATTGGCATAACAAGAAATTAAAAAGAAACAAACAACTTTTGTGGCATTGTTATGCATGTATATGGTATGCATGTTGAATGCAGAACTATGAATATAATTATGTACATATTTTTATAAGTATCTATATGATATACCTAATATGTACAACCATATCTAACTGCATATACATGTGTATATAAATATAAAGATGAACTGAAATCCCAACTCCCAGACACCAGCCAAGGAGGCAGCAGAACTTTCCGAGTGGCTGGCTTGATGTGTTTGCTCTTTCCTGCCTTCAACTCTGAGTGCCTGTTATTTTTCTTAACATTATCATTCATTTGAAACAAAATTCTGCATAAATTTTTCACAATGCCCTTAATATTAAAATATTCTCTAACTTTCAGAACCACAAGAAAACCCTCTAAGGCAGAAAGCCATGAGTCAATCATGAAAAGTACCATGGAATGGCCAATGAGATGGCTAGTTTGCTGGAAGGAAAGAGCTGACTCCTCCTAATTTGTTTATTGACCTCCATAGGAACAGAATGACAAAATACATGGCATGGCATGTATTTTATGTTCATTCTCTCTCTATTGTATATATGTTTTTATTTCCTCATCACTAAGTAAGTAAATAGAGAGATAGATATTATTATTTTAAATACCAATCAGAAGATTTCTATACACTTATCATATGAAATAATTTTTTTTTTTGGTTTTTCGAAACAGGGTTTCTCTTGTGTAGCTTTGCGCCTTTCCTGGAACTAACTTGGTAGCCCAGGCTGGCCTGGAACTCACAGAGATCGGCCTGCCTCTGCCTCCCAAGTGCTGGGATTAAAGGTGTGCGCCACCAGCGCCCGGCTTGAAATAATTTTTAAAAGAATGAAAAAAATCTCATGCAGCTTACAACTGTTGGTAACTCCAGGACTAGAGGAGTCAACACCCTCCCACAGGCAAACATGAAGGCAAAACACAAATGCACATAAATTAATGAATAAACAATTAAATATTTGTAGGAGCTAGTGGGGTCAGGAACCCCACAAGCATCCCACAGAACTAACTAACCTAGGCTCATAGTGATTCACAGACTGAACCACCAACCAGGGATCATGCATGGGGCTGACCTAAGCCCTCTGCATGTTTTTTACAGTTGTATAACTTGATCTTCTTGTGAGACTCCTAATGGTGTGAGCAGGGCTTGTCTCTATTGCCTGCTTTTGGAACCCATTCCTCCTACTGCTGTGCCCAGCCTCAATGTAAGAAGTCATGCCTAGTCTCACCACAACTTGATATAACATGGCAGGTGGATATGCACAGGCGGCCTGCCCATTTCTGAAGAGAAAAAAGAGAAGGAGGAATGGATGGGGAGCAGGAAGAGTGGAGGTGGGGGGAGGGACTGAGAGGAGAGGATGGAGGGGAAATTTTGGTTAGGATGTAAAACAAAAATAAACAAATAAATAAAACTAAATTTATTAAAAAAGAGGGAGAATATTGAAAGTTATCATATTTAAATTTGAGATACTAAAAGAATGTCCCTCCAGGGACATTGCCACTTATTCTAACTTTATAATGTGTTTGCAGTTGTAAGGGATTGCTGAGGATGTCTTTCTCTATGCTGTGAATGTGTTGCTCTGAGTGATTGATAAATAAAATGCTGATTGGACAGTAGCCAGGCAGGAAGTATAGTATAGGCAGGATAAGCAGAGAGGAGAATGCTGGGAGTGGAAGGCTGAGTCAGGAGAAGCCACCACCATGAGAAGTTAGATGTAAAGTACAAGTAACCCACAAGCCACATGGCAACTTACATATTAATAGAAATGGGTTAATTTAAGATATAAGAACTAGATAGTAAGAAGCCTGCCACAGCCATACAGTTTATAAGTAATATAAGAATCTGTGTGTTTACTTAGGTCTGAGCTGCTGAAAGAGCTGGGTGGACACAGGAAAACTCCAACTACAAGGGATAATTAAATCATGTTAAGCATAATTTTGAGCTGGTCTAATACATAATGTGTTTGTGTTGTACTTAGAATAATTACATCATGTTTAGGAAATATTAAAACATGGTTATTGTTTTACATTTGGAAATTAATCATGACATATTAGATATAATTGTGTCTCAAGTTCACAAGGGTGCAGATGTGATAGCTATTTCTGTTTGTCAAATTTATTACATCTGAAATTCATTAAAACCCCAAAATGGAGGGGCATGCCTGTGAGGTATTTTTGCTTAATTTGAAGAGAGAAAATCCACATGTAATCCTGATCTTTGCTTTAGAAAGACATTCCATTAATCTGGATATTGATGGGGAAAGAAACACCTATAACTCAGATGTTGTGAGCCCCAAAACCCCACCTGTAATCTCAGCCAGGCCTCATGCTGGAAGCCCACATAACAAAATGGAAGAAGGGAGTATATTTGGTAAGGTAGTCTTGTAGAGTTGCCTTAAGAGTATAAGCTTGTAAGAATATAAATAAGTATATGTTGAATGTGAGTTTGTGTAAAAGTGTAAATGTTAAATGTGAGTCTATGCTTAATGTATATGATGAAGGAACCTAGGATACAGAAAACAGTGTCCATAGCGAACTGCAAGCTAGCAGTCTGGGCTGTTTCAGAAACTTCAAAAGCTCCTAAGAATGGTAGATGCCAGAGCCACCACAATGGCCATGGTCAGGCATCCACAGCTGAGACCTGTGTAATATCAACACAGCACTGAAAAACCTGAGCTAGCAGCAAAAGCATTGCAGTTTCTATTTGATAGCTAAAAGAAAGTCTCTTTTGAGAGGACTTTGCACCAACCAGCTCTTATGGAACTAACAGCTTTCACCCTGAAGGAAAAACTGACATAAAATGCCGCTGTAACTAAAAATGTCTCTGGCCTGAGAACAAAAGTTGCAGAGATGCTTGTTTGAACTAATTGTTAAATGCAAAAAGTTTTTGACTGTAAAATGTTTCTTCATATTTGGAAGTGGAATTCTAGTACCAAATTTGTTTGAACTTTTTGAACTTACAAAAAAATAAGGTAAAACTCCAAAAAGGTTTTGGTTATGGGTTTCTTCATATTTGGAAGGCTTTTACCATAATTTATTATTTGAATTTTTGGACTTAAGAAGTGACTTGGACAGTAATGATTTCTTAAAAATGGGACAGTTTTAATTTACTTATGCATATAGACTGTATCCATGGTGGTGACTTAGGAACAGTTTTATGGAATTGTGTTAACAATGGAAATGTTTAAATGGAAAATTTTATTTATTTTTTACTTAGTCTCAAGATTTAGCTTTGTGAATGCATATATGCTTTACTAACTGTGGTGATTCATGAATTGTTTTGTGTTAAAAATGGAACTGCTTAAAATGGAGCTATTTAAATAGAGAAATTTGGTTTTTGTCTAAAAAATTATAAAGAAAAGAAGGAGTGTTAATATTCCTCAGTCTATTTAATTTAAAAATATTTTAGTGTTACTTGAGTGAATTAATGTTATGTTTTGTATAGTTCTATTAAGAAATTGTTTTTGTACAGTGTTTGTAAGAAAGTATTAATGGCAATAGTGAGAATATTGCCTTTGAATGTATGTTCGTAGGAATAATAATGGTGTATAGTAATGTTCATGTAAGAATCATTATGTTAATATAAAATGTTTATATTAAAATGTTTACATTAAATTAATTAAATATAAATTTATTGATATTAATGCACCCTTCTTTGGTTAAGAAAGTATTTAAGTTTGATGTGAATACATCAGAAGTTTATCCTATGTTTTGTTAGCAAGAAATTCAAATGGTTATAATAAGAGTTTGCTTTAAGATGTAAGATTGAGAGAATTGTTAATGTGTATAGCAATATTCATATTAGAATTATGTTAACCTTTAAATGTTAATGATGAAGCTATTGGTGTTTTTAAGACTGATGCAGTTGCATCAGGAGTTTCTGGATTTAAAGGGCTTGTGCAGCCAGGACTGCTTTAGTCACCTTAGTCCCATTTTGAAAAAGAAATGCCATCTTTATCATCCTCTACTCCCATACTGGGAGACCTGACAGGTATGGATATTGCTGTGAGCTCTTAATGGGGGCTCATTGTTTTTTATAGATTAAGAAGGGGGGACACATTGGAGCCCATTTTTAGGTTTTCTAGTGGCTTTACCTAGCAGGTATGTGTGGTGGTATTGTGTTCCCCAAAATATTGTGTACCTTAATAAACTTATCTGGGGTCAGAGAACATAAAAGCCACTAGATACTTAGGATAGGCAGTGATAGCACACGCCTTTAATCCTAGCATTTCAGAGGTAGAATTTCTCTGGATCTCTGAGTTCAAGGCCACATTGGAAACAACCAAACAGGGTGACACATGCCTTTAGTCCCAGAGAGCAAGCCTTTAATCCCAGGGAGTGATGGTAGAAGGCAGAAAGATATATAAGGCATGAGGATCAGGAACTAGAGGCATTTGGCCTGGTTAAGCATTTGGCCTGCTTAAGCATTTGGCTGGTTAAGCTTCAGGCTTTTAAGCAGCAGTTCAGCTGAGAGCCATTGGGATGAGGACACAGAAGCTTCCAGTCTGAGGAAACAAGACCAGCTGAGAAGTTGACCAAGTGAGGCAGGCTGTGGCTTGTTCTGTCTCTCTGATCATCCAGATATGTTTATTAAGATACAAAATATTTTAGGGAACACAATACCACCACAGGACTGCATAGAGATTGGACCATGGGCCTGAGTGCAGGTGTCTGAGATGGTCTGCACTTGTCTGTGTGGGGGCAGAGGGGAAACCTTTTGCTCCACGCCTTGGCATTCCTTGATATACCCTAGGGCAGAGATAGTCGACTATCTTGCATTTCTCTCTGTTTCTTCCTCTCTATCCTAACTAATATTTCCTGCTGCTCCTACTCAAGAGTACTCAGGAGGAAATGAGGCAGTGAGGGATGGTTTTTCACAGAGGGGCACTATTAGGAGGGGCACTATTATTAATGGTTTTGTTGGTGTGGATGTGGCCTTAGTGGAGGAAGTGTGTCACTGTAGAGGCAGGCTTTGAGTTCTCATGTATGCTCAAGATGAGTGAATCAGATCACTTCATGTTGTTTCCAAGTCAATATGTAGGGACTTTCAGCTCCGGCTCTAGCACCATGTCTGCCTGCCTGTTGCCTTGCTTTTCACCATGATGATAAAGAAGTAAACCTCTGAACTGTAAGAGAGCCACAAAATTTAATTGTTTTCCTTTATAAGAGTAATAGAAACCCTAAGTAAAACAGAGAAAAAAGTTAATATTACAGAGTTAGCAGGGAAAATAACATAAAAATTCCTCAGTCAGTTAAAAATAGAGAATTCACTGTATACACTAAGTGGGTAATTCCACCATCATACATATGAAAACAACACATGACATGTGCTGGTCAAGAACACATCTCCATTCATGTTTACTGAAGCATAATTTAGAGTGCACACAATTAGAAATGACTTGATTGTCCTTCAACACATGAATACAAGATATTGTATTATTTGATTTTTTTAATGCAGAGAAACATTTTTCTTTTGGTTTTGAGATTGTAATATAATCATGCCTGCTCTCACCTCCCTTTCCTCCCTTCATATTTTCCCATACAGCTCTCCATGGGCTCCTTGATTATCAGAAGTTGTATCATTAGTAACTATTATTACATACATCATATATATATATATATGTGTGTGTGTGTGTGTGTGTGTGTGTGTGTGTGTGTGTGTGTGTGTGTATTCCTACATACATATAAGTAGCAATCAACCTTTCAAGAAAGGCAATCCTATTATTTTGAACATATAGATGAATGCAGAGATTATGTTCAGGAACATGAGCTAGACACAAAAAACCAAATGCTGTCTGACCTCATTCAAAACTGGATCCTAAAGTCAATCCCCTGACCTAAGTTTGAATGGTGACTGTGAGAGGCTGAATATCAGGGTGTTGAGGAATTGCTTGTCAAAGGACACATTTCAGTGTCAAAAGAGGGGTAATTTAAAGAAATACTTCAAGCTGTGTGCAGAAGAGCTAATAATAATAATAATAATAATAATAATAATATACAGTGTTGAATTGAAAAGTAATTTGTGTATATTTTAAGGACTCCAGTAATCAAAATTTTGTAAGGTTATACATAAGAGACATCCATCCATTTATTTATTTATTGAATATAATTACTTGATTTCTCCTTCCATTTATGTACTCCAAATTTTCCAGTGTAGTCCTCATTGCCCCTTGAAAATCCATGACCTGTTTTTTCATAAATTGTTGCTATCTAAGTAACTTATATACATATATAAAAATTTGATTTGTGTTATACGATATAATAATTATCTGTAATATAGAACAAAATCATGAAATTATATCAACTGTATTTCTGATGCATAGTATTACAGGAGAGAGGGAAGAGGTGTAGAAATTAAGCATGATTCTATTTCATTGTGAATTTTTACAAAATATATATAGAGAGGGGAAAGGAGGTACCAGAGTGCACTAATAGCAGAACACAGATTACTGTTTTGGAACCTTAATATTTTGAATATTTGAGGTGGGAAATGATCTTCTGGACTTTTCTGGACATCCTTACTCCTTTCTTCATCTTCATAATTATTTCTACAAGGAGGAGAGAACAGACCAGGGAGTCAAGATTGATACAAGTTCACTGTACTTTTGAATGGCAGACACTAGAAACTGACATCACCACTTCACTCTCTTGTGAAATCATTGTATGGAATATTACAAGTGCATGCTTTGTTGCGGCTAGCTATGGCTTTTTCTCAGTGTTTATGATTTTTATCTGTGTCTTCCAAAACAGCAATCTAAATCAAACCATCTGGATTGATGACCCACAATTCTGTCTCAGGCTGTGGTGCTCTTGAAAAGTCACTGTGGACCATTATGAAATCATAGAGGTGGGGGAAGAAAGAAAGAAACAAACATGTTTTCCACCAGCATAGAGGATGCAGGTGAAGAGCCCCAGGACTAAGATCCCCAGAGCATATATGCATGAGAGGGGAATAGAAGCAAGAAAAAGCCAGCAAATTCAGGGCCACTCTAGTTACAGTTGGGGAGAAGCTCAGCACTCTGACTTACCCTCAGTTGTCTGGACTTTGCTACTGTCTGTGCCCTTGTCTTTCATGAGAACAATAGATTATGTGCAGCCTGAGAACCTGATGCAACATCAGGAACAGCTGTAGCATACAGAGTCTCCTATGACACTGTTGAGGTCTGAGCCTGTTCCATGACCTAAGCCAATCATCTCCTCCACAGCTCAGTCTAGTTGCAGGACATTGTCTCTGTGTGGAGCAGACCCTGACATGTCCCTTTCTTTGCTTTGTCTCTTCCTACTCCTGCAGTCTTTGTTTACATTAGGTGAAATGAATCATCAGAGATGCTTTGATTACTGGAAGCCCAGCACCTACATGAAGACTGACATCATCCTAGGTGGATTTGTCCCCATTTACATCACAATGGAAGGATTCTACAATAGCCATATATTTTTTGATACCAAACCAGATATATTTGATAAATTTCTGTAAGTATTTGTGTGACTGTGCTAAGGGTATTCTGGCTACATGACAGTGTGTGCTCCTCTGTGCACATGTAATTCCTTTGAGTATAATGAACTGTATACACAGAAATGTGAAACTCATTTGCAAACTTTCCTCCTTCATTATGCATCTTACAGACCTTTGCTTTCCTTTTGTTTATTTTTTAGTCAGGTAGAGATCAAAGAGGGAAAACAATTTTTGTGTCTGTCCATTCTGTGAGTCCACAGACAGTCTTATATTGTTTTCACACATTGACTCTAACATGACAAGGGGAGGCTCCACCCTGTTCTCATATTTTTGAGAATCTAAATGACTCCTGTAGGAATGTCTCTTTCTTTCTACAGACCTGGATATTTTCTGCTAAAACCCCATGTCCTTAGTACATGGTTTAGCATCTCCTCTCCCTCAGGTTCTTGCATTGGTCTCTTTAAAATATCTCAGAGTTTGGACACTGTGGTCATGTTTATTACTTATTAATTCCTTATTGATATTTTAATGCAGTGTTTTGAAATCACATCCTTCATGCCTGATAGTCTGTCTTCTGCTTAGTCAGTTCTCCTGGGGTCACTTTCCCCTGTGTTTTTATTGGAGGTTTTGTGTTTTTCATTTCCAACATTTCTATCTATTCTCCCCCCTGGAAGAATCTCAGTTTCCATTTAGGATTTGACTTTCTTGGTACTGAGTCTTTGATATATATGTATATGTATAATTGCTGTTGTCCTTGTCCCTCAGCCTTTGTTTTCCTGTACAGTGTTGCATCTTGTCTCAATGCCCAGTTGGTTTTGCTTGCTTGTTTCTATGTTCTTTTAGGACATCATCTTTTTGCCTTTTGAACTACTCATCTGGCACTTGGTCTCTCTCAGTATCTTTGAGTTCATTTGTTGGTTTCTTATGATATTGTGGAGGATTTGTTTGGCCTTGCTTTTTCATATTTCCTACTTTTATCTATTGTTGCTATTGTTGGTACCTTTGTTCATTTAAACATTAATTCTAGATTAAGATTGTCCTCTGCTGAGAAGTATCTTCTTGAAGGTCCAATCCATGCACTGCTCTGTGAACAGGAAACAGTCTTCCAGACCTGTAGTCCTGGTAGTTGTGGTATTATGGAGTATGTGAAAAGAAAAATGCCAACATACATGCCTAATTTATTTAGCACTTAAAGTTCTCTTAGGAATGCTTTTACAGGATGGAAAGACTGTATGTAGTTCAGTATCATGCTACAGCAGGAGGCAGATTGAGTCCCAAGGCCAGGAGAAAGAGAGAGTCCATCCTCAGGGATAGGCAGTAGAGAGGAAAGCTGGAACTGTTAACTGACAGGAGCTTCTTTCAGGAGCCTGTTTGATCTGTCATAGGTGGATTCAAGTCACGACTTCCTGAAGCTTACATTAATTTTTTTAAGTTTACTTTCAGAGATAAAAGTTTTAAATATATTGTCATGAACACTGTCTGTAATCGGTGCTTAAATCCTCATTGTATAAAAGAACAAAACCAGTGTTTGTGTACAGGTGGGGTAGACTTGTACTTTATAGACTTAGTAAAAACTTGGGGACCCAAAGGATGGTGCTCAGTTACAAACATGAATACTTTTTCTTCTGGCCAAGTTTTATACTCTCTCTTTCTCTCTCTCTCTCTCTCTCTCTCTCTCTCTCTATATATATATATATATATATATATATATATATATATATATATATATATATATATATGTGTGTGTGTGTGTGTGTGTACATATACATATATATGTCATATGTATATGACATGGATATTTTCAGCACAGTCAGCCAGCAGCACTTTTAAGTCTATGTTTAGTAAACTATGAAAGAAAATTAAAAATTTTGGCCTGTGACGATAATAATAGTAGCCAGTGTTTTGCCAAGGCTAGATTAATAGCTTATTAGAACTCCACTAACTACTAACATAAAACTCTGAAGCTTAGAAATCTTTAAGTCTTATTTTCACATAGCATAAGTCACTTCCTCAGACCTTTCCAACTTGTGTGTACATAATATATCCCTTCCTAAGACCCTCAAACTTATATAAACTTTAATCCTTTTTTTCTATCCAATCATTTACCAGAAGACATATATGGCTGGTTAATAGGAAGAATGATTGAAAAGCAAGTTCCTTTAATAAATGAATAGTAAAAAGTTTTTTCTTTTTTGCTGAATAATAGCATGATAGCTTCAGTTTGGTTTTCATTTAAACCTAGTTTGTGAGGATATCTTTTTCAGTATGAAGCCTGTCAGCAAGATGACCCTGTCTTGAGTCTGCCTTCTTCAGCAGATGACCTATTATTTAAAAATAAACAACACATAATTTTCACATATTATGTGGACTGATCATGCAGCTGTAGCCTTGTTGGGAGGTGCTGTGGATATTGCTATATGTAAATAAATCTGATTGGCCAATAGCCAGATAGGAAGTATAGGCAGGACTAACAGGAAAATTGAGCTAGGAGCAAGGAGAAGGGAGACTGCCTGGAGCTGCCGCCAGGACAAGCAAGATGTAAGGTACCAGTAAGCCGAGCCATGTGGCAAAGTATAAATTAATAGAAAAGGGCTAAATATAAGAGTGAGAGCTAAACAATGATAGGCCTGAGCTAATGGCCAAGCAGTTTAAATAATGTAAGAGTCTGTGTCTTTATTTTACAAGTGGGTTCTGGGACTGGTGGGACTTGGGAGCTGGAGAGAAACTCTCCAGCTACAGGGAGGAGCTGGGTAGGTCTGCTTGCTTCTGCTAAACTTATAAAACAACAACTTGTTAGAAATCAGAGAGAAAAATTTGAGCAGGAAGTATATCAAAACTACCCCTGTATCAGTTAAAATGACAGAGACTTACCTGATACCTAAGCATCCATCTGGAATTCTCCATGGTGGTCTCTATGACTCTGTTGGGAGCAGGGCTGTCACTTCTTGGATGTGACACACAAGACACTATTAAGACGTTGGTTGCCACACAGGGGAGCATCTACCTTCAAACACCAGACTCCTGAGGTCTGAGAGATGTTTCTGTGAAGGAGGAACTAGGGAAAACTGTCCTACCTTGGCTGGGCAGAGTAGGGCATCTAACTCAATAGTGTCCACATTTTGGCACGGACCTGGTGGTGGGTAAATTGTGTGCCAGGTATGAGACCAGTTGTCTACATTAGCACAACTGAGGAAAGGTCAAGGTGGAGTATGTTCTTCCACCATATTTGTGAATAGTCTTAGAAGCTGATTCTAGAAGCTAGTATTTTTGTGTATCAGGGGAAGCTTTTTTTGTTAAATAGTCTACATTCCATATTCAGCAGATCTCTCTGAGCAGTGTGTGGGACATCATTTAATTAATTAACTATACCTGATTTTAAACAAACTTTACTTATTTTCAGTTACTTGCTTCGTGCTTGTCCTTGATAGCATGTACAGAAGGCTATGGCTTGCCCCTCTGTAAATGAATTACATTTAAACTCAGCATTACCAAAACCACAGTTTGGAGCACAGTAAAAAGTTTGATTATTTATAAAGTAACTGACTGTTGCTTAGATTCTAATGGCTCCCTTGGGGGAGGAGGTGAGATGGCACAGCATCATCGGCACAGAAACCAAGAGTCCATTGAAGGCAAATAACAAACTCTCTTATTCAATAACAGGGAAGCCCTTATATACCCTCCTCCCAGTGCCTAGTCTGTGTGGTCATCCCTCATTGGCTGGGCATGATCAGGAACTTAGACAAGGACTGTTGCTAGGTCCTAGGCAGACTCTGCATGATCAGGAACTCTGACAGTAGTCAGAACCTCTGACAGTGACCAGGAACTCTGATAGCTCCTGTTGCTAGGCCCTCATGCAGACTCCAGTTTTGCTCCAGGTTGGAAGTACATTGTGTGCATGCCTTGGCTACTGGTCTGAGCCAATTTCCTCGGCCCTATGGGCCTATCTAACTACAACTGACCATTAACTTCCGTGTCTTAATTATCTTCTACAGTTTATACCAAGTTCATAGTTTGTATAAGATTAGAATTTTATAGTTTTATCCCTGTCAATCTGAGCCTTAAAATTTTTAGTTAAAGATTTATTTGAAGATCCTTTAGCATCAAAGTAAAACCTTAAACCATAAATACAGTCCACATTGTACAGTTTAGCTTCTTTGTCAAAAATCAGATGTTCATATTCAAGTGGATTAATGTCAGGTCTTCAGTTTGATTCTGTTGGTCCACATATCATTTTTATGCCAATACAAAGCTGTTTTTATGACTATAGCTGTAGTCAAACTTGAGATCAGGGATGGTGGTGCCTCCAGAGGTTGCTTTACTGTAGAGGTTTGTTTTATCTATCTTAGGTTTTTGTTTTTCCATATGAAGTTGAGTATCGTACTTTCCAGGTATGGGAAAAATTGTGTTGCGATTTTGATGGAGACTGCATTCAATCAATAGACTGCTTTTGGTAAGATTGTCCTTTTAACTATGTTAATCCTACCTATCAATGAGAGTGGGAGAATTTTCCATTTTCTGATATTGCCTTCAGTTTCTTTCTTCAAAGACTTGACTTTTTGTCATATAGGTCTTTCACTTGCTTAGTTAGAGTTACCCCAAGGTATTTTATATTATTTGTGACTATGGTAAAAGGTGATATTTCTCTGATTTCTTTTTCAGCCCATTTATCATTTGTATGTAGGAGAGCTAAATTTTTATTGAATTAATCTTGTATCCTGCCACATTAATGAAAGTGTTTATCAGCTGCAGAAGTTCCCTGGTAGAATTTTGGGCGTCACTTATGTATACTATCATATCGTCTACAAATAGAGAAAGTTTGACTTCTTCCTTTCCAATTTATATTACTTTGATCTCCTTTTTTGTCTTATTACTCTGGCTAGAACTTCAAGTGCTATATTGATTAGATATTGAGAGAGTAGACAGCCTTGTCTTGTTCTCATTTTAGTGAAATTGCTTTGAGTTTCTCTCCATTTAATTTGATGTTGGCTGTTGGCTTGCTGTAAATTGTCTTTTTATGTTTATGTATGTTCCTTGTATTACTGATCTCTCCCAGACCTTTACCATGATGGGGTGTTGGATTTTGTCAAAGGCCTTTTCAACATCTAATGAGATGATCATGTAGGTTTTTTTCTTTCAGTTTTTTTATATGGTGTATTACATTGACAGATTTTTATGTGTTGAACCATCTTTGCATCTCTGAGATAAAGCCTACTTGATCATGGTGGATAATTTTTTGATGTGTTCGATTTGGCAATATTTTATTGAGTATTTTTGCATCAATGTTCATGAGGGAGATTGATCTGTAACTCTCTTTCTTTGTTGCATCTTTGTGTGGCTTGGGAATCAGAGTAACTATAGCCTCATAAAAGGAGTTTTATAATATTCCGTATGTTTCTATTGTGTGGAACAATTTGAAGAGTATTGGTATTAAATGTTCTTTGAAAATCTGGTAGAATTCTGCATTGAAGCCATCTGGTCATGTGCTTTATTTTTGGTTGGGAGACTTTTAATGACTGTTTCTATTTCCTGAGGGGTTAGTGGTCTATTTAAATTGTTTTTCTCATCTTGGTTTGACTTTGGTATGTGGTACCTAATTAGGAAATTGTCCATTTCTTTTAAATTTTCTAATTTTGTGGAGTATAGGTGTTTGTAGTATGACCTGAGGATTCTCTGTATTTCCTTGTTGTCTGTTGTTATGTCTCTCTTTTCATTTCTGATTTTATTAATTTAGATGCTCTCTCTCTGTCTTTGGTTAGCTTGGATAAGGGTTTGTCTATCTTGTTGATTTTCTCAAAGAACCAACTCTTTCCTTCATTGATTCTTTGATTTGTTTTCTTTGTTTCCATTTTAATGATTTCAACTCTCAATTTGATTATTTCCTGGCATCCATTCCTCCTTGTTTCTTTGCTTCTTTTTTTTTAGAGCTGTTAAAGTGTGCTGTTATGTCACTAGTGTGAAATTCCCCAACTTCTTTATGTGGGCATTTAGTGCTATGAATTTTCCTCTTAGCACTGATTTCATAGTGTCCCACAAGATTGGGTATGTAGTACATTCATTTTCATTGAATTCTAGGAAGTCTTTAATATCTTTATTTCTTTCTTGACCCAGTGGTGATTCAGTTGGGCATTATTCAGTTTCCATGAGATTGTAGGCTTTCTGTAATTTTTGTTGTTAAAATCTAACTTTAAGCCATGGTGGTCCAATTGAATGCATGAGGTTATTCCATTTTTTTGTATTTGTTGAGATTTGCTCTGTGACTGAGTATCTGGTTGATTTTAGAGAACGTTCCACGGGGTGCTGAAAAGAATGTATATTGTTTGTTGTTAGGGTAGAATGTTCTGTAGATATCACTTAAGGCCATTTGAGTCATAACATCTGTTAGGTCCCTTATTTCTCTGTTAAGTTTTGATCTGACAGATCTGTCCAGTGGTGAGAGTGGGGTGTTGAAGTCTCCCACTATTAAGGTATGGGGTTTGATGTGTGATTTAAGCTTTAGTAATGTTTCTTTTACATATGTGAGTGCCTTTGTATTTGGGGCATAAGTGTTCAGAATTTAGACTTCATATTGTTGGATCTTTCCTGTGATGAATATGTAGTGTCCTTCCTGATTAATTTTAGTCTGAAATCTATTTTATTAGATGTTAGGATAGCTACACCAGCTTGCTTCATAAGTCCATTTGATTGGAAAGCCTTTTCTCAGTCTTTTACTCTGAGGTAGTAGCTATCTTTGAAATTGAGGTGTGTGCAGCAGAAGGATAGTTCCTGATTTTATATTCATTCTGTTAGCCTATGTCCTTTTATAGGAGAATTGAGTCCATTGATATTAAGGGATGTTAATAACCAGTGATTTTTTTGGTTGTAGTGTGTGTTTATTTCCCTTCTTTTGCGGTTATCTGTTGTTTGTGGTTTTGAGTGTACATTTGACTTCCTTAGCTTGGAGTTTTCCTTCTAGTGCTTTCTGTAGGGCTGGGTTTGTGGATAGATATTATTTAAATCTGGTTTTGTCTTGTAATATCTTGTTCAGTCTGTCTATGGTGATTGAAAGTTTTGCTGGGTATATTAACCTAGGCTAGCATTCATAGTCTCTTATTGTCTGCATTACATCTGTCCAGGATCTTTTGGCTTTCAAAGTCTCCATTGAGGAGTCAGATGTTATTCTGATTGGTCTGCCTTTTTAAATCACTTGAATGAGAAAGGAGAAACTTTGGTGCTCTTAATATTCTTTCTTTATTCTTTATGTTTAGTGGTTTAATTATTATGTGGTTAGAAGACTTTTTTTTGGTTCTAGTCTATTTGGTGTTCTATAAACTTCTTGTATCTTCATAGGTATTTCCTTCTTTATGTTGGGAAATATCTTTCATGATTTTGTTGAATATATTGTCTGTGCCTTTGAGTTGGTATTCTTCTCCTTCTTCTATCCCTATTATTCATATGTTTAGCCTTTTCATGGTATCCAAGATTTCCTGGATATTTTGTGTTATGACTCTTTTGGCTTTACTGTTTTCTTTTACCAATGAATCCATTTCCTCTGCTGTATCTTCTATACCAACGATTCTCTCTTCTATCTCTTGTATTCTGTTGGTTATGCTTGCATCTGTGTTTCCTGTTTGTTTAATCAGATTTTTTATTTCCAGCATTTTCTCTGTTTATGTCTTCTTCATTGTTTCTATTTAAAATTTCAGGTCTTGAACTGTTTCCTTCACATGTTTATTTGCTTTTTCATTGTTTTCTTGGCTTTCTTTAAGGGATTTATTGATTTCTTCATTTCTCTTTCCCTCAGTTTCTTTAAGGAAAAATTTCATTTCCTCTTTAAAGGCCTCTAGCATCTTTATTTAGTTATTTTTAAGGTTACCTTCTTCTACATTGTGATATTCAGATCTTGCTGTTGCAGGTGGGCTAGGTTTTGGTGATGCCATATTGCTCTTTATGCTGTTGTATGTATTTTTGCACTGACATCTACTCATTTCTTCCTCCAATAGTTGCAAGAGGTGCTTGTGTCTGATCTATCTGATCTTGGTCCACTCTGTGCTTGCTGTGTCTGTGTCTCAGGGGGCCCTTCTGGGTCCAATCTTAGCTCTTGCTCTAATTGAAGCTGGCAGATTCTGTATGTCAGGGAACTGCTCTTGGTCCAGTCCAAGCTAGCTGATTCTGAGACTCAGGGAGCCTCTCTTGGTCTTATTAGAACTCCTGGTCCAGTCAGAGCTGGCAGATTCTGTGTCTCAGGAAGCATCTTTTGGTCCAATATGAGCTAGCAGATTGTATGTCTCAGGAAGCTACTGGTATCCCAGGGTGATGCTATTGGGGTAGTGCATGGGTCTTGTAGATTGCTGGGTCCTGTGGGGGAGTTTTGGTGGTGGTGCCTGACACCGGAATCTTACCTCCTGGCCAGCAACTCTTTCTGCAATGAGAGCTGGCATATTTCCATGTGTCAGGAAGTTACTGGTGTTGTAGGTAGATGGTTATTGTGGTAAGGCATGGGTCCTGTAGAATGCAGAGTCTGATGGGGGTTTTTGGTGGAGGAGCTTGCCCACAGGAGTTTTTTCTACTGGCTGGCAACTTGGGCAGTGTTGGGTGGTGGTTCTCATAGACAGGCTGTGTCCTAGGGCCTGGATCCTTGAGGCAGGTCTCTTTGGGTGGGAGAAGAGTTACTCACCTCTTGGTCTAATGAGAGCTGGTAGATTCCTTATCTCTGGAAGTTACTGGGGTCACACGCAGATGGGTATTGGGTAGGGCATTGGTCTTGTAGATTGCAGGGTCCAGTGGGAGATTTTAGCAGGGGAGTCTACCCACAGCACTTTTTCTTGCTGGCCAGCAACTAGGACAGAGTTGGTTTGGGGTTCTTGGAAACTGTCTGTGTCCCAGGGCCTGGGTCCTAGAGGCAGGACTGTCTGGATGGGAGAAGAGTGCCTCACCTCTTGGTCCAATGAGAGCTGGTAGATTCATCAAACATTTGCTGTTAAGTTTTGTTTTCCACAAACAGTAATTGAATGAAAGTCACATATACAGTGTGCTGTGTCACATGGGTCTTCCAGAACAAGAGTTAAATTAAAGTTACACAGAAGCATGATGTAGATTTTATCTCTCAATCCTTTTTTTAAAATAAATTTTACCATAACTTTTTGTTACAGATTTTACAGATTTTTCAACCACATTCAATGAATTTACAAACCCTGAGATAGAGAAAGTTTACAGACTTTTCTTACAAACATAAAGATAAACTTGATACTTTAGTAAAAGCTTTAGGGATGTAAGAGAGGGAAGCCGATTAGCATCCCTGACCTGTATCAGGAATAACTTACTTTTTAGCTGTTTTTTAAACACACAGCATTGTTTTCTGTTCTATTCTGCTTTCTCTACTTCTCTTGTCACAGGTTGAGGTGGCTCACCTAACACAGGACAGATTTGAACGAAAGCCTTAAACAGAATGCTCAGGTCTGGAGGGAGAGAACTAAAACCCAACCCCACAGACACTTTATTTATAGAACACAAAAGCATGAAACAATTTTAATATTATAATATTATCCATATCCCAAATATATGTGAATGTTTGTAAAACTGTATCTAGTGGTGAGAGAAGGGACTGGAGCAAGCAGAGAAGAAGGAAGGCTCTGAGATAACACAAGAGCAGGGAGCTAAGACCCAGAGACAAGAGATTTTTGAGATAGGAGGGAGGGAGGGAGGGAGAGAGAGAGAGAGAGAGAGAGAGAGAGAGAGAGAGAGAGAGAGAGAGAGAGAGAGAGAGAGATAGAGAGAGAATTTAGTTTGGGATCATATGCTTATGATAACAGAAATTTTTACAGTCTGTGGGCATGGGAAGTCCAGTGTGCCATCTATGGTCACTGAGCTGTCCTGAAGCCAAGTCATGTTCAATAAGACAACTAGGATTAATGGAATCTCCAAGTCTGAGAAGGAAAAGAGATTGGAGAAGGCACATGAGGAGTATGCAGAGCAAGATCCGGGTGTAAGGAGGGAACACACTGGGAGGGAGAGCAAGGATCGGAGAGAGAAGGGTAAGTGTCCTGGTGACAAGAATTTCAACCATGATGTCTCCAAGTGACCTAGAGATTTGTCAAAAGGAAATGTCTGAAATAACAAAGGAGCAGCATCCCTTTCTATGTGACTGACACACAGGCTACACACACTCTAGACAACTCATTCACACATCAACATGGAGTGGCCTCAAGACTGCGTCTCAAACATTCTCACTTCATCTAAAACCAGAGAAGTTGGGATAACAGGAAACAGAGATCCCAATGTCTTATCAACAAGCATTGATTTAACTCTAGATAAAACAAACAACCCAATTTAAAACACATGGCACTGAAATGAGAGTGCAGAAAACATGGAATACAAATGCCTGAGAAAGATTTTAAAGGTGTTCAATCTCCTTAGCAACCAGTGAAATAAACATTGAAGCTTCTTTGATATTTTGTCTTACCCAAGAACGCAAATTACAACAAATGCTGGCCCTTATGTCGGTTAAGGGGACCACAGACTGCTGTAGGCCCTATGTAAATTAGTGTGGAGGCTTTCTAAAAGTGTGGAAAGAGATCTACAATATCATCTATGTTTATCAATCCTGAGTATATACATAAAGGCCTACACATCCTACTAAAGAAATTCTTGAACATCCAGGTTCATTCTTGCTATATTCACTGTAGCCACGAAGTGAAAGCAGCATAGATGTCCCTCTACTGATGTATGGATATTGAAACTGTAGTACATGTACACCAACTGATTTTATCCAGCTGAAAACACAAATAGAATTATAAAATTTACTTGTAATGGATGCAGCTGGAATTACCACTCTGAATAGGGTAACCCAGACACAATAATACAAAGCTAAATGCTCTCTCTCATATGCAGATGATAATTTTGAATCTTGAGTTATCTCTACTTACTGGTGTACCCATGTAAATCAGGGAACTAGTAAGGTGCAATAGAAAAGGGATTTCACTAGCAGAGGAATGGAGCACATGTGGTATGAACAGGGGAATGGAAATACTGGAACAGGAAGGGTAGGCTGTGAGTTCTGGGAGTGCAGATCAGCAGAGGGAGTGTGTGAAGGATTAACAGTAAGACCTTGGAGAAAACTACATGGGAATGTACTAATATTGAATCATCCTAAAATACATACATAAATAATTTAAATGTCATTA
The DNA here is from genome assembly GCF_049852395.1 of Peromyscus maniculatus bairdii. Classification (NCBI taxonomy): domain Eukaryota; kingdom Metazoa; phylum Chordata; class Mammalia; order Rodentia; family Cricetidae; genus Peromyscus; species Peromyscus maniculatus. Next base: position 62,491,979 of record NC_134874.1, on the reverse strand, counting down.
TTCTATAGCTGCAGAATAGTGCTTCTCCCAGATACTGTGGGCCATCAAACAAAAATCCCATCGCTAGGTATGTTTCAAGTTGTTTGTCAATGCTGTCAATACACACCCAAACATTACAAGCTATTTCTGTTGTTCGTGGTTACCCTCCAGAATTTGCTGGTGTTTGCATACTTGAGTTATAGGACTTGGAGAAATCAAGCTGGTGCTTACATGGAAGCTTTATTCCTACCTGCTAGCATCCACAGAGCTGAAAAGTTTTATGCACATTAATAAAAAGAAAACATAATCAACTGTCTAACACACCAGTGACACCCGAAACCTACAACTATGACTGGCAGGGAAAGCTATGCACACTGGTGGCATATCTTTATAGTGGCATGAATATTACAAGGGTAACTCATAATATTCTTATCATATTTAAGTCCAGTTCCATTAGACAGATCTCATGCCTCACTCCCTTAACTGACCTAAGAAACTCTGGCTAGTCATGCCATTAATCCAAAATGAGAACTACTATAATTATTATGCTAAACAGACAAATATTGTACCTGCCTCCTCAGTTCTTACCTTTATATGGGCAGTTCAATGAATACTTCTTTCATACCTTTTCAGAGAAGCTTCATTTTCCAATAGCTGTTGGTTACTACATAGACCTATAAGTGGTCACCAACCAGATAATAAGAGACTGTGCTCAGCTCTACATGGGGCATGTTTCATGCAGTCTTTACAAAATCTCAGAGACTATGTCAGATTATGGGTAGACTTTTCTAAGAGTAAAAAGTAGTGCATGATTTGGGGTGAAATTATTCCTTACATCACATGGTCATGGCACACAGGAACCTACTGCAGAGGACCTGCAGGAAAAGACCCCCAAACACATTAATGGGATAGAGGATCGTGAATACTTTTCTGCCTGAGGAGCCTTTGGCATTTAGCAGCTTCTGGGAATGAGAAATACAGTTTTCTTTAGGGTGTAAACACTGAGAGGATTCCCATACTGCAGCAGAAGGCCTTACTGCAATGTATATGTTGGTAATGCAGAGTGGACTCTCTGGGGAATTACAGAGAATGCACTTGAATTTGGGTGGAGAAAGTGTCAGGAAGAATAAGGGAGGAATATGTGGTAATGGGGGTGGTGCAGATTTGATAAAAACATATGCTATGCATATAAGATATTCTCAAGTAATTTAAGTATACATACTCTGCTAAATGGGGTGGAGAAAATTTTAATCAAGTATAAAAATAAAGAAAAGAAGATGAGGACTAGCAGAAAGGAATCCCCTGTCCTTAGTAATTGCAGACTGCCGGCTGAACATATAGAGGGAGGTCAGCTGACAGTGTGGACTCTTGTCTTTTCTTTGGCTTATGTTGTTCTTGAGTCTTTATTAGATAAGAGTATGATGTCCACCAGCCTGTGCTCATAGGCACCATTTTCCCAACTGGTATATCAGAGCTATGTAGCCACTTTGAGCTGTGAATTCTGGGTACTGGCTCTATTCTCTCACTCTTTGGGGCCAACCCCAACCATACTGCTCTGGTTATTGTTTAGCTGGAGGATGTCTCCTTGGTGACTTGAGACCGGGAAGCCACCATATCATGAGAACATTACAGGCACTGACACTTGAAAACCTGTTCAGTATTAATCACCAGGTGAGAGGGCAGCTGTGTGACTCTCAGACTGACAACAGGATGTCACAGTCTTGTCCTTCACTGCAATGACCAACAGGTTTGCAATTCTGTATTTTTTACTGACCTCGTAGTTTCAGCGGTTTCATTCAAATCCCAGGGTAACTCTGTGGGGAGAAGCTTGGTTTGTGATTGCCCTGGACTGGGCTCTCTTTCTTATGTCCTTCCTGGAATAGCTTGCCTGCTGCCTAATCCCTTTGGTCCATAATTTTCCTACACTCCTTCTCTCTAAAATATACATTCTATACTTTCTATCACTCAGGACATGAGGCAGACTAAATACAGTACTCATAAAAATATCTCAGACAATATATTTTGAACTTTCTGCTTCCCAACACCTCAATATTTAAGATGCAATTCTATCGTTTCCTCTTTCATTTTCTACCTCCAACTCTATCCTGTCCTCCCAGCCCTACTCCCTCTCAAATTAATTTTGTTTTATGATTTTTATGAAGAAGGGTGCATACATATATAAACAAATGAGTACACAAATTTAACCAACTGAACCAACTGTTTCGTGTTGAGTATTACTTTTGTGTCATAGGAAAAACCTCAACCCTCAGATCAAACAGAAGAGACAATTCATTCTAGAACCATATTTCAGTGACTATGGCTGGTGACCACAGATTTGGCTGACCCCAGATTACATGTTCCAAGGTGGGGGCAGTTTCATGAAGTTTTTGTAGTAAAATATAAGAAATTTGTAAATCAAAAGATTAGTGAAAACAACAGAGAGGAAGTCACAGGCAAGATGTGAAAACTTATCCCACAGACCCAAGATGCTATGCAATGTCATTTTTAGCTTTTAGGTTGTTGGAAGTCAGTTGTCTCATAAGTTAGTAGATTTCAAACATCTTTAATTAACTAGTTATAGGAGGTTAGCTCACCTGCAGACATGTCCAAGAAATGGCTGTTCAGGGTGCTACAGTTAGCCTGGAATAAGTTAATGAGTCTCTAGACATACAACACTTCAACCTTCCATATCACAGAAGTTCTATTCAGTCAGTTTTCAGACATGGCTCTTTCCAGGGATTCTCATGTATGTATTTATAAACATGCATACAATTATACACATGTATGCATTTAAACACATCTATGAATTTGTACACATGTATGTATTTATACACAAGTATGCAATTATATTTACATGTATGCATTTATATACCTATATGCATTTATACACATGCTTATACTTCTATACATGTATATTTATACACATGTATACATTTGTACACATTTATTGTATTGTACACATGTATGCATTTATAGAAATTCATAATTCATACACAATTCATTTATACACATACATGCATTTATACACGTGTATTCTTTTATAAGCATGCATAGACTATAGCATGTTATACATGCATATATTTATACATATGTATGTATTTATAAACCTGCATGCATTTATACTCACGCATACATTTATATACACATATGCATTTTATACATGAATACATTTATATGCATCTATTCATTTTTACAATATATGCATTTATATACATGCATACATTTATATACATGTATTCATTTATACACATGCATGCATGTGTACACAGGCATACATTTGTACACATAGATGCACTTATGCACATGTATTCATTTATATACATGCATACATTGATACACATGTATACATTTATAGACATGTATACACTTTTACTGCTGAATATTTGGTATTAGATAATCCCTGGGGGAAAATAATTTCTCCCTCCCTCTCTCCATAGCTTCCAATTACCAGGTTTTGTACAACAGATTCTCTCTTAACATAGCATCTAGCCGTAGATCCCAAATTAACACAGTGTAAACAAACTGCATTTCTTCCTGCTGCCCTCAGGCCTCTAGGTAGATTCTGCTTCAACAGAACCCAGGGGACTTGGGCCTCATGAATTCTCTGACTTGTCTGCAGTGGGACTAGGCAGGCTCTTGTCAAGCAAAGTTTTAAAAGCACCTCCTAGAGACCGCTCCCCAACCACCAAATGACATGTGTGAGACAGTTCAGCCCAACTTCCTGCTTCCAGAGTTTCCTTTCCTCTCATTCTGAGCACTCTTCACTGCCTTCATGGATTTGGGAGCTTTTCCTCTTTTTCATCTTCTATTTTCAGGAACTTTGATTCTTTCACTGGCTTACACAGGAGATGCTATCACTCATTTAATCTGCAACCTTAGAGAAACTCTCTTTTCTTTCTTTATTAGTTTTTCAATTTTTAATTTTTTTATTTTATGTCTATGAGTGTTTTCCCTACATGTCTATCTGTGTACCATATGTGTTCCTTCTGACTGAAGAGGCCAGAGGAGAACACATGACTTCTTAAAACTGGTATACACTATTGTAACCCGAAGAGTAGCTTCTTTGACCTGTTAGAGCACTCCCCAAGAACAGCAAGTAGTCTTAACCTCTCAGTCACTTCTCAAGCCCCAGAAGCACTTCCAAAAAGGTTTATTTATTTTTATGTCAGGTGTTTGAGTGCTTTCCTTATTATATATGTGTGTATGCCACATGTGTGCCTGGGGCCCAAATATGCTAGAATTGGAGCTCCTGGCTGAATCTACAGATGGTTCTGAGCCACCATGTAGGTTCTGGGATTGTTACAAGGTTTCCTACAACAGGAGGCAGATGCCTACTGCGTAGCTCTCTGTCTATGTCCATAAGAAACACTTTAACACTAGGCATGCATGGAAACAAAATTATTACACTTTTCAAGAATGAGTATGAAATTAAATCATTACAAAATAAAAGGATATGAAACTCTTATTCACAATCCTAGAGAGAACAGTAGTGTCTTCCGTTGCCCAATGCTTCAATGTATAGATACATCATAAGCACCATGTACTGATCAGCTACAGGACACAGACAAGTGACACTAAATCCACACTATGCTCTTCAAGAAACCAAGTACTGAGACTTTGAGTCATTCCATGATGTTTCTGAGCTGTCAGGGGCTTATTCACACAAGCTTTATGTGTCAGGAAAGAAGTCAGAACTTAATGACGTCTAATTTCTTGAATTTGCTAAGGAGTTTCTAAGAACAATGGCCTGACTGTACCCATCATTCTGCCCCTCCTGTTTAGATGGAGATGGAAAAACTATCAATATTTGCTGGCATTCTACTTTGCCATTGAGGAGATCAATAAGGATGTTCACCTGCTTCCCAATGTGACCTTGGGTTTCCACCTCTACAATGCCTTTAGCTCCCACCGGAGAATCTTGGAGGGTCCTCTGATGTGGCTGTCTGGAATGAGTGAGTTTATCCCTAACTACAAATGCAAAACTCAACACAAAGCCCTTGGAATCATTGCAGGAACCAGGCCTGAATTTTCTGCTGCAATTGGAACACTTTTAGAACTCTACAAAGTTCCACAAGTAAGTTGGCAAAGATTTGGTGTCCATAATCACATAAAACATCTGACCAAAAGAAAATGGAGAAGTTTTCTATATTTCCTGCTGGTGATTTCAAATGTAAGTGAAAGAATTACGTGGATCCTGCTATGATCAACAGTGGAGTGTGGTGAAAAACATGAGCAGTAAATACTGTGGATTTCTATGAAGATCATTTAGTAATATTCATGATTCTATCTCCAGTCACTGGCAAGATGTACTTGGCAGCTCATAGCTGAGTGCTGTTCTTAAGTCAAACATACAACCCAGATAACTAACTGCCCAAGCTGGGGTATAAACATCTTAGAGTTAATTATGTGTTCAATGAGTGACAGATAGAGGAATAGTAAGTTCAGGACATGTAAACAAATCTGGGACAATCCTTGGACCATCACAAATGAAAATGTTCCAAGGAGTTTATTTTCTCATTCTGGAAAGTAGATCTCTGAATAGCACTCACTGAGAACATCTACTTAGATACATCCTGACAATTGGCTCTTGCCAGGCACTACTGAAGCAAAGCAACCATCAGTAGGCATCACTGCAAATAGAGAAAATATTCAGTGAGTGAATTACTCATGGATAATCAAGATTAGAAAATCAGACAGTGTAAAACTGATCATTATCACTCAGTGAAACAATTCATACATTTATTGTATCCTAAAGTAAGAAAAAATTATATACACAAGAATTTCCATCTATCTCAGAGATTTGCATTTTAAATTAGTTTCTTGGTAATGACTTTGTCAAACCTATCATTTGGGAAGTATGATGCAACAATGCTTGGTGAAATTCCCCCAGATATTCATGATTTGCTCTTTTGTAACACAGGAGCGAATCTGTGACGAAAAATGTGTTATTTACATTCTTGAAGGCAGAGGATCTAGGGAAGGTGATGTCCTGTGGTCAGAGTAAAGCACTTGGTAATGCTTCTGCAGTCTAACTCTACATCCCATACTCTGTTCCATTGTTATTAGAACAAGAGAAATCCATGGTGCCTTTAAAATCTAACATGAACAGAATATTGTTCACTCAATTGCTTCAGAGTTCTTAGTAACTCTGTAGCCCATAGTACTTGACAAAGACCATATTCCATCACACAATGAGAGAGAGAAGCTAATATCACAGAAGACAGTCTCCTTACCAACATTCAGTTTCCTGATACCCTTATGCGAATAATGAACTCACTTTCTCTCTAAGGGTGAGGAATCCAAATACCTAGAAACTCAGAATCCCCTTTTTTTTCTGTTTGCTTCTGCAGGTCACATATGGAACTTTTGATTCTATGCTAAGTGACAGAGATACATTCCCATCCCTTTACCAGATGTCTCCCAAAGACACAGCTCTAACCCAAGGGGTGACCTCTTTACTGGTGCACTTTGGCTGGAAGTGGGTAGGGCTCATCGTGTCTGATGATCTGAAAGGAAAGGAGTTCCTCTCTGACCTGAAAGCAGAGATGGTATCAGAAGATATCTGTGTGGCTTTTGCAGAAAAACTCCAGGCTAATTGGAAGTTTCAGTTAACATCTGATGTTGTGTTGGTGAATTTGATCAAACATACACAAGCAAATGTGCATGTATTCTATGGTGATATAGATGACTTAGTATTTTTCTGCAGGCAAAATGAAATCATGAAAGCCAAAAGGAAGGTGTGGATCATGGCAAAGTCCCACTTAGTTTATTTAGAGTCTGTATTCTATGAAAACAATTATTTGAAGGACTTTTTTGAAGGAAGCTTCTCATTTTCAAAGAAGAGAGATATCCCTGGCTTCAAGCCCTTTCTAGAGGCACTTACACCCTCCCGGTACCCAGGAGATTTTTATTTCCATAAATTCTGGATTGACTATTTTTATTGCTCACCTCCTCCTCTGCTATGTGGAAATAATAAACCCTGCCCACAGAATACATCCCTAAAGACAAAACAAGAAATAAATGTGATGATCACTTCTGAGCCTAGCTTTTCCATATGGAATGCAGTGTATGCAGTGGCCCACACCCTCCATAAAATGCTTTTGGGGACAACAGGAATAGGATCTCATGAAGACACAAACCACGACAGGCTTCTACCCTGGCAGGTAAGCCTATCTCAAAAGCAAGGGAAGCACTGGGAACTTATTCGTAGTTGAGTCATTGAAGTCAAACGTACAACACATTTTCATCTTATAATAAAAATAAAAGGCAAAATGGAAAGTGTTCTTTCACAGTGGGTAAGTATGTGTCTGTAATTATGGTGCACAATTTGGGCTACTGTAGCTTTGATTTCAAGACATGAAATTTGTGCATATTTTAAAAAATGTTTTCCTTTTATGTAATGAAATTCTGTTAAAATATTCAAAATCAATTATTGTCAAAGTTAGCAAGTTCAATAATAATAATTTATATAATTTCATGGAATATATCTGGTGCCATCAGATAGAGACATAGTCATCATATCTAACAGCAGCTATTTCATATAAAATATAATATATATTTAACTACCCAATACCATAGGGAGAAACTTTTATGGAAAATAAAAATAGGCTGCCATAACCTCAAAAGTAACTGAGAAAGAAATTGCTTTTTACAGACTATTTACTCTTAAATAAGATAAAATTAAGGAGAAACCAAAGACTATGCCTCCATTATTAAATATTTTAATACAGATTTTGCTCATGAGCCTAGGCCATATCACCTTTTTATAGTTACAAGTGGGTATGTTTGGGCTTAAACCATCCTGATATAAACTTCTGACTCAATTATACCTATGAGCCTTGATGTTCCCGTTCAAATAGGTGATCCTCAAGAAGTTTGGTGAACAAACTTTTCACTTTTATTTCATTTTAATTCAGTCTAAAGTAGATAAATAGAAAATGAACTCTGAATGTATAGTGTACTATGTAGCTTTTAGTATTATGGATAATAATATTTGACATAGACATGGACACAGTTTGTGAACATGGCTTCCAGAGATGTGATATTAGGTAAGTTAGTGTGTCTCTTGTACAGAAAACTGAATATCTAAAAAAACGGTTCTTTATGAAATGAGTTGTTAAATAGTTAACACAATAGTGAATCTCAGAATGTGAAAAATTAACCCATTGTATTAATTTAAATACGTAATGAAATCAAGCTGGAGGGATGGCTCAGCAGTTAGGGGCACTTGATGCTCAGTCAGAGGACCTCTGTTTGGTTGTTAGCATGGCAGCTCACAGTTGTCTGTAACTCCAGGTCTTAGGAATGTGTCACTCTCTTCTGCTCTCTGCAGATATCAGGAATACAGTTTGTGAATATACATACATATACATAGGCAATATGCAGAATTAAAAATAATACAAATCTAGGGACCAGAGAGGGCTGTGAAGTCAGATGTAACTGCTGCTCTTGACAAGATGCAGGTTCAGTTCCTAGTATCTACATTGCAGCTTACAAATGTCTCCAAGTCCACTTCCACTCAGTCCAGCACACTCTTCTGGTCTTCACGGGCACCAGGAACATGTGTAGTGCACATACATATGTCCAGGAAGGAAATTCATACACAAAATAAATTAATATAAAAATATTAGAAATCATTTTAAAAATTTAGCTTAATCACAGAACATTTAAATTTTAATTTTGACTCCAATATTGTTCTTATCAAAGTTGAAAGACAAAAGTTGTGACCCAAACTGAATTAAGGATTGGAGGCAGGCAGTGGGTCTATTTCCAATTTCCTGTAAAACAAATTGCATACAAAATTTCTGCATATTAATATATATTGTCAAGAATATGGAATTTTGAATAAACCCCTGCTAATATTATCAAGTCCAGACACTCTCTCTATCTACATGTACACATATCTACCTACCTAACCATACACACATAGGTTCATGGTGTGCCATAAAGAAGGGAAATATCTTAACACCTATAAACAAATAGACTAGTGTTGCTTCCATTTTGTTCCAGATTCACTCAGAAATCATCTGTATTTTCTAATTAGAGACATTTTTTCCTTGCTGGGGAGAGACACAGGGCCTTGTTCCCACTAAAACATGGTCCACACTGCAGTATGTTCCACCCCTTAGACAACATTTTTCTTTTTGTTCAGCTACTTCCACATTAATTTCATAGGGAGAAAAGTTCATCTCACTGGAACAAGTGGGGGAGACAATTGCTCAAATGAAGTCTCTTCAAAAAGAAAGCCAGTGTAGGGAGAGAGAAAGAGGATTGCTCTTAGGGACCACAAGTGAGAGATTTGCATACACTACTCATATCCAATTGATGTCTCTCTCCAGCTTCATCCTTTTCTGAGAAAAATTCAATTTACAAATGCTGCTGGAGACCAAATATGCTTTGATGAGAACAAGAATCACGTGGAAAAGTATGATGTACAAAATTTTATGGGACATACAAATCATTATTCATTTCTAGTTAAAGTAGGAGAGTTTGTCTTCAGGAGTCCACAAGATCAAGGCCTTTTCATCAATGAAGTTATGATCAAATGGCCAAGCAACTTCAATCAGGTCTGGCTGAATTTCAATATTTAATATATAGACAAATATCTGCAACGATTTATGAGAACTGATTGTGATGTCTCTTTGAAATTTTAAATTATTTTTATATTCTAATTTCTTAGCTTCTGTTGTGAGGTTGTGTATGAATTCTCCTGCATGTCACTGCCTGTGCTTGTTGTGGCGACAGTCAGCACTGGTTACCTTCCTCAGTTTTTCTCCATTTTATTGTGAACATAGTCTCTCTCTGAACCCCTTGCTTTATGATTTAGCTGTATTCAACGGGACAGTGACACCCTGTCCCTATGAATGCCATATTGGGAATACAGGAACACAGTTCTCCACCTCACTTTTCTATATTTCCCTTCTGCATGATCAAATTCAGGACCTCATGCTTATATTGCAAGTACATTAAGTACTGAGCCATCTCCTTAGTTCTGTTTGATATCTTCAATTTAGAAATAAATCAATCTTTTGATTTTGACTTTGATATATGTATAGATATACATATACATGTTCAGGTACATATACATATACACACAAGCACACACATATCGATGGATAATGCTGGTAGATAGAATTAGTTTAAATTGAAATTCAATTTGGGTGTGTTCATTCATGCTGCAGGGAATGAATAAATCAGCGTTCATGACTGTATATATGAGTGTGTGTTTCTGTGAGTATTCACATACATGCACACAATCATGTGTATAAATATATACATATTTTCCTTATATATATGCATGCTGATGATTAATTTTCCCTCAGTTTAAGATAACTCATACTCAAACATGCCCACAGGTTTTACAAAGAGGAAATAAATTACCAATATTTATGCAATTTCTCATTATAACTGATGTTTGTGAGCTGCCTGGTTTGTATACTGGGAGCTGAACTCAGGTTTCTCTGTGAGAGCAGCCTGCACTCTGAATCACTGAGCTGGTTCTCCAGCCTCATGTACCGATTAATATGTAGATATTTATGAAACAGACACTGACTTCCAAATCATGGCAAGAAGCATGTCTAAGGGAAGGACAGAAATATATCCTTGCATATAAAATTTCCAAAACTATTAATATTAAAATTGTGTATAGTTGTTTTTTAATATAAATATATTTTAATTCCTTCTTTCTTCTTTTTATATTATTGAGAAATTTTCTATTCAATTTATTATCAACCACAGATTCCCCTCTCCTCCCTCCTCTTGCCTCACAGCCTTCCCTCCTAACCTACCCCCCCATTCCTGCCTCCTCCAAGGCAAGCCCTCGAATGGGGAGTAAGAAGAGCCTCGCACATTCAGTAGAGACAGGTCCAAAGCCCTCTCCGGACTGCACCAAGGTTGTGTAAGGTGTCCCACCATAGGCACTGGGCTCAAAAAAGCCTGATCATGCACCAGGGATGGATCCTGACCCCACTGCCAGGGGTCCCCTTAAACAGTTCAACCTATTCAAGTATCTCTCCTTTGCAGAAGGCCTAGTGTGGTCCATGGGGGCTCCACAGCTATTAGTCCACAGTCCCTGAGTTCCCACTAGTTTGCTTGGTTGTCTCTGTAGGCTTCTCCATTGTGATCTTGATGCCTCTTGCTCATTCAATCCCTCTTTTCTTTCATCAACTGGACTCCTAGAGCTTGGCCTGGTGCTTGGCTTTGAATCTCTGCACCTGTGTCCATCAGTTACTGGATGAAGCCCCCCCACAAGTTTGTTCATGGAGAGCTCATCTATTTCTCCTTCACAGGGTGATCCATTCATTCCTCTTTGGGTCATCCTCATTAACTAGCTTCTTTGGAACTGCGGGTTGTAGTCTGGTTATCCTTTGCTTTACATCTAGTGTGCACTTATGAGCAAGTACATACCAGGTGCCCTTCTAAGTCTGGGTTACCTCACTCAGGGTATTTTTTCTAGTTATATTCATTTGCCTGCAAATTTCATGTTGTCATTGATTTTTACTGCTGAGTAGTACTCCATTGTGTATATGTGCCACCTTTTATTTATCCATTCTTCAGCTGAGGGGCATCTAGGTTGTTTCCAGGTTCTGGCTATTATGAATAATGCTGCTATGAACATAGTTGAGCATGTGTCCTTGTGGTATGACTGAAATTCCTTGGGTACATGCCCAAGAGTGGTATAGCTGGGTCTTGAGATAGATTGATTCCCAATTTTCTGAGAAACCTCCATACTGATTTCCACAGCAGTTGTACAAGTTTGCATTCCCACCAACAGTGGAGGAGTGTTCCCTTTGCTCCATATCCTCTCCAACATAAGCTATTATCAGTGTTTTTGATCATAGCCACTCTGACAGGTGTAAGATGGTATCTCAGAGTTGTTTTTATTTGCATTTCCTTGATGACTAAGGATGTTGAGCAATTTCTTAAATGTCTTTTAGCCACTTGAGATACTTCTGTTGAGAATTCTTTGTTTAGCTCTGTAGTCCATTTTTTAATTGGATTGTTTGGTATTTTGATGTCTAGTTTCTTAAATTCTTTATATATTTTGGATATCAAACCTCTGTCAGATGTGGGTCTGGTGAAGATCTTTTCACATTCTGCAGGCTGTTGTTTTGTCTTAATGACCTTGTCCTTTGCCCTACAAAAGCATTTCAGTTTCAGGTGGTCCTATGTATTAATTGTTGCTCTCAGTGTCTGTGCTACTGGTATTATATTTAGGAAGTGGTCTCCCATGTCAATGCCTTCAAGACTACTTGTTGTGGGATAATGCCCTTGTACACTGGTTTAATAAAATGCTGATTGGCCAGTAGCCAGGCAGAAAGTATAAGCAGAGTGAGTAGATGAGGAGAATTCTGGGAAGAGGAAAGGATGAGTCAGGAGTTGCTAGCCAGACACAGAGGAAACAAGATGACCAGGCAGAACTGAGAAAAGGTACAATCCACATGATTAAACATAAATAAGAATTATGGGTTAATTTAAGTGTAAGAGCTAGTCAGTAATAAGCCTGAGCTTTTATAAGCAGTTATAATTAATATAAGCCTCTGTGTATTTACTTGGGGGACACAAGTGGGAGAGATTTGTTCCTATAGCCAGCTAGCCAGGACACAGGAAAACTTTCAACTACAACTACTTCCTACTTTTTCTTCTATCAAGTTCAATGTAACTCGATTTGTGTTGAGGGCATTGATCCATTTGGAATTGAGTTTCATGCATGGTGACAGGTATGGATCTATTTGCAATTTTCTGCATGTTGACATCCAGTTATGCCAGCACCATTTGTTGAATTTGCTTTCTTTTTTCCATTGTACCGTTTTGACTTCGTCAAAAATCAGGTGTTCATAGGAGTGTGTGTTAATGTCAGGGTCTTCAATTTGATTCCATTGGTCTACATGTCAGTTTTTATGCCAGTGCCAAGCTGATTTTTTTCTTTCTTTCTTTTTTTCTTTTTCTTTTTTTTTAACTATAGCTCTATAGTAAAGCTTGAGGTCAGGGATGGTGATGCCTCCAGGGGTTGCTTTATTGTACAGGATTCTTTTTGCTATCCTGGGTTTTTTGTTTTTCCATATGAAGTTGAATATTGTTCTTTCAAGTCTCTGAAGAATTGTGTTGAGATTTTGATGGGTATTCCATTGAATGTGTAGATTGCTTTTGGTAAGATTGTCATTTTTACTATGTTAATCCTATCTATCCATGAGCATGGGAGATCTTTCCATTTTCTGATGTCTTCTTCAATTTCTTTTTTTCAGAAATTTAAAGTTCTTATCATATAGGTCTTTCACTTGCTCAGTTAGAGTTACCTCAAAGTATTTTATATTATCTGTGGCTATTGTAAAGGGTGATGTTATCTGATTTCTTTCTCAGCCCACTTATCATTTGTATATAGGAGGGCTCCTGATTTTTTTGAGTTAATCTTATATCTTGCCACATTACTGAAGGAGTTTATCAGATGTAGGAGTTCCCTGGTTGAATCTTTGGGGTCACTTATGTATACTATCATATCATCTGCAAGTAGCAAAAGTTTGACTTCTTCTTTCAAATTTATATTCCCTTGATCTCCTTTTGTTGTCCCATTACTGTAGCTAGAATTTTGAGTACTATCTTGAATAAATATGAAGAAAGTGGACAGCTTTGTCTTATTCCTGATTTTAGTGGAATTGCTTTGTGTTTCTCTACATTAATTTGATGTAGGCTGTTAACATGCTGTAAATTGCCTTTATTATTGCCTTTATTATGTTTAGGTATGTTCCTTGTATTTCTGATCTCTCCAGGACCTTTTTCATGAATAGGTGTTGGATTTTTTAGAAGGATTTTTTAGCCTCTAATGGGATGATAGTGTTTTTTTTTTTCTTTCAGTTTGTTTATATGATGAATTACATTGACAGATTTTTTTTTTTTTTGGTTTTTCGAGACAGGGTTTCTCTGCGTAGCTTTGCGCCTTTCCTGGAGCACACTTGGTAGCCCAGGCTGGCCTCGAACTCACAGAGATCCGCCTGGCTCTACCTCCCAAGTGCTGGGATTAAAGGCGTGCGCCACCACCACCCGGCACATTGACAGATTTTTATATGTTGAACCATCCTTGCATCCATTGGATAAAGCCTACTTGGTCATGGGGGATAATTTTTTTGATGTGTTCTTGGATTCAGTTTGCCAACATTTTATTGAATATTTTTTCATCCATGTTCATGAGGGAGATTGGTCTGTAATTCTCTTTCTTTGTTGCATCTTTGTGTGGTTTGGGTATCAGGCTAACTGTAGCCTCATAAAAGGAGTTCAGTAATATTCCTTCTGTTTCTATTGTGTGGAACAATTTGAAGAGTATTGGTATTAGCTCTTCTTTGAAAATCTGGTAGAATTATCTGCTGAAACCATTGGGTCCTGTGTATTTTTTGTGTTGTTTTGTTTTGTTTTGTTTTGTTTTTGGTTGGGAGACTTTTTTTTAGACAGGATTTCTCTGTGTAGCTTTGGAGCCTATCCTGGAACTTGCTCTCTAGTGCAGGCTGGCCTATAACTCACAGATATCTGCCTGCCTCTGCCTTCAAAGTGCTGGAATTAAAGGCATGTTCCACCACACCTGGCCAGATTGGGAGACTTTTAATGACTGTTTCTATATCCTTAGGAGTTATAGATGTATTTAAATTGTTTGTCTAATCGTGATTTAACTTTGGTATGTGGTACGTATCCAGAAAATTATTCATTTCTTTTAGATTTTCCAATTTTGTGGAGTACAGGTTTTTGAACTATGTCATCATGATTCGCTGGATTTCCTTATTATCTGTTGCTATGTCTCCCTTTTCCTTTTTGATTTTGTAAATTTGGATGCTATGTCTCTCCCTTTTGGTTAGTCTGGATAAGAGCTTATCTATCTTGTTGATTTTCTCAAAGAACCAACTCTTTGTTTTCATTGATTTCTTGTATTGTTTTCTTTGTTTCTATTTTATTGATTTCAGCCCTCAATTTGATTATTTCCTGGCATCTATTCCTCCTTGGTGAGTTTGGTTCTTTTTGCTCTAGTGCTTTCAGGTGTGCTGTTAAGTCACTAGTATAACCTTTCTCCATTTTCTTTATGTGGGCATTTAGTGCAATGAATTTTGCTCTTAGCACTGCTTTCAGAGTGTCCCACAGGTTTGGATATGTTGTATATTCATTTTCATTGATTAAAGTTAGATTCTGATAGTCTCATAAAATACAGGAGGTTATTCCAATTGTTTTGTATCTGTTGAGATTTGCTTTGTAACCAAGCATGTTGCCAGTTTTAGAGAAGGTTCCATGGGGTGCTGAGAAGTAGGTATATTCTTTGTTGTTAGAGTGGAATGTTCTATAGACATCTATTAAGTCCATTTGAGTTATAATATCTCTTAGTTCCCCTATTTTTCTGTTATGTTTCTGTCTGGCAGACCTGTCCATTGGTGAGAGTGGGGTATTGCCATCTCCCAATACTAGCATGTGGGGTTTGATTTGTGATTTAAACTTTAGTAATGTTTCTTTTACATATGTGGATGCTCTTGTATTTGGGGCCAAAAAAATCAGAATTGAGATTTCATCTTGGGAGATTTTTCCTGTCATGAATATGTAATGTCCTTCCTGATCTCTTTTGATTAATTTTAGTTTGAAGTCTATTTTATTAGATACTAGGATAGCTACACCAGCTTACTTCTTAAATCCATTTGATTGGAAAGTCTTTTCCCAGCCTTTTAATCTGAGGTAGTGTCTGTTTTTGAAGTTGAGGTGTGTTTCTTATATGCAGCAGAAGGATGGTTCCTGATTTTGTATCCATTCTGTTAGCCTGTGTGTTTTTATAGGTAAATTAAATCCATTGATATTGATGGATATTAATGACCAGTGATTGTTAATTCTTGTTATCTTTTGGTGGAAGTGTGTGTTTTTCTCTTCTTTGGTATTTACTGCTGCGGGGTTATCTATTGCCTGTGTTTTTGTGAGTTTATCTGACTTCCTTTTTTTAAAACTAGTTTTTCTTTTTTTAAATTTATTTATTTTTCTATTATCAGCTTGATACAGTATACATTCTTATCATAATAGTGAAATGTTTCATTGAGACTTGCTCAGTAATTGAGTAAAACCATAACTTATTATAAGCCACAGTCATTCTAGGGTACCCCCTGCTATATAGCCTCCATGTTTCTGTGGGTTGCAGTCTGATTGTTCTTTGCTTTATATCTAGAATCCACTTATGATTGAGTACATACCATGTTTGTCCTTCTGGGTTTGGGTTACCTCACTCAGGATGATTATTTCTAGTTCCATCCATTTGCCTGCAAATTTCATGCTGTCATTGTTTTTCTCTGCTGAGTAGTATTCCATTGTGTATATGTACTACATTTTCTTAACCCTTTCTTCAGTTGACAGGCATCTAGGTTGTTTCTAGTTTCTGGCTATTACAAATAGTGCTGCTAGGAACATAGTTGAGCATGTATGCTTGTGATATGATTGAGCATTCCTTGGGCATATACCCAACAGTGATATGGCTGGGTCTTGAGGTAGTTACAGTCCCAATTTTCTGAGAAACTGCCATACTGATTTCCACAGTGGTTGTACAAGTTTGCATTCCCACCAACAGTGGAAGAGTGTTCCATTTGCTCTACATCCTCTCCAAAATTGACTGTCATTAGTGTTTTTATCATAGCCATTTTGACAGGTGTAAGGTGGTGTCTCAGAGTCATTTTGATTTGCATTTCTCTGATGAATAAGGATGTTGAGCATTTCTTTAAATGTCTTTCAGCCATTTGAGATTCTTCTTTTGTGAATTCTCTGTTTAACTCTTTAGCCCAATTTTAATTGGATTGTTCAGCATTTTGATATCTAGTTTTTTGAGTTCTTTATATACTGTGGAGATCAGTCCTCTGTCAGTTGTGGGGTTGGCTTCAGGGCAGAATTCTACGAGATTTTCAAAGAAGAACTAATTTCAATACTCTTCAAGTTGTTCCCCACAATAGAAATTGACTTCCTTAAGTTGGAATTTTCCTACTCATGCTTTCTCTAGAGCTGGATTTGTGGATACGTAATGTTTAAATCTGGTTTTGTATTGAAATGCCTTGATCACTCCATCTATGCTGATTCAAAGTTTGCTGGGTATACTAGTCCAGGCTGGCATCTATGGTCTCTTTGTGTCTGCATTACATCTGCCCAGTACCTTCTGGCTTTCAAAGTCTCCATTGAGAAGTCGAGTGTTATTCTGATGTGTCTGACTTTATAAGTCACTTGGCCTCTTTCCTTTGCTACTCTTAATATTCTTTCTTCATTCTGTATGTTTAATGGTTTAATTATTATGTGTTGAGGGGACTTTTGGGGGGGTCTAGTCTATTTGGTGTTCTATAGGCTTCTTGTATCTTCATAGGTATTTCCTACTTTATGAAGGGAAAATTTTCTTTCATGATTATGTTGAATATATTTTCTGTGCCTTCGAGTTGGTATTCTTCTCCTTCTTCTATCCCTATTATTCTTAGGTTTGTTTTTTTTTTCATGGTGTCCCAGATTTCCTGGACATTTTTTGTTATGACTTTGTTGCCTTTAATGTTTTCTTTGACTGAGGAATCTATTTCCTCTATCATATATTCAGCACCAGAGATTCTCTCTTCCTTCTTTTTCATTCTGTTATATATGCTTGCATCTTTGTTTCCTGTTCATTTACTCAGATTTTCTATTTCCAGCCTTCCCTCAGTTTGTATCTTCTTTATTGCCTCTATTTCTGTTTTCAAATCTTGAACTGTTTCCTTCACCTCTTTAATTGCTTTTTTTGTGTTTTCTTTAAGGGATTTATTGATTTCTTCCAATTTTTTGTTTATCTATCCTCAATTTATTTAAGGGAATTTTTATTTCCTCTTTAAAGACCTCTATCATCTTCTTAAAATCATTTTTAAGGTCAATTTATTCTGCTTCTTTTGCATTGGGATGCTCAGGTCTTATTGATGTAGAACTACTAGGTTCTGGTGTTGACACATTGGTCTTTATATTGTTGACGGTATTTTTGCACTGGTGTGTACTCATCTCTTTCTCTACTTGGTGAAAGTGGTGTCTGTGTCTGAGGGAGCCTCTCAGTTCGATTCATACTCTTGGTCCAATGGGAACTCTTGGTCTAATAGGAGCTCTTGGTCTTGTTGGTGCTGATGGATTCTGTGTCTCAGGGAGCAGCTGTGGTTTCAAAGGGTGAGTGGGTTTAGGAGGTGGGGTGGGGCTTTTACTTACAGGGTCCAGTAGGGGGTGGTGGTAGTCTGACCTGCCTGCAAGAGACCTGCCTGCTGGCCTCAAACTGGGACTGCAATGGGTGGTGAGGGGGCACAGGGATGTGCCCTTGGGCCCAAAGCCTGGAGGCTGGGGTGATCAGCGATGAGAGTAGAATCACTTCTTAGTCTAATCTGCACTGGTAGACTCTCAGAAGTATAGTTATTGATTAACCAAGAAGGCAATTGATGAAAATTCTAAGTGATGATGTCACTAATGTTTGGAAGAAAAAACATAGCACTATTCTGAATATGTGGAGTCAAGGATAAAAGTCACAGTAATGAATCATAATTCAGCATCTATGGACTATCAACATATGATGGTGTCAGGAGAAGCTGTGGCCATCCAACCAATGGCCATACCTTCTTTCATGGGAAATGTTAATCAGACTGAATGGTTGTGACTACAAGCTGGGAATGTAAAGGTAGAAATGGATAGAGAAATGTGTCCGGGTTTATGTCTGACAACTCAGCTGTTCCATAATTCATACAAGGAAGGATTTCTGGCTTTCTGCCTCACAGGAGAGAGTATATAGATGTCCTACACATTTCACAAAAGCCAGGAGAAGTTAGTCACAGTTGGGACACCATAATGAAATTTTGAACTTTCAGCATTGGGAAGTGTGATAACTTCAACTCTACATTCTACACTACTGCATGGAGAAATCACAGTGCCTCATAAGTATGTACAGTTTTCAGATTCTGCTTGCAGTTTAGGTAGTTTAGCTTAAAAATATTTTAAGGCTGTGACTGATGCACAAAATATGATGATTTTTTTTCTGTGTTGCCCTCAGACTCCTCAATCTGTATGTACACAGAGCTGTGGTCCAGGTTTCTGGAAAATTCTAGAAGATGAAAGACCAATCTGCTGTTTTTCTTGTATGCTTTGTCCAGAGAATTACATTTCCAACCAGACAGGTAGAGAATTAATATTTTCCTCAATCTGCTTGTGAATGTAGAAGGAGAAAACTAAGACATGACCATGGTGTTGTGATGCAGCACGGTTCTCCATATCTTTTCCACTCATCCCCATATTCATTAGTAATCACTGCTGATGCCACACAATGTGTGAACATTTGAGTAGCAGTCTTCATGTTATTGTGTCATCTGCATCCCCACTTCCCCAAACTGCCTTTCGTTACTTGGTAGTTTCATCTCAGCTCTTGCAGTGATCCATGCTATGTACTGCCAGGCAATATGAGGTATGCAAGTGTCCAGGATGCATGTGCATTCCTTGAATAAATTAATCCAATGATTATTTCCTGAAAATAAGTCCTGGAAAATTGCATCTGGGGCTGTTTCCTAGATGTACCATATAAAGGATTAAGTTTACAACATTTAGAATTGTCATTTGGAATATTAAATATAGGATGAAAAACAAGTCTTTGTACAGGAAGGTACAGCTGTTGACCTTTGTCTAGGATGATGGTCAGCCCTGAGATCATATATACAGCTAATATTATACAGACATAACAGGTGGTATTTAGGAATACATGCATTCATGCACACACACAAATCAACAATTAATGAAAAAGAGGAATAAATTTAACAGAAAATAAGACTGTGTTGAGTCCAGGAGAGGGATTAGAGGGAAAATGAGAAGAGAGGTAATGAGGTAATTATATTACAATTTAAATAAGGAAAGATAACTTTAAAAAATTGGTGAAAGTAGAATATGAAATTCTAATAATGATGACAATCTACTATTTAAGTACTGGCTTCAATAAAACCAACACTAAGCAACTGTATAACAAATGGAATACATTATCACAACAAAATGAAAGTCGGGGAGATTAATTAAATAGAATTTAGTTTTCTGAAAGCTAATGTTACCATAGGTGAAATTATTGGCAGAGTGCTCTGTGATTGTTATCATCATAAGGGCAGGATAACTGGAAATATCCTCAGTGGATGTCTTCAGGTAAAGAAAAGATTATTAAAAGTAACTTTTCTGATTATTTTGATATGTGTGTGTGCATGTGTGCGTGCATGTATGTGCCATAGCTGACATATGGAGAACACAGGACATCTTTGTGGAGCTGGGGCATCTTCCTTGACTTTGACATGTTTAGAGTTCAAATTCAGGTTATCAGGTTTGCATGGTAAGCCCTTTTCTCTACAGAATTATATATTACACTAACACCTACCCTGATTCTTAGAGCAATTGCTATATCAAGCATTTGTTTTTTGTTTCCTTTTCCTTTGACTTTGAAAGTATAATGAAATTGTGTTATTTCTCTTTCATTTTCCTTTATGTGAAATATGTCATATACACCTTATTACTCTCTTTCACATTACAGCCTTTTTTTCATTGATTGGATTACAATGATACATGTATACATATGAATTACTAATGTAACTGGATTGTTCTGTATGACACTACTTGAATATATGTTTTTAGGGCTGACCATTTTGTTTTGAGTGACAAACTGTGCTGTTCCCTGGGGAAGACCATTTCTCCCCCTCTCAACATTTTGTAGTTGCATCCTGTTCTTTGGGTAGGGTTAGGGCATTATGATCACTCTCCTGAATGCTTTGTCATGTCTGCCCCTGTTGCCTCTGGTCAGTTCCACATATCTAGGTGGTCATGTTGGTAGGACTGATGTATGGGTTTAGCTTATGATGTTACTAGGAGACACAATCTCACAGACAAAACCCTGAACTTTCGTTTATTATAATCTTTCCACACCCTAATCTGAAATGTTCTGTGAGCCTTAGGTTTGGGAATGGTATTGGAGATTTATCCACTGGAGGTGCCGTCCACAACTCTGCATTTGATTGGTCGGTTCGTAATGGTCTCATCTGTTGTAAAGAGAAGTTTTATTGCTGGGGAGTAAAGACTACAATTATCTGTGGGAATCAGGGCAAACATTTAGAGATTGTTGTTACAGATCATGCTGGTTTAGTAAATTAGTAATAATCATGACTTCACTATCACTGCGTACTTAGGTTTCAGGCATAGGAATGGTTTCTTTATTGTTGAGTGGGTCCTATTTAAAAAGCTGTTGAATACTGTCAAGGTATGCATGCCACTACCTCACCCTTAGTGTTTTGTTCTATGCTGGTCATTGATATGGCTCTTAGTGGACATAGCAGGCTAGGACTGTTGGTTGTCTCCATCATTTGGAAGCTTGCATGATGTCTTCTGGTACTGTGAAACCAGTCCTCAGGGAAAGGCCATTCATATAAGCTCCACCTCAAGGGTCTCTGGGCTCTGTTTCTGAAGTACATGGTGTCGTCAGCAGTAGGGACTCACTTTTCAACTCTGCATGATGAACAAGGGCAACAGCGACAGGCGGTATGCTTTGGGAACCCTTCAACAACCCTGGACAACAGCTCCAAAGGAAGTTTCTCATGTCTGGTGTTGGGTTTGTGTTTATAGCCTTGTTCTTGGAGAGAGGAGCATCAGCCCAGAGGAGAAAGGTTTATTAAAGCTATATGTATCAGTATAAAGAGAATTAATGGTATTGTAGGGTTTTTCTAGTTATAGTAATATTATGAGACTCTGTGGTTTTCAGACATTCTTACTGATATTTTACCACCTCCCTCCTTGTTCTGTATTTACTTCCCTTCCTTTTCCCTAAAGTTCCCTCATCCCTTTTTCTTCCTTTTGGATCACATCACTTATTCTGGACATCCTTATTGTTATTTCAGCCTCTTCCCTCCCTCACCTGTATTTATCTCTCTCTTTCCTCCACGATTAGAGTCTCCCTCTTTTGCATGTCCCCCTTCTGGTCATCTCTTCTCTGCTATTCCATTCTGTTATTCCCCAGCTCCTGCAGTGGTCCTGCTCAGTTTCCTGTCTTCTGCAGTTTCTCCAGGACATGTACTCACATCTGAAGATTTGGAGATAGGAGCCTCAGATGAGAACGAACATGTGACATTTGTCTTGGTGGGTCAGGATTTTTTGACTCAATATAATCTTTTCTAGTTCCACCCATATATCCACAGTGTTTATGATTTCATTTTTCTTTATACTCAAATGGTTTCCATGGATTATGTGTATCACAGTTTTATTATCCACTAGTCAGTTCTAGAGTATTTAGAAGTTTTTCTATTTCCTAATTGCTTTAAACAAAGCCGCATTGCACATCAGAGCAGATACCCGTGGAGCAGGATGTGGAGTCCTAGGGACGTAAGACAAGGAGTCATATGGCAGAATTGCTTTTCCCCAAGTTTGCACAGTGGCTGCCCTAGTTACAATCCCACCATAAATGAATGAGGATTTCCTTTTCCTCTGTGTCACTCAAGCATTTGTCGGTTGTTCTGTGGATCTTTATATTCTTCCTGTGGTAACATGAAATCTAAAGTTGTTTTGATTTATGTTTCCATAATTGCTAAGGATGGCAGCCTTTTTTGAATTATTAATTAGCCATTTTATTTCCAACTGAGAATCTCATTTCAGATTCCGGGATCATTTCTTATAGAATCGGTCATTTGTTTTTTAAGACTGTTTTTTTTTTCCACTTCTTTGTATATTCTGGATATCAATCCACTGTCAGATATATACCTGGCAAAGATTCTCTCCCATTCTGCAGGCTTTATCCCCACTCAGTCGACTGTTTCTTTGGCTGTAAAGAGGCATTTTATTTCATGAACTCCTACTTTTCAGTTGTTAGCATTAATTCTTAGTCAAATGGAGTCCTATTCAGAAAGTCTTATCCTGAACCTGGATCATGGAGACTTTTTCCTATATTTTCTTCTAACAATTTCAGTGTTCCTGTTTTCAGGTTCAGGTCTTTGATCCTTTGGAGTTACAATTTGCAACGGTGCTAGTTATGGGTGTAATTGCATTTTTCTACTTGTGGAACTCCAGTTTTTCAAAGAACATGTCTTCATGATGCTTTCAATTCTCAATCTTGTTTTTAGTATCTTTATTGAATATTAAATGACTAATCTAACAAGTGCTCAAATTTGGGTTTTGGATTTATGTATTGATCTGCAGGTATATTTTTCTGCCAGTGCCATATTAATTTGTGGTTGTTTTTGGCACAGCCATATCTCAATGTAATGGTAGAAGTCATAAATCCAGCACAGCTGCTTGACAAAGATCCAGCAGACCTGAGCCACATGATGGCTGCCATGCCACCTTTGGTTTTCATCTCTACCTGCTACATACTTGGGGTACTTTTAATATTTGTACAATTTGGGGATGTTGGACTGATGGAAAATTCCATATGAATCAATTATGCCTACTCCAAGGAATGCTGCTTCTAAGCTTACCCAGGAAATTCCTGAACATACTATCCTCCCCCCACCCGGGACTTTGAGGGAGATATCCTTATCTACTTGAAGGTCTTCCTTATGCTTTGGAGGTTGTAACATAAAGAAGAAGCCAGAGGTCTCTTCATGAGGTTATGAGACATTCTTGAAACATCTGTCCCTGTACTTACACTGGAGCAAGATATTCAAGACAAAGTAAATTCAAAAAGGTCAACAAGATCTGGTGGGCTAGAGGAGTTGGCCACAGTTCAGATTATAAGTCTCTTCCCACTGTACACTCAGACATTTATGTGGCATACAACTCTGTAGCAGGAGTCTTAAAAGTTCTTATTGATAAAATCAAACCTGAGGCCAGTTATTGGAGTGAATACTGGAAGATCAGAGAAACAGAACAAGCCATAGCTACCTCACCTTGACAGTTCCTCAGCTGATCCTGTTTCCTCAGACTGGAAGCTTCTCAGTCCTCATCCAGAATGGGTCTCTGCTGAACTGCTGCTAGAAGCTTGAAAGCTTAACCAGCCAAATGCTTCTAGTTTCTGGTCTTCAAGCCTTATATATCATTCTGTTTTTGCCATCACTCCCTGGGATTAAAGGCTCGCTTCTTGGGATTAAAGATATGTGTCACCATGCCCGGCTGTTTCCAATGTGGCCTTAAACAGATATATTTGTGCCTCTGGAATGCTAGGATTAAAGGTGTGTGCTACCACTGCCTATCCTAGGTACCTAGTGGCTTTTCTGTTCTCTGACCCCAGATAAGTTTATTAGGGTACACAGTATTTTGGAGAACACAATACCACCACACAAGTCTGCCCTACATAGAGACATATTGATGAGCAAAGTGTGGAGTGGAAAGATGATAAAAGAATGAGGTGTTAGGACCTCCCTCTCTTAGAAGTTAGCTCATGTAGAGCAACTATAATGTCATTAGACCAAGGAATAACAGAATGCCAGGACTAGACATATAGACGAATTCTATAATGATATAAATGTGAACATTGATTGTATTATGCCAGAATTTGAATTATAACTGCAGCAGCTTTAGCCTGAGGATTTTTCCTGGGTACTCTGACCACTAAGAGTTATTAATACACTGCTTGGGACATGACAAAATGCCCAGGGTGGTTGAAGATTTTGTTTTGATCTAATGTCCTTGAAGCAACCAAAACAACCAGCCTGAGCACATGCTGTCATATTCCTCTAGATACTCAAAACTTGGGTTATGGGGTTTATTAGTAAGAATGATAATTCTATTAATGATGTCAAAACTTGAGGGGAAATGACTGGAAATGATAACTCTGTTCTGTCATAGTTTATTAATGGTGACTAAAAGATGAGCAAAAGGAAGTGAAACATATGTCAAAAACAAAAATGATATGATTTATGTTTTGGAACATCATGAATTTATCCCTGCTAACTAAATTCTGAATAAATAAAGAAACACGCTGGCTGCTAGTCAGTCAGGCTGCAAGATTCTCCTGACCACCATGGCCTGGCTCACTTCATTCTCCTGCGGACTCCTTACATCCTCCTCAGGACCCATCCACCACCGGGGAATGGCTCTGGCAAGTTTTGGTGATTTTTTTTCTTTTACTATGCCTCTGTAATATATCATAAAATTTAGAATGGTAATCCTTCTGTCATAGTTATTTCTTATTCAGTATTATTTTAGTCTCCTTGGTGTGTTGAATTTTGTTATAATTGTTTTCTATCTGCAACAAGTGAGAACAAGATTTTGATTGGGTTTGCATTGAATTTATAAATAGCTTTCAGTAGAAAATTCATCTTCATAAACTTAATTCTCCCAATCAGTGATCACATGATGGAATGTCTTTTAATTTTCTACCGTCTTTAATGTTTTTTTTCAGGGGTTATAAGTTCTCCTGTAAAAGTCCTTTGCTTCCTTGCTTAGATTTATTCCTAAGTAATTTATTTTCTTTAGGAAAATTGTGAATGGGAGTCTGTCCATGCTCTCCTTCCTATGTTTGTTGTTAGTGTATAAAAAAGGACATTGATTTGTGCAAGATGATTCTGTATCCTGTCACATAGTTGTATTTGTTAATCATTTCAAGAATTTTTGTGGTATATTTTGGGGGATCTCTAGTGTATAATACCATATCATCTGCAAATAGGGATAGTTTGACTTCTTTCTCTCTTTGTATTCCTTTAACTTACTTATCTTGCCTTATTGCTCCAGCTAATACTTTGAAATATTGAAAAAGAGTGGGAGTGGTGGACTTAGTTGTCTGATTTCTTACTTCAGTGGAATTGTTTTAAGTTTTTCTCCATTGAGAATGATATTGCCTATGGGTTTCTTATATATTGCTTTAATTGTGTTGAGTTATGTTCCCTCTTTCTGTATGTTGTCTAGAACATTTATGATAAAGGGAGTTGAATTTTGTCACCGTTTTTCATCTATTGAGATGTTCATGTGACTTCTGTCTATAATCCATTTATGTGGATTTTCCATTTATTGAGTTAAATATGTTGAACTATTCCTACATTTCAATGATAAGACTATCTTAGTCATGGTATAAAATAGTTTTGATGTGAGTCTGTATTCTACTTGCAACCATTTTATTGAGTCTATGTTTCTCAGGGATAATGGCGTGTGGTTTTCTTGTTTTTGTTGGGACATTCCCTGGTTTTGGTATTAGAATGAAAATGGCTTTCTACGGGAGCTTGGAAATGATCCTTCTCTTCTATTTTTTAAATATTTTAAGAAGGTCTGACTGTATATATTCTTTGAATGTCTAGTGGAATTCTGCTGTCAGTTCATCTGGACCTGGACATTTTTATAGCTGGAAGGAATTTATTGTTGTTTCAATCTGCTGTGTATTATGTGTTTGTTTAGCTTGTTGACTTGGTATTTTGATTTTTTAATGGTTTGGCCGAATCTAGAGACTTATCCATTTCATATAGTTTTTCAAGAATACTGGAATACAGATTTTCTCTTTTTTTTTTTTTTTTTTTTTTTTTGGTTTTTCAAGACAGGGTTTCTCTGTGTAGCTTTGCGCCTTTCCTGGGACTCACTTGGTAGCCCAGGCTGGCCTCGAACTCACAGAGATCCACCTGGCTCTGCCTCCCGAGTGCTGGGATTAAAGGCGTGCGCCACCACCGCCCGGCTCTCTTGTTTTTTATAATAGTCCTTTACAATAGTCTATGCTTCTTGGTGTTTGTTGTAATATTTCCCTGTCATTTCTGATCTTTCTTTCTTTCTGTCTGTCTTTCTTCTTTCTTTCTTTTTTTTTTTGGTTATTTCTGATTTCTTAATCTGACTCCTCCATTTCTTTCTTTGGGCTACTTGAAGCAAGTGTCTGTTTTTATTTATCTCCTCAAAGAGTCAGTTCTTATGTTGGTTGCTTCTTTGTATTGTTTTCTTTGTTTCTATTTCATTTATTTCTCCTCTGATTTTTGTGGTGGTATTGTGTTCCCCGAAATATTGTGCACCCTAATAAACTTATCTGGGGTCAGAAACAGAATATCTACAATATTAAACATAGAGGATAGGCAGTGGTAGAACATGCCTTTAATCCTAGCATTCCAGAGGCAGAAATTCATGTATTCAAGGATACAGCCAAGCATGGTGACTCACGCCTTTAATCCCAGAAAGCAAGTCTTTAATTCCAGGGAGTGATGGTAGAAAACAGAAAGATATATAAGGCATGAGGGCCAGAAACTAGAAGCATTTGGCTGGTTAAGCTTTTAGGCTTCTAGCAGCATTTCAGCTGAGAGCCATTGGAATGAGGACACAGAAGCTTCCTGTCTGAGGAAACAGGATCAGCTGAGGAACTGTCGAGTAGAGGAAGCTGTGGCTTGTTCTGCTTCTCTGATCTTCCAGCATTCACCCCAATACTTGGCTCAGGTTTGTTTTTATTAATAAGACTCTTTAACACTCATGCTACAGATTTTATTACTTCTTGCCATTATTTTGGCTTGTGTTTGCATTTTTGTTTTTCCAATTTTTGAGTTGCATCATTAAGCCATCTACTTGTGTTCCATCTGATACTTTTAACGTAGGTACTTAGAGCTGTAAATTTCCCTGTAAAACACTTTTCAATGTATCCCAGGAGTTTTGTTGGTTTGTGTTTTCATTTTCATTTAGTTCCAGGAATTTTTAATTTCTGTCTTGATTTCTTCTTTGACTTATTTGTCAGTAAGTACCGAGTTGTTTCATCTCCAAGCAGTCTGTGTATTTACTACAGATATATTTGCTGTCAAGCTTAAGTTTTGTTGTATTGGGATAAGATAGGACAGGTATTTCAATATTTTTGAATTTGTAAATACCTGTTTTGTGTTCCATGATTTGGTCTATTTTTGAAGCGCTCCCATGTGTTAAAGAGTAGAATAAATTTTCTTTGCAGTTTCTGGGGGATACTGTGTAGATATCTGTTGAGTCCAGGAAATTTTAGATGTGACTTAATTGTGATATATTTCTCTTTATTTTTTCCCAGATGACCTGTTTGTTGGAGAAAGTGGGCTTTTGAATTCACACACTATTAGTAGATTGTTTTTATGGTGTCACTAAACACAGCAGTACAATTTTTATAAAATTAGCTGCCTCAGAATTGGATGCATGTATGTGTAGAGCTGTAATGTCTTTTTTGATTGCTCTTCCCTTGATTAGAATGTAGTTTCCTGTTTTACTTTTTCTAATTAATTTTAAATTAAAATCTACTTTGTCGGATGTCATGGTCACATGCATGCTTGCTTCCTGAATGTATGTAACTGGAGTATTTTGTCTGTCATTTTATTTTAAGGTGGTGTTTATCTTCAAAATCAAGATATGTTTCTTGAAGAGAAGATGCAGATAGATTTTGTTTTATGATCCATTCAGCTAGTCCACATTTTTAAATGAAGAATTGAGGCCATTGATATTTAAGATATTGTAGAAACTTATGTTATTGCGGTCAGTCTGCTGTTGAAATTTGTTGTTTTCTGTGGTCGCAGTGGTGTTTCATGTTGTAATAATTATGTCTTCTTATTTCTTTCCACCATCTCTGCTGTATTCATTGCTCTCTTCAGTCTAAAATATAACTTTATATATTTTCCTTAGTTCTGGTTTGGTGGATATGATGTTGTAGGCCGTTTATATCTTGAAAAGTTTGTATTTTTCCTTCAGTTTGGCAGTTATTTTTGCTGGGTACATTTCTCTAGGCTGGCCAATATAGTCTTTCAGGACTTGACATGCTTTGCTCTAGGCTTTTCTGGCTCTCATGGATTCCATTTAGAAATCAGCTTCTATTCTCTTGGATTTTCATTTATATTTGCCTTGTCTTTTGTTTTCCTCTTGCAGCTTTCAGCACACCTTCTTATTATGTTTTTTAAGTGATAATTAAAATTTATTCTAAAATATTTTTCTTTGCTAGTGTTTTAGTAATAATATACTGTAGGGATTTTCTTTTCTGGTCTTGTCTATTGGTGTACTCTGTGCTTCCTCTATATATTTGGATATATCTTTCCATGGTTTCAGTAACTCTTCTTCTATGAAACTGACCTTATTGAAAAACTGGTCTATGTCATTGACCTGGAATTCTATCTATGCCAAAAATGCTTCGTTTTTCTCAAAGCATCCCACACTTCCTTTCCTGTTTCAATTTTTCATATTTCTTGATTATTTTTTATCCTCTATTCTATCTTGGATCCGAACTTCTCCTTTCTGCTTGTTTCCTCTGACATGGAAGGCTATCCTGGAGTTTCTGGCTGGACTATGTGTTTTTTCAGTCCTGTCCTTATTTCAGCTTGAGTCGTCATCATGCTTTCTATTTCTTTGTCGAATTCCATGTACAAGTCTTGCATTGACTTCATCATTTACTTCAGGTTTAAGTTTGTGTTTTCTCGGGCATCATTATGGCATTGATTCTCCTTGAGTTATTTCTCTTTAGTTTTATTAAACTGTTTGTGTTTTCTTTCAACTGCTTAAATTACTCTATGAATATAAGGAATGTTCTTTTACAGTCTGTGTCCTGAATTTTATTAGGTAATACTCATTGGCAAACATTTCTACCAGACTGGTATATTTGGAGAGAATATACTGTCTGTATCTGTGATATTATTGGCATTTTTGATAATATTTGGGCATGTAGATGTTTTATTACTCCTGATATTCATATACACAATGCAAATTGTGGCAAAATAGATTATATATAAGTTTGTTATGTCTAGAGGTTGAAAATGGCTTATATGTAATGAAATAAAATGCAAGGAATGGCCTGGGCTTTTGTAAAGCATGTGGGTCCTTACTGATGCCTGAAGTGCGAGGATACATGTGGCTGGATGCAGAGTTTGGATGAAGAATTTGGATGTTGCTGAAACATTCATGAATAATTAAAATGTGATGGAGGTATTATTATCCCAGTTCTAAGTTTTACTATAGGGTTAAAGTAATAAAAAAGAATGGTATTGGCATAAAAACAAACATATAAGCCAAGGGAATTGAATTGAAGACCCAGACATAAATCCACACACATATGGACACCTGACATTTTATGAAGAACCCGAAAATACACACTGAAAAAAGAATAGCATCTTCAAAAAATGATGCTCATCTAACTGGATGACTGCATGTAGAAGACTGCAATTAGACACATACTAATTATTCTGCACAAAATTAAACTGCAGATGGATCAATAACTTCACCATAAGGCCAGATACATTGAACCTCATAGAGGAGAAAGTGGGGAGTGCCCTTAAACCAATTTTCACAGGAATGACCATCTGGAGAGAATATCATTAGCACAATCACTAATAACATCAATTAATATATAGGACCTCATGGTGTGGAAGTGGTTCTGTATAACAAAGACACCAGAATTGAGCAAAGTTACATTCTATTAAGTTGGAAAATATTTCTACCAATTATATTTCTGAGAGATGACATATATATAAAATGTGTAAAGAACTCAAAAGAGAACTGAACATCAAAATACAAGAGAGTTAAAATGGAGTACAGAAGGAAGCAGAGTTTTCTTAAAAGATAAAACTGAATTGGCTGGGAAACACTCAAAAATGTTCAACATCTCTAGTCACTAGAAAATACAGATCAAAACTACAGGATTGCAAAGTCAAAAAACAAATGACAGTATTCCCTGGCAAAGGTCTGCAGAAGGGAGAATGTTTACTTATCCATCACTAGTGGTTGTGCAGACTTGTACAGACCCTATGAAAACAGTGACGGTTCTTCAGGAAGCTGGGAATAATTCTACCTCTAGATAGAGATAAACTACACTTTGGTTCTATCAAAAGGACCTGCACCCTACTACAGAGACCCTTACTCAACCATGTTCATTGCTGCTCTACTTTGAATAGTCAGAGCCTGGAAAGAGCTTAAATATCAAGCAATGGATAATAGATAATACACATTTGGTACATTTAAACATTGGGATATAATTCAGTTGTTAAAGAATAAAATCAATTTCCCACAAAGGGGTCCTATTGGATTTATTAACCACATTTGAGGGCAGGCCCCATGCAAATCATTAGAAAGCCAATAAAAAATGAATTCAATTGTATATTTGTACACTTTTTTTTCTTCTCATTTTGCTTTAGTGGGAATTTTTCCCTTTGCTTGTTTAATTTCATTTCTGCTTTTATGGTGTGTGTGTGTGTGTGTGTGTGTGTGTGTGTGTGTGTGTGTGTGTGTGTGTTCAGGACATTTTCTATCCTAAAGACAGAGGGAGAAAATAAGAGAAAGAGGGAGGGAATATAAAATTTGTGTTGTCTTATTTAGTGTTTCAATTACTATGAAGAGACACCTTTACCAAACCAAGTTTAATAATTAGAAACATTTAATTTACTGGCTTACACTCTCAGAGGTTACTCCATTATCATCACACTATGGTAAAGGGGAATGTTTCCTTTATTTCTTCCTCAGCCCCTTTATCATTTTGTATGAAGAAGGGGTACTGGTTTTTTAGTTAATTTTGAATCCAGCCACTCTGCTGAATGTGTTTATCAGGTGGAGGAGTTCCATGGTAGAATTTTTTTTTTGGGTCACTTATGTATACTATCATATCATCAGCAAATAGTGAAAGTTTGACTTCTTCTTTTCCAATTTCTGTCCTCTTGGTCTCCTTTAGTTGTCTTAGTGCTCTAGCTAGAACTTCAAGTACTATGTTGAGTAAATATGGAAAGAGTGGACAACCTTGTCTTGTCCCTGATTTTTGTGGAATCTTTTGAATTTCAGTTTAATTTGATGTTGGCTGTCAGCTTGCTATATGTTGCCTTGATTATCTTTAAGTGTGTTCCTTGTATTCCTGATCTCATAAAGACTTTTATCAGAAAGGGGTGTTGCATTTTGTGAAAGGCTTTTTCAGCATCTATTCAGATGATAGTATGTTTTTTTTCAGTTTGTTTATGTGGTGGATGAATTGACAGATTTTTGTATGTTGAATCAGCCCTGCATCTCTGAGAAGAAGCCTACTTGATCCTGATCCTGATCTTTGTGATACATTCTTGGATTTGGTTTGCAAGTAATTTATTGGGTATTTTTGCATCAAAGTTAAAGAGAGAAGTTGGTCTGTAAATCTCTTTCTTTTTGAGTCTTGGTGTGTTGCAGGTATCAGGGTGACTGTGCCCTCATCAAATGAATTGACAATGTCCCTTCTGTTTCTATTTTGTAGAATAATTTGAGGAGTATTGGTATAAGCTCTTCTTTGAAGGTCTGATAGAATTTGGCACTAAAACTGTCTGGCCCTGGGCTTTTGTAGGTTGGGATACTTTTAATGATGATTCCTATTTCCCTGGGAGTTATAGGCATATTTATATGGCTTATCTGTTTTGATATAAATTTGGTATGTGGTACCTATCTAGAAAACTATCCATTTCCTATAGATTTTTCAAATTAGTGGAGTACTGATTTGTGAAGTACTGATTTATGACCTAATGATTCTTTGGATTTCCTCAGTGTGTGTTATGTCCTGCTTTTGGTTTCTGATTTTGTAAATTTCAATATTTTCTCATTGCTTTTTAGTTAGTTTTAATAAGGGTTTGACTATCATGCTGATTTTCTCAAAGAACCAACTCTTTGTTTCATTGATTTCTCTGTATTCTCTTTGTTTCTATTTATTGACTTCAGCATTCACTTTTATTTCTTGCCACCTACTCCTCTTGGGTAGGCATTCTTCTCTTTGTTCTACACCTTTCAAGTGTGTTGTTAAGTTTCTGGTATGAAAATTATCTCATTTCTTTATAAAGGCACTTGGTGCTATGAATTTTTCTCTTAGCACCACTTTCCTTGTGTACCATCAGTTTCCTATGTTGTGTGTTCATTTTCATTGAATTCTAGGAAGGCTTTAATTTCTTTATTTGTTCCTTGACCCAGTGGTCATTCTGTAGAGAATTGTTAAGTTTTCCTAAGTTTGTAGGCTTTATCTTGTTTAACCCATGGTGGTCTGATAGGATACAGAGAGCTATTTCAATATTTTTTATAGCTACAGAGATTTGCTTCATGACTAAGTATATGGTCAATTTTGGAGAAGGTTCTATGAGGTGCTGAGAAGAAGACATATTCTTTTTTTTTGTTTGTTTTTTTCGAGATAGGGTTTCTCTGCGTAGCTTTGCGCCTTTCCTGGAGCTCACTTGGTAGCCCAGGCTGGCCTCGAACTCACAGAGATCCGCCTGGCTCTGCTTCCCGAGTGCTGGGATTAAAGGCGTGCGCCACCACTGCCCGGCAGAAGACATATTCTTTTGTGTTTGGGTGAAATGTTTTGTAGTTACCTGATAGGTCCATTTGAGTCATAATGTTTGTTAATTCCATTATTTCTTTGTTTAGTTTCTATCCGGATGGCCTGTCCAATGGCAAGAGTGTGGTGTTGAAGTTTCCCACTATTAATGTGGGGGCTCGATGTGTGATGTACGCTTTAGAAATGTGTCTTTCACAAATGCCACAAATGTGCATTTGAGGTATAGATGTTCAAAATCGAGATGTCATCCTGGTGGATTTTTCCAATTATGAACTTCCTTCTTCATCTCTTTTGATTAACTTTGGTTTGAGCCTATGCTGTTACATATTAAGAGAGTTACATCAGCTTGCTTCTTAGGTCCATTTGATTGGAAAATCTTTATTCAATCATTTACTCTGAGGTAATATCTAACTTTAATGTTGAGGTATGTTTCTTGTATACAACATAAGGATGAATCCTATTTTGTATCCGTTCTGGTGGATGGATACAAAACACAGCCAGTGTGTTTTTATTGGGGGAATGTAGCCTCTTGATGTTGAGAGATATTAATGACCAGTGATTGTAATTGTTGTTATTATGTTTTTGGTGCTGGTAATAGTTTTGTGTGTGTGTGTGTGTGTGTGTGTGTGTGTGTGTGTGTGTGTGTGTGTGTTTCCTTCTTTAGATTTTGCTGGTGAAAGATTATCTATTGCTAGTGTATGTGTGGTGTTATTTAACTTGGGTTAGAGTTTTCCTTTGAGTACCTTCTATAGGACTGGATTTGTGGGTAGGTATTGTTTAAATTTGACTTTTTTTCTATCTGTGGTGATTGAAGGTTTCACTGGGTGTATTAGTCTGGGCTGTCATCTGTTGTCTTTTAAAGTCTGTGGTTTGGAATCTCTGTTGAGAAGTCGTGTGGTTGTTATAGGCCAGTCTTTATATTTTACTTAGCCTTTTTTCCCTTTCACCTTTTAGTAGTCTTTCTTTGTTCTGTACATGTAGCTTTTTGAGTATTATGTGACATGGGAACTTACTTTTCTGATCTAATCTATTTGTTGTTGTTGTTTTGGTAAACTTCTTGTTCTTTTGTATGCATGTCCTTCTTTCAGTAATGGAAAATTTCATCTATGACTTTGTTAAATGTATTTTCTAGGTTTTTATGCTGAGATTCTTCTCCTTTTTCTTTTATGGTTATTGCTAAATTTGGTCATTTCATGGTGTCCCAGATTTCCTTGATGTTTTGTGTTAGGAGTTTTTTAGATTGAGTATTTTCTTTGCCCAATGAAACTATTTCTATTGCATTCAACACCTTGCATCTCTTTTATTATGTTGGTGCTGCTTGTATCTGTAGTTCATGTTTGCTCACCCAGATTGTCCTTTTCTTGAAATCCATCAGTTTGTGTTTTTGTTATTGCTTCTATTTCAATTTTCATACCATAAATACTTTTCTCTACCTGCTTGCACTATTCTTGGCTATCCTGACGTTATTTAAGAGATTTGTTCATTTCATCTTATTCTTTGATTAGCTTTGCATCAATTTATTTAACGGAGTATTTCATTTCTCCTTAAGGAGTTCTATCATATTCAATAAAGTTGTTTCAATGTCATTTTCTTTTGCTTTCGCAATGTTGTAATACTAAGGTCTTGATGTAAAAGGATGGGTGGGCTCTTGTGGGGTCATATTGCTCTAGCTGTTGTTTATTGTATTTGTATACTGGCATTTATGCATCTGGGTTTGGAATGATTAGTTCTAGTCCCTGAATTCTGAGTTACTCTTCATTGGTTTGGTATTTTCTTTCTCGGGTTTCTGTTTAATCTTTAGTTTTCTAGCCTAGTTGGATATCCTTGTTCAAGTTGAAAATTGTCCTTCTGACTGTTAGCTTGGCCTTTGGTGTAGCAGGGGTTCAGTGTTCTTCTGACTGGTTTGGCATGCATCTGTGATGGGGAATCCCTTTCTGTATGCTGTGAATGTGTTGCTCTGATTGGTTGATAAATAAAATTCTGATTGGCCAGTAGCCAGGAAGGATGTATAGGCAGGATAAATTGACAAGAAGAATTCTGGGAAGAGGAAGGCTAAGTCAGCAGAGGCCAGCCTGCAGTCCAGAGAGCAGCATGTAACAGCACACAGGTGAAGCCACAGAACACATGGCAACATATCGATTAACAAAAATGGGCTGAGTTTAAGTGTAAGAGATAGTCAGTGGTAGGCCTGAGTTAATGGCCATATAGTTATAATTAAATAAGCCTCTGTGTGTTTACTTGAGGGATGTGATTGAGAGAGATTTGTCCCTAATGCCAGCAGGTGGGGACACAAAAATCTCTCTGACTACACACATGAGCAGCTGAAGTCTGATCAAGTTGGTGTGACTTAAGTTTAGAATTCTTTAAAGGATTACTTGACAGTTTTATTTCAATTGAACAAGTAGATTACAATTTTATTTTCATTGCCCTAGAAAAACAAGAATAAACTTGTCAACACATGGTGTACCATGAGGTATTCATGGCAGACATTAGGAAGGGGATGTCTAAAGAGTTAGTGTCCTTCTTGACATGATAGTAAGGCAGAATGAACAAGGCTACACAAACCTCAGTGCTCTTCATGGCTGAAGTACAAAATGTAAATAATTATAGGAGCTTAAATGTTGATTCATTTCCTCCCGTAGATCAGCAGGAGTGTATCCCTTGCCCACTTCAAGGGTATCCAAACCCTGAAAGAAACAACTGCCTTCCCAAGTCAGTGACATTCCTGTCCTTTGAGGATTCTCTGGGCAAGGCTCTGTCCTGCACAGCACTGTGCTTCTCTGTCAGCACAGCTGTAGTTTTGGGGATCTTTCTCAAACACCAAGACTCACCCATTGTTAAGGCCAATAACCGGACGCTCAGCTTCATCCTGCTCATCTCCCTCCTCCTCTGCTTTCTATGTTCCTTTCTCTTCATTGGCCACCCAAGCACAGCCTCCTGCATATTGCAGCAAATTGCATTTGCACTTGTGTTCACTCTGGCTCTGTCCACTGTTTTGGCCAAAACTATAACTGTAATTCTGGCCTTTAGAGCCCTGACACCAGGAAGGACAATGAGAAGGCTGCTTGTCTTAGGCATCCATAACTCTGTCATCCCCATCTGTGTCCTGATCCAACTTATTCTTCTTGGAGTCTGGCTGGGAACCTCGCCTCCCTATATTGAGGCAGATGCACACTCTGAACAGAGTCACATCATCATTTTGTGCAACAAGGGATCACTTACTGCTTTCTACTGTGTGCTGGGATACTTGGGGATCCTGGCCCTAGGGAGCTTCACTCTGGCTTTCCTGGCCAGGAACCTGCCTGACACATTCAATGAAGCCAAGTTCCTGACATTCAGCATGTTGGTGTTCTGCAGTGTCTGGGTCACCTTCCTCCCTGTCTACCACAGCACCAAGGACAAGGCCATGGTGGCTGTGGAGGTCTTCTCCATCTTGACTTCAAGTGTAGGGCTGTTAGGATGCATCTTTTTCCCAAAGTGCTACATTATTCTTGTTAAACCTGATGAAAACTCTTTGAAATATTTTAAGAACAAAACACAATCTAGAAAAAAATGACTGGTTAATGAATTGAGTCTTTTTCATAAAATCCTTTAGTATAGTAAAAATTGAAGTTACTTAACTTTTCAGTAAGATTTTCTGAAATATATATTTAAATAAAGTAGAAGAGCCCCTCACTGTGTCTCACATACAGACAATCTATTTCCAAATAGAAGCTACTGCTGAAAATTTACTTTATTTAGCTATTCTTGTTATCTATAAATTTATGGGCAACAGACATATTCAAAATTCAATTACAGCCAAGAGAACAGCCCCCTGCAACACCAGTGAAAACCAGAGCCACAAGTCCACCTTGAACCAATTGGGAACATTTAAGGCCCCATCTCTGGACTGGGCAGACCAGGTCCCTAGTTCCTAGGCCCTGGAGGGAACACCCTGTGCCTCTCCTCTAAGCCAATGGAGCCCCAGGGACTAGCCAGCTGCCCATTCCCCCACCTCCTTCCCTAGAAAACAGCCCAGTGTGACACCAGTGAACACCAGAAACATAAGCCCACCCTGCACCAATTGGGAATTCAAAACAGGTCCCACTCTGCACCCATTGGGAATAGCTCCTCCCTGAGACAAAGCCCACTCTGCTCTTAGCAGATTAAGTTCTGCTCCCTGAGACACAAAATCCATCAGCACAGATTTGACCAAGAGCCTGGATTAGACCAAGAGTGCCCATTAGACCAAAAGTGTCAATAGAACCCATAGAGTCTCCGTTAAAACCAGACAGCACTTTCATGGAATGGAGGAAAAGATGGGTAGACACCAGTACAAAAATACAGTCAACAACATAAAGACTAATATGGCACCATCAGAACCTAGTGGTGCTACATCAGTAAGACCTGAACATCCCAAAGCAGAAGAAACAGAAGGAATAGACTTTTAAAATGACTGTAAGAAGATGATAGAAGTCTTTAAAGAGGAAATAAAGACTGCCCTTAAAGAATTCAAAGAAAAGACAAACAAATAATTGGGAGAAATCAGTAAATCCCTTAAAGAAAGCCAAGAAAAAGCAATTAAATAGGTGAATGAAAAAGTCCAAGATTTGGAAACTGAAATAGAGGCAAAAATAAAGAAGATGAAAACTGAGGGAAGGCTGGAAATGGAATATCTGAGTAAACAAGCAGGAACTACAAATGCAAGCATAAGTAACAGATGCAAGAGATGGAAGAGATAATCTCTGGCATTGGAGATACAATAGAGGAAACAGATTCATCAGTCAAAGAAAACACTAAAGTCAAAAGAGTCTTAACATAAAACATCCATGAAATCTTTGACACCATGAAAAGACCAGACCTAAGAATAATAGGGAGAGAAGAAGGAAAAGAATACCAACTCAAAGGCATAGAAAATATATTCAAAAACGTCATAGAAGAAAGCTTTCCCAACTTAAAGAAGGAAATGCCTATGAAGATACAAGAAGCTAATAGAACACCAAATAGACTGGATCTAAAAAAAAGATCCTTTGCCACATAATAATCAAACCACTAAATATATAGAATAAAGATATAATATTAAGAGCTGCAAAAGAAAAAGGCTAAATAACATATAAAGGCAGACCCATCAGAAAAACACCTGACTTCTCAATGGAGACTCTGAAAGCCAGAAGTTCCTGGACAGAACTAATACAGAAACTAAAAGACTATAGATGCTAATCCAAACTATTATATCCAGCAAAACTCTCAATCACTATAAATGGAGCAAACAAAATATTCCATGATAAAAACAGATTTAAACAATACCTATCCACATATCCAGCCCTACAGAAAGCACTAGAAGGAAAAATCCAACCTAAAGAAGTTAGATACAACCATGAAAATACAGGCAATAGATAATTCCACACCAACAAACACCAAAGAAGAGAAACAACAATTACCAACAAAAATAACAGGAATTAACAATCACTGTTATTAATATTCATTAATATCAATGGTCTCAATTCACCTATAAAAAGACATAGGCTAACAAAATGGATACAAAAACAGGATCAATCCTTCTGTTGTGTAGATGTAACCAATTGTCTTATTAAAATAAGAAACACAGAGCCAATGTAAAAGAGAAAGCCGAGAGGTCAGAGCTCAGAGATAAAATCTTACCTCCTGAAGTGCTCCTAGCTTCCCCGAGAGAGAGCTTCTTCCTGTGTGTCTGTCTTTAAATAGTCTTTCTGTTCTGCCTTCTCATTGGTTGTAAACCCAACCACATGACTGCCTCGTCACTGCCTGTAAGTACCGCCCTCCAGGTCTTAAAGGCGTATGTCTCCAATACTGGCTGTATCCTTGAACACACAAAAATCTACCTAGCTCTTCTAACCACCACACTCTTGCTATGGCTCTAATAGCTCTGACCCCAGGGCAACTTTATTTATTAACATACAATTAAAATCATATTTCAGTACAAATAAAATATCACCATACTGTAGCATACAAGAAACATACCTCAACTTTAAAGACAGACACTAGTTCAGAATAAAAGGCTGGGAAAAGACTTTCCAATCAAATGGACTTAAGAAGCAAGATGGTGTAGCTATCCTAATATTTAATAAAATAGACATCAAACTAAAATCAACTGAAAGAGATCAGCAAGGACATTTCATACTTATCACAGGAAAAATCCACCAAGATACAGTCTTAATTCTGAATATTTTTGCCCCAAACACAAGAGCACCCACATATGCAAAAGAAACATTAGTAAAGGTTAAATCGCACACCAAGCCCCACACATTAATAGTGGGAGATTTCAACACCCCAACTTACCACTGGGTGAATCTGCCAGGTTGAAACTTAACAGAGAAATAAGGGACCTAATAGAAGTTATGACTCAAATGGACTTAATAGATATATACAGAACATTTCACTGAAACACAAAAGAATATAACTTCTTCTCAGCACCCCATGGAACCTTCTCTAAAATCGACCATATGCTCGATCACAAAGGAAATCTCAATGGATAAAAAAAAATTGAAATAGCCTCCTGTATCCTTTTGGACCACCATGGCTTAAAGTTTGATTTCAACAACAACAAAATTTACAGAAAGTCTCATGGAAACTGGACAGTGCACAAATGAATCACCAATGAGTCAAGGAAGAAATAAAGAAAGAAATTAAGATTTCCTAGAATTCAATGAGAATGAAAGTACTTCATACCCAAACTTATGGAACAGTATGAAAGCAGGGCTAAGAGGAAAATTCATAGCACTAAATGCTCACATAAAGAAGATGGGGAAATCTAACATTCATGACTTAATAGCTCACCTGAAAGCTTTAAAACAAAAAGAAGCAAAACTCTTCCTGAAGGCATAGATACTAGGAAATGATCAAATTGAGGGCTAAAATCAATGAAATAGAAACAGAGAAAAATAAAACAATAAATAAACAAACAAACAACTCCCTGACCCCTTTTTCTCTCTCTTTAGGAAACAAACAGGAAAAACACCCAACCAGAACACAATAAAACAAACAACAACAAAACTAGTTAAAGTTTGTAGAACACATGGGAGGGTAGGCACACACACACAAACACACATTTACACACAGGTGTCTTGCCTGCAATATAAGCTAGTGCAAGTGTGGCATAGATTTTGAGGGAGTAACCAGTCAACATCTGATTTGACTTTAGGTCCACTCTATGGAAAACACACCTGACACTTTTGTGTGTGTGCCAAAGACCTGAAAGTAAACGGAACAAGGGAGGAGGCTAAAACCAATTGCCACTGTTCTATTAAAAGGCCATAGCAATAAGACGACTCCTAATGACATTCTGGAATAGATCAGTGCCTTCCTCAACCACTGTCAGAGAAGCTTCCTCCTGCAGCAGATGAGAGCAAATAGAGACCCACAGTCAGACATTATGCTGAGAATGATAGACCTGGGAACTCTCAGCCCTGAATGTTATGTCTCCTTCTAATCCCTCCCCTCAGGATGTAGGGATGACTGTGGTAGATGCAGCAGAAAGAGTGTTGGAGGGAGAAGGACTAGAGGACACTAGAAGAACAAGGCCCTCTACATCAACAAGATAGGCACACAAGTGATCTCACAGAGACTGTGGCAACATGCACAGGGTCTGCACTGGTATATACCTGATAGGGTGCAAGTGGATGTGTTCACATTCCTCTATTCCTAACCCAGTAGCTCTTTCCAATTGCTAAGCAATTGCAAATGGAAAATCTAATTTTTTCCAAGAGAGTCTCACTAAGGAAACAAAAGCTCCTTCTATGTATAGTATACAAAACTAACACTAGATTGCCAACAGAAAAGAAACTCAATGGTTTCTTTGGAGCATCCTTGTGTCATAATGCCCTGTCAGGCTTCTCATTTTTTTCTTTTGTATTTTATTATGTATTTTGTGTATGTATTATGGCTTCTCATTTAGTGGTTTTATGAGATTCCTGAGAGTGTGAACAAGTGGGTCTCGGTGTCTATATCTGTTTTTGTGTGCTCTCTTGGGCAATTTTCCTCTTGTGTGGTAGTTTTGTACTATTCTGATGTGCTAGTTTTTGTTTGATATACTGCTATATTATACTATACTATATTATACTATATTATTATATTATATTATATTATATTATATTATATTATATTATATTATATTATATTATATTATATTATATTATATTATATTATATTATATTATATTTTATAAATATTCCTTAGAAGCCTGATTGTTTTCTAATGAGAGATTGAATGGAGTTAGATCTGAGCAGGAGGAGTGATGGGGAGGAAGGTGGAGAAGAACAGAGTGGGGAAACTGTAATTAGGATATATCATGCAAGAAAAAAGATATTTTCTATCAATAAGAAGGAAAAATAAAAAATATAAAAAATATAATTGGAAACCATCATATCTAAGCAAATGATGTGTAAGCCAAATATTGCAAAAACAGGATATTATGAGCCCCAAAACTTCCAAGATATCATTGATTTCATTTTTTAATTTTGTTGTTTATTGAAAATAGATTTTTTTCATGCACCATTTTGTTATTAGGGTTTTCCTTCCCCCAATCCAAGATCTCCTGCACCTTCCTACCCACCCCAAAATACATTTTTTCTCTTGCCCTCATTAAAAACACACAGACATGCAAAATAAATAAGTGAATAAAAATAATCCTGAATAGGAAACAAACAAATAGAAAAAGTCATCATTCCCTGCTGAGTTCATTTTGTGTTGCCATCTACTGCTGTACATAGGGCCTGCCCTTCAGTGTCCTTTATGTATCTTGTGAGACCTCATGGGAGAAACAAATTTTTCCTTTCATTTCCTAAGCAGGTTTAAGTTTCTGCAGTGATTAACTGAAAAAGTTGGATTTTTCTTTTTAAAGCATCTGAAGTAACAAAAAATTGGTCATAAGAGGAAGGGAAATTGTCTTTGTCTTTGGTTTTGTTTTTTGAGACAGGGTTTCCATGTGTAACAGCCCTAGCTGTCCTAGTACTTGCTTTGTAGACCAGGCTGGTCTCAAACTCACTGAGATCCACTTGCTTCTGCCTCCTGAGTGCTGGCATTAAAGGCATGAGCCACCACTGCACAGGTGGAAATTCTTTAAAATGAGCTTGTTCATGATATATTGTGTACCACATTAACTTTGTCAGAAGATCAGAGAGACAAAGGAACAAGCCACTGCCAGGTCTTACCTCTAGGACTCCTCAGCATGAAAAGTCTTCAGCTGATAGGATTCAGGTTGAATGAGCTTCCTCAACCAAAAAGGCCACCACTATTTGACTCTGTTTATCTCCTAGGTTGAGTCAATCTTATGTAGTCCAGGGTGGCTTTGAACTCACAGACATCCAGATGATCTCTGCCTTAGGAGTGCTAGGATTAAAGGTAGGTGCCACCACTGTCTGGCATCTATGTTTAATCTAGTGGCTTGTTCTGTTCTCTGATCTTCAGGTAAATTTTATTAGGGTGCACAATATATCACCACATTTCCACATTTTTGTCTAAAATAATAAGAGAAGGTTATAGCCAATATAAGAAAAACTATATAAAATAAGTATATACAATACATACAGTCTAGAATTACATTAACAATGTCCAGTCCATTAACATTTGACAAATTCAGACAAAGAGCTACATTATTTATCCTATTTTAGTGAGTCCAAAATGTTGTATCTAATTCATTTCCTACCCTAACTTGTATTACCAACCGAAAACTGTCTTTTGATGTCTTTCAGACTTGTACACTTTACACCTCTTTTGTGAGTTTCTTTTCTACATTTGTTAGCATGGAAAACTATTGCTATAACTATCTAGTCTTCAGAACTCATGCTCTTTCTTTAAAATGTAATAAATACTTGATGGTGGAAAACAAACCTGGACAGATTACATCCCAAAAGATAGCTTTGACCTAGATCAAAATGTATTAAAGTAAGCAATGTTCAATTTATTTCTTATAGTAACAAGGACAAGTACTGTGGAGAGAGACATAAGATACATCAAAGACATTTACACACTCAGACCCCACACTTTAACCTAAAACTTCTTTAAAACACACCTCTCCAGTTTTAGTATTCCAATATTCTAACAGAATCCAAAAATACATATCAGCTCATATATATAAGGACTTATAGATATTGACTTCTGGACAAATAGTTGCTCATCATTTTCATAATGTACTTCTCTGTTCCCTGTGAGAAAAATTACCTGAAATGAAAAATGTAATGGCAGATAGGCTTATTTTGCTTCCTTGTTTTTAAGAGATATCATCAATATTAAGAGCAGACATAGTAGGATTCAGGAGAGCTGTAGGTGGTGAGATTTGAGTGTATCAACTCTTTACAGAGTAGAGTACAAGGAACCTGAACTGGAGGCCGGAACCTGAGGTAGGTAGAACCCTCAAAAGTCTGTGAATAATGACCTACTTTCACCATAGAGGCCCAAACTCTTCAAAATCCTACAATCTCCTCGTATAACCAGAACCTCAGTATCACAATCAACTGAATTAGAGAAAGAACAGCAGCCATAAGTAAAAATATCCCCAATTTCAGACACACACCCAACATCACATCTAAGTGTAGTATTGAGATGATATGATCCACAATGCACCATCCCTTAACATCAGGTCTGCTTGCTATGTAACACACAATGTGGGTTCAACTCCACACCATGCATATGGCTTTCCTCAGCAAAAGACGTCCCAGATGCAATATCCTCTGAGGCCTCCCTCCTCACAGGACTCTGGGCATGCCTTACAACACTGGTCAGTTAAGTCGGAAACCTTGACGCACAATTCCTTAGGCCTCTCAAGTTTGCAACTCTTTACTTCCTGCAACACAGAACCATTTTTAAAATTCTAGTATGCCCTGCCACCATCTTAAACTGTACCCTGATGCCTTGGGTTATAGTTACAGTAGTCTCTTTGTGATAATCCAT
The DNA here is from genome assembly GCF_049852395.1 of Peromyscus maniculatus bairdii. Lineage (NCBI taxonomy): Eukaryota > Metazoa > Chordata > Mammalia > Rodentia > Cricetidae > Peromyscus > Peromyscus maniculatus. Next base: position 62,447,959 of record NC_134874.1, on the reverse strand, counting down.
GGGAATATGTCTGTATTTAATCACTCTCTAGCAGGGATCCATCTCATCAGCCTTTCCAGTCAAATACATTCCAAAGGAATTGTCATATTCTCATTTATAGTCTTCTATGGGTGCTCTTTAAACTGAAGGGACCCCAAATATTATCACTGTGCACAGCTTAAGTTTTCTGTTTAGTATTATAAAACTCTTTGTAATCCAGGAGCTTTGTCATAAACTTCCTACAGCTTTAAATCACCAGGTTTGACCCAAGATCACGGAATAACTTATTTCTTGTTATTATTTCTTTTGAGATTTGCACTCAGTCCCTTCCCCTCAGTTACCTTAGCTCTAACACCTGTCTGTATCCCTAAAACTTTCTGTCCTAGTTTTCAACCGTCGAGTAAAATGAGTCCTGTCCACGTATATGTTTGGACTGCATTCCATTGTAACATAGTGGAGTAACCCAGGGTATAACTATAGATGAAATTTCATACTACTTCTCCCCATGCATGTGTCAAATGCCAATTACTCCTCTGCTAGGTCTTCATGGCTACCTCCAATCTCAATGCAGGAATGTGGTCCCCTGTGTGCTTGCACTAGGCTTGTGTATGCTGTCACACTTAATGTGAGTTCATAACTCAGCTGCCATGTTGTGTACAGAGGACACTGTTTCCTGGAAGTAATCAACACTGTCTGTCCCCTAGAATCTTTCTACTCCTCCACAGTGATCCATGAACTGGTGCAGAGGTGATACGATGTAAATGTCCCTAAGGCTGATCATTATCCACTCGTATTCCATGTACCTTGGCCAATAGCTTGTCTCAGTGTTAGACACCACCTGCTCTGAATAGAAGCATTTTTTGCATTACTTAACTTTGACATCACTATTTTCACAGTTTGGAATATAACACCTGTTTGATTAAAAATTAAATTCTTCATTGTGTGTGATATCACAATCTAAAAAGAAATTTAGAACTCATCAGCCTAAAGACAATGGGTAATAATGCTGGACTCACATTTATAATCCTAAAAAATAAAAATTATAAAGCTGAGAAGTCTCAGTGTGGACAGAAGTTTAGACAGTATTTCCATGGTACTAGATGAGTATAAAGTTTCAGGGTAACAAAGGGGGAGTTCATTCTTTGGCATGCAAGAAAGGAAGAACACTGGAATCCACAAAAGAGTAAGGACCCATATAAAGAGGAAACCAGAAAGGCAATGTGGAGAAAGGAAAGGAACAGTTCACTCATCCCACATGGAGACCAGGTGATAGTAGATGGGAGGACCCACAGAGGATACAGCATCTGAACAAAGAGCACTGTTTCTGAAAGACTGGCGTTCCATTTCAAATGAGAGACATGTGTTGTTGGTGTGTGTCAACCTAGTGGAGAAATTTCCTGTGACAGTCTTCAAGGCAGACTAGATTTGTGAACACAGGGACTCCATTTATTCACAATTCGTAGAGTACTATTATTAGGGGCCCACTGGACAGTTTATGGAAGAGTGAAATACCAAGGAGCCTGGGGATCACACTCATTGAGTTTGTGTGTGTCAGGTGGTCCAATAGACAGGCATGAATATTGGCCTGTTCACATGCAGATACTCTGGCTAAAGTCAAGAAGAAAGAACCACAGATGACTGTATCTGTCAGGGCACCTTAAATGTAACTTGACACTCTAACTAGAGACACATGCTTGAGATTGCATTAGTGCTGCTTGGATAGGTCAAGGAAATGTCAGAAGAATATTGGGATGACAAATGCTATATAACCAACAGGACAACTCTGCTGATGTCCATGCCATTATTTCCTCCCATTGGGTTGACTTGTGTTTCTATATCTGAAGTTAAATAAACCTGTAAGTAGATCTTTGCCAACTATTAGATCATAACCAGGAAAAAATTACTAGTAGAGTGGCTTGACACAAGAATGTGAGAGGAAAAAAAAATAAAAATCACTATGGATTTTGCCAAGCCTTGATTGGACCATTGCATGTGACATCACATGGAGTCCAAGTGATTTAAGCTAGATATCAGCCAATAAAAGAGCGCCACCTAGGGCTGGTTTTTGTCTTTGTACTTCAAAGAAGCAGTTGGTTGGTGGGAGAGCAGTTGGATTCAGTTGCTTCTGCTAAATTTGGACTTTTCAAAGCCTGTCGGATCTCGACTTAGTGAGTATATTTCCCAGGCTTTCAGTTTGGGCTTTTTTATCTAATTGTTATCTATTCATTGCTTTATTTACATCTTTGGTTTGGGTTTTGATTTTTGCCTGTAAATGCTTTTTCCTTATTTCACCTCATTCTTTCTTTATCATTTTTGCCTTTGTTCTTGTGGAATTTACACATATAGTGGTATATATTATCTCTATAGCATGAAGAATTTAATCATGACTTCCCATATCTGACTATTTTACATTTTGATCATATTTACATGCTCTATTTCACTTACCCACACATTAAATGTGACAAGTACTTCCAAATGATCTAAGGTTCTTCTCTCTGCTTGTTCAGAATCCCTAGGAAACAAAATGTGACACTGATATTTGTGGAACTGGAACATTTGAAGTAACATTTTCTCTAGTTCCAAATGTTTTCCTGAAAAAGGCATTTCATTCCTTTGATGTCCGATTATAGGTCTTACCTCAGTGTTGTGTGTGTGTTCTGCTTTGTGTCAATTTGTATGTGTGGACAAATCCTAATGTTCCTGGGTGATCTTGAAGTATGGTCTTAATGTGTTGTTGAATTTGGTGTGAGCTATCTCTTATTAAGGATTTTTATAATCTGTGAGTCCAGGATATTGCCTGACAGTGGCCCCCTTTTACATTTTATTTCCTTGGTGTAAGAATAAGGGTAATGCATCTTTGATGAAAAAAAAATTGAAAATGTTCTTTCCCTCAGACTTATAGGATACTAAAATATCTGGAGAACATTGCTGTTTTATGTTGAGATGATAGAATTCATCGGTGAATTGTCCTGGTCACTGTATGAGTCTTTCTTGATACTCAGTACTCAGAGTGTTTGTCTAGTTTTATTTCCTAGACTTTAATTTTCCCTTTGACTTATATTTCCCTCCTTCTTGGATGTATTTTTATTTTTTATCAGGGGAAGGAGGGAATGGCCAGAGCTTACAGAAGGACAGTGATGCATGGACAGATCTTCCTTTCAGACAAAAGGTCATTAGTAAAGATGGTCTGGACACTCTGTGGGTGTCTGAAGGAGTTTTATTCCCACCAGACAAAGTGTGTCTCCATTAACATCATGGTGTCTGAGGGTAAAGGAGTTGCTTCGACATCAAGAAGCAGGCTTGGTTAATATGAGACCTATGCTACATGACAGAGGATGGGATCTGGAATTTAGGCTACTTGAAGAGTTCATTGATTATATTCACAGGGTGGATGGGAGAAATATGTTCAATGTGTGACTGTGTGACAGCAATGAATTTGTCTTGGCTTCTGGGAAAGTAACAGGAGTGGGGTTGGGAAGGATAGTAGCCCTCTCTGCTAAGGGCATTTCCTTGGGAACAAGAACATGAATGGAAAAAAAATTAATAATTTAACAGAAAATAATTTTTAAAAAATCACTGTGGTTTTTTTCTGAGCCTTGATTGGTCCATAATATGTGACATCACACAGAATCCTTGTGATGTATGCTAGATAATAGCCAATGAAAAGCCACTGCCTGAGGCTAGGTTTTGTCTGTACTTTGCAAAATCTGTTGGTTGGTGGGAGAGCAGTTGGACTCTGTTTATTCCCATATACTTGACCTTTTTCCCTGACCTGTTGGATCTGGACATAGTGAGTTTTTTTCCCAAGTTCTCAGTTTGGGATTTTGTCAATTGTATTTAACTATTTCTTTATTTACATTATTGGTTTGGGTAGTATTTTTTTCTATAATTCCTTTTTTTTCATCTCAACTTATTTTACTTCTATCACCTTCTTTTCTTTGTCATTTTTGGCAGTGTTCTTGTGTATTTTACAAAGTTATTGTTATATAATAAATTCATAGGATGAGGAAATTGATCATGACGGATATCTGGATGTACTCTATTTTGATCATATTTATCTGCTACATTTTACTTCCCAATTCATTGAATTGGACAAGTACTTTGTCAAAGGGACAAGTCCCATTGAATTGGACCCCTTATACAAAGGCTGTCCCCTTGCCTGCACATGACCTGCAGTGAACAAATGTGACACTTGTGTTTGTGGAACTGGCATGTTTATAGTAACACTTTCACTAATTCCAAGTTTTTCCTGATTTAGGCTCTCCATTCCACTGATGTCTGATTTAGGACTTACCTCAGTGTGGTATCTATGCTATGCCCTTTGGCAATTTGTGTCTATGGATGAATCTTGAGTGTTCCTGGTAAAAGACATCTTGATCATGAAGTCTTGTCTTATTAATATGGTGTTGAATTTGAGGTGAGCTATCAATTATTCTCATTCAGGTTTTTTTCCAATCTGTCAGTCAAGGATAATTGCTGATACTAGGATCTTTTTGAAATGTCTTATATGGTTTGGAAATTGGGGTAATATTTCTTTCATGAAATGTGCTTGAAAGTGTACCTTCTCTCCGTTTTATGGACTACTGAAATACTGCGAATCATTGCTGCTGGTTGTTGAGATTAGACAAGTTGAATCCAGTTTGTTAGTTTTGGGTCCTGGGATTTAGATTTGCTGCTTCATATTTATATTTATGTTTTTCAATTTTCTTTATATTTATTCTTCTTTTGTACACTACATCCTGACTGCATCCTCCCCTCTCTCCACTCCTCCCAGTTGCCCCTCACCTGCTCTCTCCACCAGATCCACTGCTCTTCAGTTTTCCTTGAGAAAAGAGCAGGCCCCAAGGGATAGCAACTAAACATGGGATAACGAGATTCAGTTAGATTATATTTAAATTTTGTTTTTTTTTTCTTTTTTTAATGTGTAAATACTTTTGAAGAAACATTTAATTTTATGTTCTTTGAGAATTTCATTTTATTTTTATTATTATAAATTTTTCTTTTCATTTTACATGACAACCACAGATTTCCCCGTCCTCCCTCCCCCCACCCCCGAGCCTCCTCCCAAGCTACCCCTCATTCCCACCTCCTTCAAGGCAAGGTCTCCCATGGGGAGTCAGCAGAGCCTGGTACATTCAGATGAGGCAGTTCCAAGCTCTCTCCCTGCACGAAGTCTGCACAATGTGTCCCACCATAGGCACTGAGTTCAAAAAAGCCTGCTTATGCACCAGGCATGGATCCCAATCCCAATGCCTGGGGGACCCCTAGCCAATTCAAGCTAAACAACAGTCTCGCCTATCCAGAGGGCTTAGTCCTGTCCCATGGGGGCCCCTCAGCTATTGGTACACAGTTCATGTGTCCTCTAGTTTGGCTAGTTGTCTCTGTACTTTTTTTCCATTATGATCTCAATGTCCCTTGCTCATAGATTCCCTGCTCTCTCTCATTGATTGGACTCCTGGGGCTTGGCCTGGCCTTGGTTGTGGATATCTGCATCTGCTTCTATCAGTTACTGCATGGAGGCTCTATGATGACAGTTAGGCTATTCACTGTTCTGATTACTGGAGTAGGACAGTTCAGGCACCCTCTTGACTATTGCTAATAGTCTAAGGTAGTGTCAACCTTGTGGATTCCTGAGAACTTCTCTAGCACCCTGTTTCTCTCTATTCCAATGATGTCTTCTTTTATTATGTTATCTCTTTCTTTGCTCTCCCACTCTGTCCTTTTTCCAGCTCAACCCCCACCCCATTCCCTTATGTTCTCATCCTCCATTCCTTGCCCTCCATTACCCCACCTCACCCCCAGTTTGCTCATGTAGATCTCATCATCTATTTCTCCTTCATTGTGCTAGCTATGTGTCTCTCTTGGCATCTTCATTGTTAGCTAGCTTCTCTGGAGCTGTGGGTTGTAATCTGGTTAACCTTTGCTTTGCATCTAATATCCACTTGTGAGTGAATACATACCATGTTTATCATTCTGAGTAAAGGTTATCTTGGGATAATTTTTATATACATTTTCATAAGCAATTGCATGATACATTTCTATACATGCCTATACTGTACTTTGATCATGTTCCTCTGCACTATGTCAGTCCCCCACCATATCTTTGTGACTGATACTGTGACTTTACACAAGCCTAGCCCTCTCCTTCCTGTGACCAGGAGAGACAAAGTAGATCCTGTTTCTGTTTGTGGACCTGCCTTGTCTCCTAAAACCTATATCTAGTTTAGCTACTTTCCTTATAAAACAGCAGTTCTCTAGTCACTGTGCTGAGTGTGGATTCTTACCACAGTCTCTTTATGTGCTATGCTGTTGTTCCATTTGTTACAAATGTTACTTCTGCCATTCTGACCATGAACAAAGGGCTCTTTATTGTATTTCTGAGATGGAGGTGAAGTATGAGGGACTCTCATGAATGATTTTCACATCTATGTTCATCAAGGAAAGGAGCTCACACTTTCTCCATTTGTTGAGCTTACTTGGTGGTGGGATCATGCTAACAACACTGGCACAGGGATGAGTTTGGATGTGTTCCTTTGCTTTTTCTTTCTTGAAGTATTTTCTATAACCCTGGTCTTCATTCTTCTGCAAAGCTTTGAATGATACAAGGAATCCTTGAGATCTGGCCTCTGACTTGTTTGGAGCTGTTTTTGTTGCCAATCCACACTGGTGTTTATGACTTATGTGTTTAAGTGTTTTTATTTTATTTTAACTCAATATTCACACATGTCTAGGAATTCCTTTCATATTTTATAATATCATGGAGTATAAATATTGTAACATCCTAAAGACCATCTGGACAGTAGTTGTATTAGTTACAACACTGATTTTTCCATGGTGTTATTTTTATCTGATCTCTCTTTATTTGCATCATGGCACATCTGTGAACAGAACAGATCATTCTTTCAGGATTCTCAGGATTTTCCTTTGCATACCAAATTTACTTATACCAACTCTGATCTTTCCTATGATTTCTCATCCAATACCTTAGGTTTGGGTTCTTCTAGTATTTTTATATCCTTGAAGAGCATCATTAGATTGTTGGGATATCTCAATTTCATAACAGAGAATCCAAAGCTATGTCCTCCCCTTCTAAAACTGCATTAATCTTTTTCTTTTAGCATTGTGTGGGTCTGAAATTGCCCACAAGACATGGGTGCCAAATAAACTCTTTCAATCACATTGAGTTATGTCAGGATGTGTCTATTAATAATACAATGTATACTAGAACAATATCGCAGGACTGGCCTTAATTTGTAATCCTCTAAACTTCACCTACTGACTGCGGGCTTTAAGAATGTAATGTAAACCAGTATGAAGAAATGGAAGTTTAAAGTTGACTAGATCTCAGGGAGAAAACAAATCAAGGACCAGTACAATACAATTCCATGAGGTCAGGTTATTTTAATGAAGTTAATCTTCAAACATGTCTCAAGCAGACAGATTGGAGAGATACTGCTGAATGAGGGTGACACAAGAAATAGTGCTTGATGATATATACAGAGACAGGGAAGGAATCTGAGTGTATTTTCAGTATGATAAGTACCAATCAGAGGGTATAAACAGAGGAGTGCAATCATATGACTTGAGATAGTGAATCATGGGACATATAAGCAGCAACAGTGGTTGCAGGAAGGTCAGTTTAGGAGGCTGGCAAAAGTGTGAAAACATCATGGCTTTTACACTCTCTGGATCCAATGTTGGTGAATATACCCACTGCACTTTGTGGAACATGGCTCATGAGGTCAGAATACATGTTAGCACATCGTGACCAGCATACACAACCATTGTAATACACATAAACTGGCTCATGAGATCAGAGGATGTGGGACATTCTGAATCCTGCCCCAGCAGACATCTCATCTCAATTCCTGTATTCTGGTTGGTGAGCTCAGAAGGGATACCATTTCCAGATCATCCAGCATCAGGAAGTCATCCCACCTACAAAACAGCAATGTATTTCTTCACACTTGAGCTCAAGCAGAACACAGATGAACCTAGTAAACCAAACTCTGAACACCAAGCATCAATCTAAACATTCCCCAACACAAAGGAAACAGAAGCACTCAAGTAACAAACTAAATCCAGATGAGCCCATGACAAATGCAGAAATAACATGGAAAACCCAGGACAACATTGTTGTGGCTGCACCTCGAGACCCCTGAGCAAGACCACCACAGAGCTGATATCTGCTGCAAAACACACAGGGGTTTTTTGATAGCAAGCAAGCCCGGGCTTGGTCCATGTCCAACACTTGACACAGCGGGTGGAAGAGGATGTCCCTGAGCTCTTAGGGTGAGGGGATTTTAAACGGAAAAACCGCAAGCAGGGTGGCACAAGCCTTGGCATCATATGATTGGGTGAGGGTGTGTAACCTTTGAATTTACTGGTTGGGGGTTACAGTTATCATCTTGGGGGGGCAGGCCTGGAATAGTCCCAGGCTTTGTTCTTGAGCTGCCATGGGGGTTGGCTGGCCTAGCATGTACTGACTGTGGGGACTGCCTCAGTGGGCCATGTTCTGTCCTTGAGATGCTATGGAGGCTGTCTGGTCTCACATGTTCACATAGACCCATGCACGTATCTCTTAGCTGGTGAGGGGTCCCAGACAGTCAACAACTGGCTGGACCTTGAGTGGTCAGAGTACTTACAGAAAGGCAGCTACTGCAAGGACTATGTCATAGCCCTCCCAGAAACTGCTTGCTCAAGTCTCAGGAAACTGAAATTGAGGCCTGATCTCTGGGAGAAGACTGACAGCCTGTTATGGCATCTGCTTGGTCCTTTCAACATTACTCCTCCCAAAATGATCAATCCCAAAGTAGTAGCCAACAATTAGAGAGACTTCAACCAAATTCAAGGTTGGGTAACAAGGAAAGCCCAATGGCAGATGCATGGATCTCCCTGGGAAAGGGAAAAAAAGAGATCTCCTGTGTGAACTGGGGTCAGGTGAGGATGGGAGCATAAGGGTTTGAGTTGGGAGGTACATGAAGGGGCACTCTACTGAAAGAGATGACTGGAACAGGGGAGCATAATGGGGCCAGGTAGAACATGATGCAAGGGGAACTCCCCAAAATCTATGAGGATGAACCCAACTATGATGTCTAGTAAATATCGGATACACAGCCTGAACTGGCCATCTCCTGTGATCAGACTGTTGACTACCTCAATTGTCATCAGAGAGTCTATATCCAGTAACTGATGGAAATAGATGCAGAGACCCACAACAAAACATTAATCCTCTTTGGGTTCAGGGAATTCTGCTGAAGACAGGGAGGAAAGATTGTGGGTTCAGTGGGGTCAAGAACATCCCAAGATAACAGAAAACAACTAACCTGGATCATATGAACTCAGTCTGAACCAACAACCAGAGAGCCTACATGAGACTGACTAGGCCCTCTACATATATCTGACAGCTATGTAGCTTGGTCTACTTGTGAAACTCCTAACAATGGTAACAGGGGCTGTCCCTTGGACTTTGGCTGGCTCTTGGGAACCTATTTGTGGGTTCCTGCTGTGCAGTGCTCTGTTTCCCAACATGTACTGCTCAGTATAATCCCAATTGGACAAGTCCTGACTCAGAAGGATAGAGAACACTGAGATGAGGTTCTTAGATGGACAAGAAAACATGGCTATTACTCTGGGAATATATTGGTGTCATTGGGCAGATACTATTGTGGGCTGTGGGATGTGAGCACTTTTGAAGATCTGGCAGATCCAGTGCTGGGTGGTAATTAGGATAACCCACATGGCAGGGACCATGTCAAGGAAGGACTGATGCTCCATTAGTGGAAGCAAACTGCCCATGAGTAATGTCCCCAATGGGTAAGGCTTATTATTATGCATTTCCTGATCTCACCCAGCAGCTTACTCCCCAGCTTGTCCATTGCTGGGACCCCAGGAAAGTTAAAGCACTCTGAGAGCAGTGGGCTATCGAACTCACCTGGTGAGACATAAGGAGGACAGCTCCACAGTGATGCAAACCCCAGTAAAGCAAAGTGGAATGCCATGACCATTGACCTTCAGCTGTGTCTTGGCCACAGCATACCTCTCTTCCCACCTTAGGTTTGAATTATACTATGTAGCCATTCAGTGTCATACCTTAATGTCCAAGATCTCATATGTAAAACAACACCCAAATGATGTTGATCCTCCATGGATTGTAAGAATGAAGTTAAAGACCAAGGCCAAAGGGCAAGTGGCATGGCACTCATGACTATGGGATCTGTTCATTGCTGGTTCATTGCCCACCAGAAAGAAACAGATGGAATCCATACCATGAGAACTCTTTGGGAATGAAAGCTCAGCAGAGTGGGGAGATTGATTGGAATACAGTGTCTTCTGGAACATAGAAACTATAGGTATTTCATTGTGGAAGCAACTACATATTTTGAGATTGGAGTCAATTTTGGAATATGCTCATTGAAGGAGTACACGACACTTTTAAACATGGTCAGTTCAAGGTCATGTATCCCATGCTTTTTAGTGTAAATGAGAGAGGGCTGGGGGAGAGAAAGAACCACAGATTGACTGTATCAGTCATGGCACCTAAAATGTAACTTGGCATTGCCTGACTAGAGACACATGCTTAAGATCACACTAACTACTTGGAGAAGACAAGGATATTTCAGAAGAATATTGAGATGACAAATGCCATATAACCAACTGGACAACTCTGCTGATGTCAATGCCATTATTTCCTTCCATTGGGTTGACTTATGTTTCTACAAATCTGAAGTTAAATAAACCCTGCCTCCTGTAAGTAGATCTTTGCCAACTATTATATCATAACCATGAGAAAAATTAGTAGTAGAGTGGCTTGACACAAGAACGTGAGAGAAAAAATTTAAAAATCACTATGGATTTTGCCAAGCCTTGATTGGACCACTGCATGTGACATCACATAGAGTCCAAGTGATGTAAGCTAGATATCAGCCTATAAAAGGGCGCCACCTAGGGCTGGGTTTTGTCTTTGTACTTCAAAGAAGCAGTTGGTTGATGGGAGAGCAGTTGGATTCAGTTGTTTCTCCTGGATTTGGTCTTTTCAAAGCCTGTCGGACTTCGACTTAGTGAGTATATTCCCCAGGTTTTCAGTTTAGGCTTTTGTCATTTGTTATCTATTCATTGCTTTATTTACATCTTTGGTTTGGGTTTTGATTTTTGCCTGTAAATGCTTTTTCCTCACTTCACCTCATTTTTCTTTTATCAATTTCTTTCTTTGTCATTTTTGCCTTTGTTCTTGTGTAATTCACACATATGGTGGTATATATTATCTCTATAGCATGAGGAATTTGATCATGACTTCCCATATCTGACTATTTTGCATTTTGATCATATTTACATGCTCTATTTCACTTATCCACACATTGAATGTGACAAGTACTTTGAAATGATCTAAGGTTCTTTCCTCTGCTTGTTCAGGATCCCTAGGAAACAAAATGTGACAGTTGTGTTTGTGGAACTGTATGTTTGAAGTAACACTTTCTCTAGTTCCAAAAATTTTCCTGAAAAAGGCATTTCATTCCTTTGATGTCTGATTATAGGACTTACCTCAATGTTGTGTGTATGTTCTGCTTTGTGTCAATTTGTATGTGTGGACGAATCCTAATGTTCCTAGGTTAAGGAATTCTGAAAATGAAGTATGGTCTTCTTCTTCTTCTTCTTCTTCTTCTTCTTCTTCTTCTTCTTCTTCTTCTTCTTCTTCTTCTCATTTTTTTCAAGACTGGGTTTCTCTGTGTCGTTTTGGTGCATGTCCTGATCTTGCTCTGCAGACCAGGCTGGCCTTGAACTTACGTAGATCTGCCTGTCTCTTCCTCCTGAATGCTGGGATTAAAGGCATGTTGCAACACTGCCTGGCAAAGTATGGTCTTCTTAATGTGCTGTTGAATTTGGTGTGAGCTATATCTCATTAAGGATTTTCTAATTTATGTTAGTCAAGGATATTGCCTGATATTGGCTTCTTTTTACCTTTTATTTATTTAGTTTGAGAATAAGGGTAATGCATCTTTTATGAGAAAAAGTTGAAAATGCTCTTTCCCTCACACTTATAGGATACTGAAATATCTGGAAAACATTGCTGTTAGATGTTGAGATGATAGAATTCATCAGTGAATTGTCCTGGTCATTGTATGAGTCTTTCTTGATACTCAATACTTTCAGAGTGTTTGATCTAGTTTTATTTCCCAGACTTTAATTTTCTTTTTGACTTATTATTTCCCTCCTTCTTGGATGTATTTTCTATTTTTTATCAGGGGAGGGAGGGAATGGCCAGAGCTTACAGAAGGGCAGTAATGCATGGACAGATCTTTCTTTCAGACAAAAGGTCATTAGTAATGATGCACTGGACATTGAGGGAGTTTTATTCCCACCAGACAAAGTGTGTCTTCATGAACTTCATGGTATTTGTGGGAAAGGAGTTGCTTTAACACCAAGAAGCAGGGTTGGTTAATATGAGACCTATGCTACATGACAGAAAATGGGATCTGAAACTTAGGCTATTTGAAGGGCTCATTGATTATATTCACAGGATGGGTGGGAGGGATATGGTCAATGTGTGACTGAGTGACAGCAATGAATCTGTCTTGGCTTCTGGGAAAGTAACAGGAGTGTGGTGGGGATACATAGCAGCCCTCTTTGCTAAGGGCATTAGTCCTTGGGGCAAGAACGTGGATGGAAAAAATAATTTAATAATTTAACTGAAAAATAATTTAAAAAATCACTTTGGTTTTTTGCCAAGCCATGATTGGTCCATTGCATGTGACATCACACAGAGTCCTTGTGAGGTAAGCTAGATACTAGCCAATCAAAAGGCACTGCCTGAGGCTGAGTTTTGTTTGTACTTCAGAGAATCGGTTGGTTGGTGGGAGAGCAGTTGGACTCAGTTATTTCCCTCATATACTTGACCTTTTCCCTGACCTGTTGGATCTGGACATAGTGAGCTTGATTCCCAATTTCTCAGTTTGGCCTTTTGGCAATTGACTCTTTCTTTCTTTCTTTCTTTCTTTCTTTCTTTCTTTCTTTCTTTCTTTCTTTCTTTCTTTCTTTCTTTCTTTCTCTTTCTTTTCTCTCTTTCTTTCTTTCTCTTGGGTTTTTCAAGACAAAGGTGCAGCTTTGTGCCTCTCCTGCATCTCGCTCTGTAGACCAGGCTGACCTCAAACTCACAAAGATCCACCTGCTTCTGCCTCCTGAGTGCTGGGATTAAAGGCGTGCGCTACCACTGCCCGGCATTTCTTTATTTACATTATTGGTTTTGGTAGTAATTTTCCCCTGTAATTCCTTTTCATTCATTTCAACTGATTTTCCTTCTATTAACTTCTTTTTGTCATTTTTGGCTGTGTTCTTTTGTATTTTACAAATTTAATGTCATGTAGTAAATGCGTAGGATGAGGAATTTGATCATGACTGATATCTGGCTGTACTCTACTTTGATCATATTTATCTGCGATACTTCACTTCCTGGTCCATTACATTGGACAATTACTTCCTATTATACAAAGGCTATGCCTCTGCCTGCTCATGACCTGGAGTGAACAAAATGTTACACTTGTGTTTGTGGAACTGTCATGTTTGTAGTAACACTTTCACTAATTCCAAGTTTTTCCTGAATTAGGCATTCTATTCCACTCATGTCAGATTTAGGACTTACCTCAGTGTTATGTGTATGCTGTGTTCTTTGGCTGTTGATGAATCTTGAGTGTTCCTGGTTAAAGACGTCTTGATCATGAAGTCTGGTCTTATCTACGTGGTGCTGAATTTTATGTGACCTATCAATTTCCCTCATTCAGGTTTTTCTAATCTGTCAGTCAAGGATATTGCCTGATACTAGGATCATTTTGAAATGTCTTATATAGTTTGGAAATTAGGGGAATAACTCTTTTATGAAATGTGCTTGAAACTGTGCCTTCCCTCAGTTTTATGAACTACTGAAATACTTGCCAGTCATTGTTGCTAGTTGTAGAGATTGGAAAGTTGATTTCCAGTGTATTGGTTTTGGCTCCTGGGATTTAGATTTCCTGTGTCATATTTATATTTATGTTTTTCAGTTTTTCTTTATATTTCATCTTTTTTCATACAGTACATCCTGACTGCATCCTCCCCTCCTTCTGCTCCTACTAGTTGCCCCTCAGCTCCTCTCTCCACCAGAGCCACTGCTCCTCTGTTTCCCTTGAGAAAAGAGCAGGCTCCAAGGGATAGCAACTGAACATGGAATAACAAGATGCAATAAGATTATATTAATTTTTTTGTTTTAGTGATAATATATACTTACTCAATAAATGTTACCCAATTTTCATTTTTGAAAATTCAGCCTTTTATTTCCCTTTGGTTTCTTTTCTCCTTTATAGAAAACATTTTTAAATTTATTGGACTAAATAAATATATAAAGCACATAATGTGTATTGTAGGTAACATATATGTATAATATAATATTTATAAATGTGTATAATATAATAGATGCTGAGTATATTATGTATAATTCTACTAGTTAACAGTTTTAATTCATTGAACTATATTACATAATCTTGATCAGCTTTGTTAAGAGTTTGCCTTGTGGCACATCCTTGTAAAGAAGCAGCTCATTCTTTCAGGTATCTCAGGATTATCTTTTGCATGCCAACTTTACTTATACCAATACTGATCTTTCTTATGATTCCTCATCCACTGCCTTGGGTTTAGGTTCTTCTAGTATTTTTATATCCTTGGAGAGCATCATTAGATTGTTTGGGATATCTCAGATCTCATGACAGGGAATTCCAAGCTATATCCTTCCCTCCTAAAACTGCATTAATCTTTTTCTTTTAGCATTGTGTGGGTCTGAAATTGCCCACAAGATAAAGTGGTTGAAATTGAGCAGAACACCATGGGCAGCCACATGGATGAGGACATTCTTGAAAAGGATTTCAGGATGTTAACATCTCTAGGTTGTGGTTCCTTCGGGGAGGTGAAGCTGGCCTGTCACCTTCCCACACATACACGAGTGGCTGTCAAGATCCTTGAGAAAAACACCAATAGTGTGGCTGACATCAGTACTGAAGTGAATATCCTTCAGTCTTTAGAACACAGGAACATCGTTCGATTTTTTGACATGATCAACACACTGACAACCACTTATCTGATTATGGAGTATATGGCAGGAGAAGATCTGGAGAGCTGCCTCCAGGCACTGGGCTGTCTAAAGGAGGAGGAGGCTAGAGGGATTTTCCGGCAGGTGGTGTCAGCGGTCCACTTCCTCCACCAGAGACACATCGCACACCGTGATATCAAATTAGAAAACATCCTAGTTGATGCAGCAGGAAATGCAAAGCTTTGTGACTTTGGTATGGCAATTGAAATCACAGAGGGGCAGATGTTGGAGGAGATCTGTGGCTCCTTGCTCTACTGGGCCCCAGAGATCTTGGCCAGAAAGCCTTATGATGGACTGGCAGGTGATATGTGGAGCTTGGGTATCGTTCTATATGTCTTAGTCACAGGGCACTTTCCATACATGGAAGAAACCCTTGAAGGTATGCACAGGGTCATTACCACCACAATGTGTCCCATTCCCTACCATCTGTCAAAACCCTGTTATTTCATCATTGCCCGACTACTCATGGTCCCCACCTGGTACCGATTCACAATCTGTCAGCTTGTGGAAAGAGCATGGCTGGGCCCAATTCAAGAACATGTACTGCCTACCACCAAAGAAATCCTGCCCAGGGTCGTGGAGACCATGTGCACCATCGGCTATACATGTGAGGAGATTGTTTCATCCCTAACTCACAGGCGAGAAGATAATCATGTAACGGCTACATGCAACATTCTCAAATATCAGCTGAGTGGTGGGGACAGCCATCAGCAAGATCAGATGCCCTGGTTAACTAGCAGCCCTGCAGGTCCTGTTCACCTCCCTCTTCCCTTGACCAGGAGAGCCAGTGAACCAGCATTTATAACCGGTACACAAGCTGGGAAAGGTCACTTTAAGGTGGAGTGTGTGGAAGAAAGAGGCGAAATATACAGAAGCCACACCATGCCTCACAGACTCTCCTTCCCAGATGAGCTTCCTTGCTCAGACAACACAGTCCCAGAAAGAGATGCTCTTGTGGCTGATGTCATCAACACTGCTACAGAGGACACTGAAGTCAAGAGGAATTCTGTTGACCCCCTGCCTGGCAATCTCTCCTCGCCTGAATCAGTCTTGGAGGCTACACCCATGGGATTTCTGAACCTGGGCTTCTGTGAAGAAGATTCATCCCAGGGGTCAGATATTCCCAGTGACCAGCCCCAGGTGGCAACCATGACATCTGGATCCAGGCCACTCAGGATCTGGAAACTGGTGAGGAAGCAAATGTCCCATGCACTGAGAGCACTGTGCTGCTGCTGCTGCTGCTGCTGCCTGCCCACCCCAAGGTGAGCCCTGAACCCTTGCATCACGGGTTCAAGGATAAGAGGCACGACAGTGGAGACCTACATGGAGAACAGTTAGATGTGCCACACAGATGAATTCCTACATTGTATTTTCAATATACTATTTCAATATCCATTCTAAATGAAAAGTTGTACCCACTCAGAGGGCCCAGAATTTCAGATATGTGGTACATTAGATGGCAAATTCACAGCTTCCTGTTCATGTAAAGTCCTAGAAGGCTGAGGCAAAAGCAGGTAGCATCGCATGGGGACCACAGCATAGGAAGGGAGGAGAGTTTAGCTAATTGGGGCAAAGGTTCAGAAAGGAGAAATCAGGGGAGGAATATGGCACAGAACTTTCATCTGCCAAAGTCTCTAATAGAGGTGCTTTCATGTTTCTTTCTGCTTTGAAGTGTGGAAACTGAAATGGCCCAATAGAGTTCCAGAACTGGTGAGGAGCCACGGAAGGGACCCAAGACAGATCGCCAGAGTGCCAGCTCCCTCCAACACAGAGCAACAGGCTCCTGCCTGCATTAATCCTCCAGCTATTGGGTCTGAGCTACCAATCTGCATCTCTTTCAGCTCAATTCAGCTTCAGAACTGTTGTGGGACAATTGGGGGTCATAAGGCACATGGACCCCATGACCCTCTACCTTCCTAGCTTTGGTTGTGCTTGTAGGACCACTCACACTTCATGGAAAACAGCAGCCTCTACCTCCAGGAAGGACTTCATACCAATCACGGCTGCTCATCATCTTGGTCACTTTAACCCTCCAACTTACTCTGTGACTACCTTATGGACAAAACAGCAAGACCTGTGTAAATCCTCTGGAGAATGGAGGTGGGTGAAAGGAGATAAAGAGGACTAATTGGGAAGCAATTTTGAGACAGGAATAGGGGACAAGAGAGTTGGTGTAGAATAAGGAGTACAGTCTGTCCTGAGGTACTTCCGGTCAAAAAAGTACATGAAAGAGATGTGTGTGTTTCCCTGTGACAGGGGCCGTGCACAGTCTACAGCAGGAACAAACCTCCCCTCAAGTGCAGACTGGGAGGGAGCTAGGAATAGCCAACAATGAGGAGGAGAGGGCCTGCTCTGATGGTTCCTAGCATGTGTCAAGACACACAAGTAGGATGTTGTCTTGGAAATAACATCCTGTTCTTTCCTACAGATCTGAGGTATAGCAGGAGAAAGATGCAGCAGTATTGGTCAGTGGAGTCCCATCCTCTTCAGTGCTGAGTACGTCCTGTCTGTTAAAGTCACTAAGAGAGGCACTTTCTTTATTCTTTCAGGTTTTATTTGGGGAAAGTGAAATGCTGTACTTGACCTACAGTCTTGGTGTGGTGTAGTGCAACAGGCAGGATCAAGGCTGGAAATCTGTGTCCTGTATGATGATATGTTAGGGCTACAGGTTCCAGTATCCATCCTCCAGGTTAGGGTCTCAGCTGCCATCTTCCCCATTCTTCACCTCACTGCTGCCCCTGAACTGTGGCTGAACATCCCTGAGAGTCACATGTTGCATCAACCCAATGAATGTCTACATCTGTCCTGGTTCCTGTGGAATCAGGGTTCCATGGCATCTAAAAGGGTTGCCTCTGTCAACAGGACAGACTGGCACACAGGTCTCAGGCTTCCCTCTTCTTTGATTCCTTCATCACCTCCAAACTGCTTTCTGACTGTCTTTCAGAAGAACTGCAGGAACTGTAAATCCAGTGAGAGAAGGGAGGATGGAGATAAGGGGGAGGAACAGGGGAAAGGAGGTGTAGAGGATGAAGAGGAAATGAGAGGACCTGTAGAAAGGGGTAGAGTCTGTCCAGAGGAGCTTACCTGAAATGAGTGGAGAAAAGGAGGTTTTGCTGGGGCAGGCATTGAAGAAGTGAGACCAGGAATAAATGTCTCAAACAGAGCAAAATGTGACCTCAGATTTATAGCCAGCAATGAGGAGGAAGGCCTTGATTGTGATTGGCATATGTAAGGTAGAGAACTATGAGGCTGCTTTGGAAGGGATTCTGATTCTGGGCTATTGAAGAAGGGTGTTGCAAGAGAAGGGTGGCTGCATCATGCAGTGGGGTCCTCTGCTGGTCTTGTCTGTCATGGCCTTTGGCAGATCTGATGACATCTATGTCTTTTTCTCCATAGCCTCCTTCATCCAGGCTTCCCATGGTGCCTCCCACCTCCTGATCCAAAAATTCTGCATCATTTTTCCATCTCATAGAGGCATTTATAATGATATTAACATTGTTCTGCTCCAATGTGGGAAGGTAAGTAGGCCTTGCCAGGCCTGATGCTGAGTATTGCTTCTACAAGAACAGCAGCCATGGGAATTCTTTATGACCAATGCCCACCATTGGGGTCAGGCTTACAAGGAAACATTGATTATCATGGAGTTCTTGATGACAGCCCCTGGTGCAGTGTGAAGCACTGGTTGAGTTGTAGTGTCTCAACTCTTTTCCAGGACACCTTCCAGTTAGGGAGCAGCTCACTGATTTGGAAACAGGAAATGAAATCGACAGGGAATCCAGGGTCCTAATATGTGTGAATCATGAACCTGAAGGTAAGACTGAGTAGAGTAAGTATCTGTGTGTGGCAGAAGATAAGTCTCTGAAGTCTGGCCTTGATGTGCTGAAAAGGATCCCTTGAAGTAGCATGCGCCAGCATCCCTGACACACGGGGAAAGTTATCATTGACTTGCTCAACTGAAGAGCAATGGGAGACTGAGAGACTGCAGAGGTGTGACAAGGGAGGAACCAGCTTCTCTGTTACAGTTGACCTCCAGCTCCATCTGACCATCTGACCATTTGACCCTGGACTGTTAGCAAACACTGATGCAAACGAGAGTCTGTGGTTGGATCTTCCCAGTGGATGATGGCCAGCTTGTGCTGTCACTGACTTCTAGAACCCTGACCATCTGGTGAGTCCCAAGTGCAGATAACAAGATCAGTCAGTTTGTTCAGGAAGAGAGAGAAATTTTCAGTTTGTGGGTATCACCTGGTGTCAGACTGTGTTTCTGCTGCATATCAGTGAAGGCAGGACTGAGAAATGGTTGAGGAGTCTGTTGAATTCTAGAAATAAGATAGGAAAATTTCCTGAATCCTCATTTTATATATTTTACTCTTTTTGAGACTGGATCTCACTGTATGGCCCTGGCTATCCTGAGACTCTCTGTGTAGAACATACAGCTCTGAAAGTCATAGAGATTGACCCCCTTTCTCTGCCTCCTGAGCGCTGCAATTACAGATGTGGACTGCCATGCCTGGCTTCACGTACTGTTTGTATAGCATCAATGGTAAATTTCTCCAAACATTTGAAGGAAAGGAGACAAGTCCTGTCCTCCTTTCATCTCAACAGTGTCAGGGATTGAATTGAAGTTTCTTTCATCCAGGATGGACTACAAACAGCAGCAAAGTTCAAATCTAACCTTCAGAATAGAAGTCTATGTCCACCAGTGAACAGATACCTGGAGGTGAGAACTGCTGTCATGAATTCTTCTGGGGACCCCAGTCAGTGGGCTGGAGGAGGTATGCACTAGCTGATACATCCTTGGAAAAAAGGCACAGAACACACAAAGGCTACTTTCTAATCCTTTTTCTCAGGATCCCCACTGCAGTCCAGGCACAAATCCCATGACCTCAACCTGACCAATCAGGATCGTCCAGATTGGCTACCTGGTCTGATTGATTGAGTTCTTTTCATTTGAGCCATGTGATCACAGCTGAGGACTCAAGGTGGGTCACTGAGACAGCTGGTGCCTGTCTTGGGATGTTGACGGCAGGACTTTCATTTTAAGGACACCAGTGGCAGAGGCAGTACATGAAGCCACATATTCTAGATAGCAGCTTCCAGTTCTACTCATCTGACACCCAGATTCTGTCTGCTTGTCTGCTGACTTCCATGGCTACTCTTGCTCGTGGGTCCCACAGTGCTTTTGTTATTTGTCAAAACCACTTTGGGTTGCTTTTAGGCCACTGACTCTTGTTCATACTCCCTGGCTAATGGAGATCCAGGGCTGCAGGTTTCTGGATTCTGAACCAACTAGGACTCTGTACACCCCACTCTAGACAGTGTGTGATGGTAGAGGTGATCAGGCCCTCCCAAGAACACTGTGGACCATCCCAGGAAGACCACTGTCCTGTTCCATGTCCTGAGTGTTCTGTTGTTCATGTTCTGACCCCTATGACCTGCACATTTTACATATGAAAAAGAAAGTGATCTTTGTCTTTGGGACAAGCTTGTCACACATAACACATTCATCCTCAGTTGTATCTGTTTTCTGAAAAAAATGTGTAAATTTCACTCTTTGGGGTGAGTATGTGCTCTTTCCCCTGTATGCTCTTCATTTATTTATTACTTTTACTTATTTATCCATTTATCTATCTATTTATTTATTTATTCATTCATTTATTTATTTATTTCTCTCTATGTATATATGTATATATGTATATGTATATTTATATTTAAATTTATATTATATTTATATTTACATTTACATTTACATTTACATTTATATTTATATTTATATTTATATTCATTCTATGTATCTTTTACATCAGGTATTTTGATTACATTCATGTCCCCATCATTTTACATCTGCCCTCCACCCCTTCAACTGCCCCAATACAACAAAATTTAACAGAAAAAAGGAAACATAAGATAAAATTAAAAACGGGGGAAAGAGGGAAACTTAAAGGTTTCCTCATGGAAGCTGCAGTGACCGATTGTGACAGAGTGAGTCACACTGTAAACCCCTCTGTCCACATATCTTTACTTGTTAGTGCTCATTGCAGAGTCACTGGTCTGGTTCCAGGTCTTCAGTGCCTACGACACTAATTAATTTTGTGTTTGATACTGTCATCTTTCCTTTGCATTTGACACATTAACTTTTTTCACTGTCTGGGTATGCAAATTTAAAACTCTGACTTCAAAATCACCAGTGCCACAGTACAAACCCACTTCTAAATAAAGTGTCATGGTTGAGCAGGGGATGGAGAAGAGAGGAAGATAACCAGGGATTGCAGAGGCAGCAGGAAAAATTGACTAAGAGAGGAATTTAGAGAGAATGGAAGAGACAGATGGGATGAGCCAGGGGGAGAGGGATGCACAGTAGGACTAGCTTAAGTGCTGCATATTTTAAATTCCCCTAGAGTCCCTTTCCCATGTCCGTCCTCTTTAAAGTGATGAGCTCTCTACATCAGGAGACACAGGGTGGCAACTTTGAGGTGTGGCCTGAAACAGCAGAAGCAGGAACTCTGCAGGAACTCCAGATGGCAGTGTGCCCACTTCCCAGCATGAAGGGTCTGTGTCCAGCACAGGAGGAGGTGAGCCAATTACCATAGGTTTCCCTCCAGAAAATCCTCATTATCAAGGTAATATGATCAAGGGTTGGTGTTTCAAGCATCCTCCTCATTGGGGGCCTGAGCCAATATCATGTGCAAGCTGCCCTTGAACGTGCAGACCGTGTGGACCAGTCTGCAGGGGAATAACTAGCAATACTCATTAATCTGTCCACCCTTTAGGTTTCTGGTCCTAGTGAAATGTATCCCCTCATGAGGGGAAGGGAGCTCCTTCCTCTCCTTCCTCTTCCTCCTTCCCTGCTGTTGTATTTGCAGCCTTCATTTATCTCTGTGTCCTGACCTTCAGAAAAGACACAGTCCCACTGGCTTCTGGACTAGTTTATGTGTTTGTGAAGGGGCCTCACTGTAGGGAGTTTTATCAGAACAATATTTGTCTCCTAACAGGAAAGTGACAGCAAGCTGGAGGAAAATGGGTACCACTTTGGATGGAAAGCTGGGACATTGCTCCACTTTGGAAGTGAGTGGGCCTTACCTAGCCTAGGGCACAGTGGTCAGAGGTGGGGTCAGCACTCCTAAATCTACTTTGTACCCAGGTCCCACTGGGTACAGTGGTCAGGCCTAGACAGCCTTGTTGACCATAGAGCTATGGCTTTCTGCTAGGCTGTCTGCTTGCTTTTCCAGCTGGGATAATTGTTTAAACTGTTGTCCCATGCACCTGACAGGCATTCAGCCTCTCCATGCAGTGAAGGATGGCCACTCTGAATGGAATGATTGTCAAGGCTCATTTCTGGGCAACACATGGCTGAAAGCATCACTGAGATCACTATCTAACAGCCTGTAGTAGATGATTACTTTTTGGTTTCTGGTCTAAACTTGACTCTGGCTTAGAAGTTAGGAAGAATGAGGCTTCTCAGGCAGGTCTGCCTCAATCCCAAGGGTAGGTGATCATTAAGCTTGTGTTACAGAGGAAGAGAAAAAGAGGGAGAGGGAGGGAGGGAGACACACAGAGAGAGAGAGAGAGAGAGAGAGAGAGAGAGAGAGAGAGAGAGAGAGAGAGAGAGAGAGAGAAGAGAAACAGCTGAGGCATGGCCACAGAGGGATATTGAGATAACTTGGTGTAGGTGGCACATCTCTCCCCTCTGATCTTAATACCATTGAGAAGGAACACTTTGAATCAAAGATGGTGAACATCTTCTCAACACCTCTGTGTTGTGACATCCATTCTGTCACTGGACAGTGACTTAGTCTGTGTTGTTTCCAGAGACTGGTGCATGGGGATTCACACAACCTAGCAAGGGAAACCAGCCAAGAGACAATGACCTGCTTGCTCCTCAGCCCATGCCTGGTCTGTTTGTCAATGAGTAACCACTCCGGGAGGCTTCACCCTGATGCACTTAACCAAAACCAGGGCTTGTAGAAGGGAGTCTTGGGTACTATGGCCAGGCATGCAAACTCTCAGGAGACAGCACATGATCACCAGGGCCCTAAACCCAGGTAATGGCCTTTGAGAATGTGGATGCCAGGAAACAGAGTTGATGCCTAAGAGGCCAGGTGAGTATAATGTGAACTTTTTATACCGCTGGCCACTGCAAAAAAGCATGTGGTCGACTTTAGATAGTTACATGAGAGAAGTCAGCTTATGATCAGACTCACACACTCAACACCCTCCTTCCCCCACTGCCTGCCTCCTGGAAGCAGTAGGAACAGGTGCAGACAATACATGCTCTTGGTACCAAGAACTTTACACACTCTACCCCAAAGCTGCTCAGTATTATTCACTTCCTTGTGGAGAAAAGTGAGTCCAATTGATGCCGGGTAGCTTGCTCTTTTGCACAGTCTGACTGGTTGATAATATTTAAATTACTCTTAGGTCATTGACACAGATTGGATGACTATTGTGGTAACAGCCTGAGTCTCTTGTATCTGAGAGGTCAACCCCAGACCTCTCATTGACATCCTTTCTTTCCTCACATCTGCAGGTTCTGCTGGATTGTTCTGAGACAAAGCTCATCTTCACTGTATGTGCATCCTGTCTCATATAGGCAAGTGTTCAGTTAGCTGGGTCCAGAAAGCACAGCGTCTAGAAACAGACATGTTGGTGAAACTGCGTTTCCTTCTTGATCCTACAGCCTGTTTATGGGACAATAGCAGAACAGCTAAGAAAAACCAATCCCTGCAATCAGGGCTTCTCAAGGAGACCCCACTGAGTTCTTCCACAGGAAGTCACATGGGAAGAAAAGGGTTATTATTCCTGCCTCATTAGGTCCTGAACTCCACCAGAAATAAACCAACTATTATCTGAAAGGCCACAGGTCTAGGGTGGTGAATGAATCTTTCTGTCAGCCTCATCAATGGTCTAACATAAACTTTTTCTTCTAGGTGCCTGGCCATATCCTGAATCGTGGACCCCAAGAATTCCTGATTTGCATGTGTGCACACTGAGCATTGGTGACATGGAGGAAAAAGAGCACCTCTCCCCTCCCCTTCCTGGAAGACTAGCATGCCATTGTCTGAGCTCCAGAGGAACTCAGAGGCTCCACACAGCAACAGGAGGACATGCTGTGGAGGATGATGACATGGTTTCTCTTCCATCATCCAACTACAGACAACCACCCCAAATTACCAACAAGACCTTGGGAATCTACAGGAGTGTCCCTTGTGGAAGCCTCCCAGTGGGTACTTACTGTTGAATCCTGCCCAACTTAGACCCATCTACATTTTGACAGTTCAGAAAGTCACCTATACCTCTCTGTCTTCACAGATAACAAAGAAAACCTGCCCAAGCAGGTAAAGAAATATCTCAGAAGAGCCTTGGGAATTAAATGTGCTTCTCTTTCTGAACTCTAGAGGGGATCTCCTGAGAAGGGCAGTACCCATGGACCACCTGTCCCAGGCCTCCACTAACATGAAGAGGCAGAACTTGAGGTCATACATTTGGCCCATCTGGCATTATGGTATTATGCAGAGACAATTTACAAAGCAATATTTAAGTATTTAATTAGAATTCCAGCATAATTTCTATTAATTGGCATTCAGAATGCTTTGACCCCTGGAGGAGAGAAATCCAAAGCTATATGAGCTCCCAGCTTCTACCAGTTGTTATTCTAAAGGTGACAGATGTTTGCACTTCATCTATAGACTCAGCAAAACCCAGTCTAATGCTCAAACACAAGATGTAACAACCAATGGGACCTAAACCTAGAAAACATGGCAGAGGACAGGAGAGATCCCTCCAGACCCCCATCTTCTTCTTCCAGGACTTCCCACAAATCCTCAGAGATCCACAAAGACCTACATGGAAGTAATGGAGACTGGATATGTGGAACAGAGCAGAAAGCTCAGAAACAGACACATCAAAATCCTGCCAGCTGATTTTCTCATAGTCACCCATGGAAATCCAAACAGAGAAAATGGCTTGTCCAGCAATGATTGCAGAAGAAGATTTAAAAGCAAATAAGAAACCCATTGAAAAACTGAACACAGTCAGCATTTCTATTGACCTCAAATACAAACACTATAATGCTCACATAAAGATATAGAAGAGGACTACATGATTTCCTGCCTTATAAAAAGGAAGATCAGAAATAACACAGAGTAGATGAACTGTGGACTCGGGAGCCCTGCTGCCACCAGACATGAAAATACAGAAGCTGGAGCATGGCTGGAGCATACACTCCCCCAGGACATCTAGAGAGAGCCTGGCTCCTGACACACCCCAGGAAGACAACAAATCCCTGACAGTGAAAGTTGTGTGGCTATGAGGAGGTGGAGGTGTAGTATGTGCTGTGTGGAGTGAGGATGGCTGAAACCTATCATATAATGTGGGATGGAGATGAGCTGTCCAGCTGATCTGATAACAGCACTATATGGATGATCCAGTCAGCTGGGGAAAGCAGCAGGTCTGACACCTAGATACTCACATGTGCTATGCATGCCTCTGCCACTATTAACAACTTACATACAGTGCCAGTTTAAGGACATGAAGGACTCCCCTCACCCACACTCTCCACAGAGTTCTCTAGGTATTAGGCTTAGGTATTCAACTCCCTTCTGATGTCCCACATGCAATGCTAGATTCTAGACCATGCCAGACATGCCTCCTACCACAATGTCCTAAGACATTGGGAAATGTACCAGGCCCTGTTGCACACTTTATCTTCTGACAAGGACACACATTTACTGCTTGGTTCAAACATTCCTGGAATCTTCCTGCACTGACATGCAACACTAGGTATAATGCAACGTGGGACACTACAGCCATGTCACCTCACTTGTATTACCAGCTGTCAGACCATGATAAACAACCTCTACAACATACACACACACACACACACACACACACACACACACACACAGCCTCTAATACACTTCTAAGTCTTGGGCCATGAATGACTTCTCACCCAACCACACATTGACTGCTAGGTATCCAGCATTGCTAAACCCTCAGACTTACCTCACATGTATTCCTAGGTCTGGATCTGGTATGTCACCCACATAATCCTTTATTATCAGCTACTTATCAGGCCATACAGGACACTCTCTTGCTACTGTACCCAAATATTCTGCTGGTATTGGACCCCACTTGACATCTCATCGTCCACTGCCAACCGACTTCAAAATGTTATTAGGCCTTGACAGACACCAGCTCAGCCATGAGCTGACACACACTCAGTAGGGATTGTGCAGAGCTTGACACCCCGTTCTTCCACTGCTCCCCTCTGACATACAGTTATCATCAAACACACTGGACACACCACCACCCCTGTGACCACACATCTGCTCTAGGTACAAAGTCCAGTTTGACCTCATACCCCACATTAATCGACAGCCATCCAGACCATGCTGGGAAAATTCCCCCTGTCAGGTCTTGCACAATACCTAGCAATTAGCATTGACAGACACCCTCCTTCTGCTGAAGACACATCCACACTGCTAGGCATCAGCTTCTACTGGACTCCTTCCTATGCTATACCATGTGCTGCGTCTCAGGCTCTACTGCTAGTTACTGGGCCATGCTGGGCATTAACCCCTGTCCAAGCCACAGTGCATATAAAGTGCTGTGTGTCAGGTTCACTTGAGCACCAGGCTCCATCACATGGGACATGCTAGGTATCCGACAATGTTGACACACACCCTTAGCTCTGATATACACTACTGGCCCAATGAACACTGCAATTTGAAAGGCTCTGCTAATACCTCCATCACTGACATATCAAGTTTCTTGCTATTATGCTCCTACTACCACTCTGTGCAGATTTCAGTCATGTGTATTGAAGTATATTGTATGCATATACAATAATTGGCTTCAAGCCTTACCCAACATAGCACCATTCTATTGACAACATACACTACCAGACGGGCATGGGTCTAAGCACACTGAAAATTAGCAGGGCTATTGTGGCAGCAGGATGGGTGAAGGAAGAGAAACTTATTAGATGAGGCCGTTATCCTGCACAATATCCGGGTTAGGACTGGGGAGTCCTGAGGGTGTGATACACAGTAGGGCATCCAGGCCTCAGGCAGGTGTGCAGCAAAGCCTGAAACCAAGCAGTGTGTTTCAGGCTATAGTGGCAGGGGTAGGGGTGTCCAGCAGGGCAGTGGTACATGGGTGGGTTTGGCAGCAGGACTAGGGGGCAGTAGCCAACAAGGTGCTTCTGCTGCTAGGTGTCTATTACCTACAGCCCATCTCTCTCTCTCTCTCTCTCCCTCCTCTCCCCTCTCTTGCTCCTCTCTCTCTCCCTTCCTCTCCCTGATACACACACACACACACACACACACACACACACACACACACACACACGTATATATTTACATCTAAGCCACTATAATTATAGTTATACACTTGCCTAGAGACAAAGACTTCCAATACATGCGATTTGACTGGACCTTCAGGGTATTACCTCCATTACAGGCAAAGCCACCCCCTCATCAACACACAATACACACACACACACACACACATACACACACACACACACACACACACACACACACACACAAGTGCAGTTACGTGGCAGGATCTGTTGGATTTACAGCTTCCTTAAAGCCAAAGCATCTAAACAGGGCTGTGTCAGCTTCTGTTAGGTCCACTCTTCCCTACAGCCAATATTCCTCTTACACAGCTAGGTATCCTGACCTCCTAGAGATCCACTGCCAGACAGTAAAGTCCCATGCACAAGGCTAGGGGTCACATCCTGCTAGTAACCCCGGACATGGGCAAACACCCAGGCACAGCTCTCATATTCATATAAGGCAAGTGTCAGGTCAGGTGTTTGTCTCTAGCCTTATAACCAAAGTTCCACATACAGAAACATGGTTAGGTTTTAGGATCTGCTGGGTACCTTCTTTCCCATAGGAAAACACCAGGTTAACAAACATACAACCTACCAATGTAAGTATGCACACATGCACATATACAAACAATCATGCATGCAGGCCTGTGGGAACCCTCCCCAGGGTGTGAGTCCCAGGAGTTTTTTCCCTAGCCCCATGAATGGAGCTATGGATTTAGGGGAAGGCTAGGACTCGGTACCTACCTCCGAGTGTGTGGCATTGTTGTCGAACTGGGGTATTCCTCACAGAAATACAAGTAGTCATGTATGTGTTTATGGCTTTGGCTCTAAGGGTGGGACTACAATGCTATCATTGACACCTAGCCCTGTGTGGAGAGCTAGGGCTTAAAATAGAAGTCCATTAGGACTTGACTTTGTAAGTGTGTGTGTGGGGTTGTACATTAGCTTGGTGAAGTAATGCCTAGAAGGTCTTCACACACCTACCCTACAGCCAAAGACCTTCATACACATATATGGCTCACTATCAGTTCCTTCTGGATAAACCCTTCCTTACAGCCTAGCCAAACTGACACAAATCTCAGAACCTGCTAGAATGTCACCCTCTGTTGAACAGACCCACCTATGACTAGGGTATCATGTCCTCCTCAGTATCACCTCCCCAAAAGCAAAGCTTCAAATATACTAGCCAGGTTTCACATCACACCAGGTACCCTAATCTCTGCAGCCAATGTTACAGGTACACAAAGAGATGAAGTTAGGTCATTCTGACTGCCCCCAGACTTATAATCAAAGACTCATCTCTGTCTCTGTCTCTCTCTCTCTCTCTCTCACACACACACACACACACAACTATGTATCTCTTTTAGACATTTCCTCCCTGCAGGAAAGTCCCACATACACACACAGGGCTAGATTTCTATTCCTGCTAGGTACAATCTCCCTAGGATGATCTCAGAAGAACCTCTAAGAGGACGTGGTATCTAGCTGAGTAAGAGGAATATACATACAGCCAAAGCTAGACACAAAAAGCTAGGTGTCAGTTCTTTTGGTATCCATTCCCCTCTGTGTATCTTTATGCTTTATACTCACTTCAGAAGTTTGGGAGCCAGAAACAGCTGATGGAGATGACCTCTGGCATTTGTCTTTCTGGATCTGGGTTCTCTCACTCAATATCTTTTCCACATCCATCCATTCACACAGAAGGATGGCTTAAACAAAGAGGATTATTTGCTGAGTGTCTGAAACTAGTCCTGTGATTTTGCTGTTGCATGCAGTTTACAGGACTCATTTCTTTATTAATGTCTAATGTGGGAGATCAGGCCCAATGTGGGTGCCTCCACCCCTGTACATTGGTCAGGAATTGTGTAAGAAAGAAAACTGAATTATCCATGAAGAGCAAGTCAGGAAAGATCTGTCCTCTGAATTTGCTAGAGTTCCTCGAAAACTTCCCTAATGATGGACATTGAACAGGACATGGGGGCCAAATAAACTCTTTCTACCACATTGGGTTATGTCAGGACCTGTCTATCAACAATACAAAGTATACTAAGACAGTATCCCAGGCCTGGCCTAATTTGGAATCCTCCAAACTTCACCTACTGACTGCTGGCTTTAAGACTATAATATAAACCTACATGAACAAATAGAATTTTTAAGGTTGACTAGATCTCAGTGAGAAAAGAAATCAAGGACCAGTACAATACAAACCCATGGGGTGAGGTTATTTTAATGAAGTTAATCATCGAACACATCTCAAGCAGACAGATTGGAAAATACTGCTGAATGAGGGTGGACACAACAGATAGTGCCGATGATATATACAGAGAGAGGGGAGGAATCTGAGTGTATTTTTAGTATGTTAAGCACCAATCACGATATAAACACAGGAGTGAAATCATTTGAGATAGTTAATCATGGGGCATATAATTAATAACTGATTGCTGAAACCTCAGATTAGGAGGCTGGCAGAACTGTGAAAACATCATGGCTTGTTCACTCTCTGGATCCAATGTTGGTGAATATACCCACTGCACTCTGTGGAACATGGCTCATGAGGTCAGAATACATGTTAGCACATTGTGACCAGCACACACAACCATTGTAATACACATAACCTGGCTCATGAGATCAGAGCGTGTGGGATATTCTGAATCCTGCCCCAGGACACCTCATCTCATTTCCTGCATTCTGGTTGATGAGGTCAGAAGGGATACCATTTCTAGATCATCCAGCATCAGGAAGTTTTCCCACCTACAAACCAGCACTGTGTGTCTCCACACCTGAGCTCAAGCAGAACACAGATGAACCTAGCACAGCCACACTAGGAACACCAAGGATCAATCCAAATACTCCCAACAGAAAGCAAACAGAAACACTCAAGTAACAAACTAAATCCAGATGGGCAAGGCCCATGACAAAACCAGAAGTAACATGAAAATTCAGGACAACATAACTCCTCCCAAAATGACCAGTTCCAAAGTAGTGGCCAACAATAAGAGAATTAACCGAATTCAAGGCTGGGTAACATGGAAAACCCATTGGCAGATGCATGGATCTCCCTGGGAGGGGGAAATAAAAGAATATCTTCTGGGGTCAGGTGAGGATGGGAGCATGAGGGTTTGGGTTGGGAGGTGCATGAAGGGGCACTCTACTGAGAGATGACTGGAACAGGGGACCATAATGGGGCCAGGTAGAACATGATGCAAGGGGAACTCCCCGAAATCTATGAGGATAAACCCAGCTAAGACTTCTAGTAATAGTGGATACACAGCTTGAACTGCCCGTCTCTAGTGGTCAGTTTGATGGCTACCTCAATTGTCATCAGGGAGCCTTCATTCAGCAACTGATGGAAATAGATGCAGAGATTCACAGCAAAGCATTAGATTTCTTTTGGGTTCAGGGAATCCTGCTGAAGAGAGGGAGGAAGGATTATAGGAGTCAGAAGGGTCAAGAATACCACAAAAAGCAGAAACAAGTAACCTGGGTCATTGGAACTCACAGAGTCTGAACCAACAACCAGGGAGCTTGTATAGGAATGACCTATGCGTTCTACATATATGTGACAGATGTGTAGCTTGGTCTACTTGTGTGACTCCTAACAATGGTAACAGGGGCTGTCCCTTGGGCTTTGGCTGGCTCTTGGGAACCTATTTGTGAGTCCCTGCTGTGCACCACTCTGCTTCCTAACACATACTGCTCAGTATAATCCCAATTGGGCAAGTCCTGACTCACAGAAGGATAGAGAACACTGAGATGAGGTCCTTAGATGGACAAGAAAACATGGCTATTACTCTGGGAATATATTGGTGTCATTGGGCAGATACTTTTGTGGGGTGTGGGATGTGAGCACTTTTGAAGATCTGGCAGATCCAGTGCTGGGTGGTGATTTGGAAAACCCACATGTCAGGGACCATGTCAAGGAAGGACTGATGCTCCATTAGTGGAAGCAAACTGCCCATGAGTAACGTCCCCAATGGGTAAGGTTTGTTATTATGCATGTCTTTCCTGACCTCACCCAGCAGCTTACTCCCCAGCTTGTCCATTGCTGGGACCCAAGGAAAGTTAAAGCACTCTGAGAGCAGTGGGCTATGGAGACCACCTGGTGAGACTTAAGGAGGACAACTCCACAGTGATGCCAACCCCAGTAAAGCAATGTGCAATGCCATGACCATTGACCTTCAGCTGTGTCTTGTCCATAGCATACCTCTCTTCCCACCTTGGTTTTACATCATACTGTGTAGATATTCAGTGTCACAAGTTAATGACCAAGATCTCATATAGAAAATAATTCCCAAATGATGTTGATCCTCCATGGACTCTAAGAATGAAGTTAAAGACCAAGGCCAAAGGGCAAGTGGCATGGCACTAATGACTATGGGGTCTGCTCATTGCTAGCTCATTGCCCACCAGAAAGAACCAGATGGAATCCTTACCATGAGAGCTCTATGACAATAAAAGCTAGCAAAGTAGGAGATTGGAAGAAGGTATAAGGTTCCATAGCAGCCCATGCCAGGAGCAGCTGAGTGGGTAAGAGGCCTTGGGACTTCATTTCCTACACTAACACACCTTATCCCTTATACCAGGCAAGTGTTCCCCAATCACAAAGGAGTGACTGGAGATCTGTCTTCACCCTCAGGTACCCTGTCCTTTCTGCAGCTGTCAGTGAGCCAGTCCTGGACACCTCTCTGGTACCCTGATTCACATGTAGACACAACTGAAGATTCTGACTCCACCTTGTATTGATGACTTCTCAGGGATCACATGGTTCTGTGGGGAAGACAAAGGGAGAACACTACCCATTTTCAGTCCCTTTGAGACTGTTGGCCCCTCCTTTCATCTAACCACTCCCCTTCAAATCAAGATTGGGACTGAACTTTAGAATCTCAGAGCTCAATGACCACTGGCTTGAAAATCATCTGCAGCCCTGGTTTTCCCTGGTTCATACTTATCCAGTTCTTAAATTCTCAGAAGACTTTAGGTGATGGGGTGAACATGACCTTTGCATTTAGATTTTACAGTACTGGCAGGTAAACCAGGGGCCTAGGGTTACATATTCTCACTGCCCTGGTCGTCCTCCCTTATGCCAAGGTCTGAAAACAAATTAACCCTGACTTGCCTGATACAGGCCCTCCACCTGCTAGGAAAGTCATGGAACTTTCTGATAAGTTTTTGCACCCTGAAGGCAATCCCAATTAAACTGAATCAGACAGAAATATAAAAGCCCAGGTTTAATGGTTAAAGTGTTCCCAGATGAATTCCCTGCCCCTCAAAGAGGAGACAGCGACAGGAGACTGGAAGAACCACATGTCTGTTTTCTGGGACGCAGCTCTGGGGGAGGAGCTGTGTTTGGCAGGCTTTGAAGGGGTGGATTTGGGGAAAGAGATGGGGGAGGAGAGTTAAGATCAATCTTCCACCAGACTCCTACCAAACTTTCCAGACTCTGGGTATAGGGAAGCCAGATTAATAATTAGTGTTCTATGATAGTCAAGCTTATAGTCGTATTAAATTTTCCATGTATACATAGATATAATTCAATTAGGTAGGTAATCTTCAAACACTTCAAAGACCTACAGAATATGGCATTTAAAATGTTTTAAAAATTTAGGCTTTCTTTACAGTGAGACATGTCTGCTCCCAACAGCACCAATTTACTTTAGAGAGGAGGATGGGCATTGAAGACACTCTATATGGAGTTTATGTTCTTCTTGACAAAAATAGCCATTTGGGCAAGAAACTCTTCTTGCCTGAACTGCTTGACAAAATGATGTATCGACTGGACATGCAGGACCCATAGGACTTACCAGAAAATCTTCGGTGATTGGAGGAACAGGGGATGAAAATGTCATGTAGGCAAGTACATCACCCTCCTGATGTACATCCTACAAATTTCCACATTGTCTCCTTATGCTCTTGTAAATCTGAGGTTAAAGAAGCTCCCCTCTCATAAATAAATCGTTTAAAGCTACTTGATCAAAGCCATGAGAAGAATTAGTGTAGTTGTTCAGGATGGAAAGGGAGAGGAGGAAACAACAACAAATACAAAATACTGTTGTTTTTCTTGAGTCGTGATTGGCCCATTGCATGTGACATCACAAGGACTCGCTGTGAGGCAAGTTAAATACCAGTCCATATAAGGCACTATCTGGGGCTGAGTTTTGTCCTTGTGCTATAGGTAAGGAGTTGGTTGGTGGATGAGCAGTTGGACTCAGTCATTTCTCATAGACTTGGACTTTCCCAACCAGATGGATCTTGGGAAAGTGTGTTTTCCTTGTTTTCTGTTTAGGTTTTGTACTCAGCTTTTATTGATTGATCTTTTTACAATATTACTTTTTGTTTTAAAATGTGCCAGTATTTCTACTTCTTCACTGAGATTTTCCATTTTTTCAAAGTCATTTCTTTGTCATTGTGAGTTGTGTTCTGGCTTATTTTATACTTTGCTGGTGTGGATGTACACAATGAGGAATTTGATCAGGATTACATAGTCCTCCTGTAGTAAACTCTGGTAACATTCACCAGCTCTATGCCACCTCCCTGCTCATGTCATATGATTATTACTTCCCAAAATACAAAAACTTGTCCCCTTGTCTGAATGTGTCCAGAGCTAGACGAAAATTAATATTTTTGTGTTTGTGAAAGTGGATTGTTTGTGGCGAAACTTTCTCTAGTTCCATGTGTGTCCCTGGCAGGGACATTTCATTCCTGTTCATGGGTGACTATGTCCACTTAATGTTGTGACTATGCTATGATCTTTCTTAATTTTTGTATGTTCATTGATTCTTGTGTTCATAGCAAAGGCATCTTGATCATGAATGGTCTTTTTAGTGTGTCATTGAGTATGAATTAAAGCATCTAGGACTCTCATGGAGGATAGTCTCATGCTCTTAGTCAAGGACCCTGCCAGATACTTGTCTCTTTCAATGTGTCTTTACTTGGTTATAGAGTAAGGGCTTTATGAAAAGTGTTTATTTTATGAATGGATTTGAAAGAATGCCTTCCCTCAGTTCTAGGGACTACTGGAGTACTTGTGGATCATTACAGCTATTTCTTTAGATTACTGGATTCATCAGTGAATTCTCCTGGTTACAATACTAGACAGTATTGACCCATCGGTTCTTTCAGATCATGTTGCCTAGTTGTATTACGTGGACTTTTAAGTTTACCTCTGATTCCTGTATCTCTCCTTGTTGTATCAGTTTGTTTCTTTAGTGAGGAGTGAGGTATAGATGGAGGTTATAGAAGAACTGTGGTGCTAGGAGAGATCCTCCTTCCCGTCAAAAGGACTCTAGTAATGATGACCACTGAGCAGGAATCTGAAGCATTTGCTTTTTTTAGATTGTTTTTTTATTTATTTAATTGTTGCTCTCAGTGTCTGTGCTCCTGGTGTTTTATTTAGGAAGTGGTCTCCCGTGCCAGTGCATTCAAGACTACTTCCTACTTTCTCTTCTATCAAGTTCAGTGTAACTGAATTTATGTTAAGGTTTTGATCCACTTGGACTTGAGTTTTGTTCAGGGTGACAGATATGGATCTATTTTCAATCTTCTACATGTTGACATCCAGTTATGCCAGCACCATTTGTTGAAGATGATTTCTTTTTTCCATGGTACAGTTTTGGCTTCTTTGTCAAAAATCATATGTTCATAGGTGTGTTTGTTAATGTCAGTGTCTTCAATTTGATTCCATTGGTCCCCATGTCGGTTTTTATGCCAGTAAAAGCTGTTTTTTTTATTACTTTGGTCTATCACAGAGCTTGAAGTCAGGGATCCTGATGCCTCTAGAGGTTGCTTTATTAGACAGGATTCTTTTAGCTATCCTGGGTTTTTTGTTTTTCTTTTTAAAAATATTTATTTATTTATTATGCCTACAGTGTTCTGCCTGCATATATCCTTGAACGCCAGAAGAGGGCACCAGATTTCATTACAGATGGTTATAAATCATCATGTGGTTGCTGGGAATTGAACTCAGGACCTCTGGAAGAACAGCCAGTGCTCTTAACTTCTGAGCCATCTCTCCAGCCCAGGTTTTTTTGTTTTTCCATATGAAGTTAAGTGTTGTTATTTCCAAGTCTGTGAAGAATTGTGTTGGGATTTTGATGGAGATTGTATTGAATCTATAGATTGCTTTTGGTAAGATTACTGATTTTACTGTTAATTCTACCTATCCATGAGCATGGGAGATCTTTCCATTTTCTAATATCTGCTTTGATTTTTTTCTTCAGAGACCTAAAGTTCTTATCATACAGGTCTTTCACTTGCTTAGTTAGAATTACCCCAAGGAATTTTATATTATTTGTGGCTATTGTAAAGGGTGATGTTTCTCTGATTTCTTTCTCAGCCCTTTTATCATTTGTATATAGGAGGGCTACTGATTTTTTTTAGTTAATCTTGTATTCTGCCACATTACTAAAAGGAGTTTTTCAGCTGTAGGAATTCCCTGGTAAAATTTTTGGGGTCACTTATGTATACTATCATATTGTCTGCAAATAGGGAAAGTTTGACTTCTTCCTTTCCAGTTTGTATCTCCTTGATCTCCTTTTGTTGTCTTATTGCTCTAACTAGAATTTTAAGTACTATATTGAATAAATATGGGGAGAGTGGACAGCCTTGTCCTTTTCCTGATTTCAGTGGAAGCGCTTTGATTTTACCTCAATTTACTTTGATGTTGGCTGTTGGTTTGCTGTAAATTGCCTTTGTTATATGTAGGTATGTTTCATGTATTCCAGATCTCTAGAACCTTTATCATGAAGACGTGTTGGATTTTGTCAAAGGCTTTTTCAGCATCTAATGAGATGATCATATGTTTTTTTTCCTTTCAGTTTGTTTATGTGGTGTATTACATTGATAGATTTTTGTTTGTTGAACTACACTTGCATCCCTGGGATGAAGCCTAATTGGTCATGGTGGATATTTTTTTTATTGTGTTTTTGGATTCAGTTTTCCAGTATTTTATTTGTTGAGTGGTATAGATAGGAACCCTTCAGCTGAGTCTTCTTCTAGCTATTTGCAAAGTTTCCAAGGTAGAAGAAAACTTTGCTGCTCTGAGCATTTCAAGGAAGTCTACAATCAGAAGATAACCATAAGAAATCCAAAATCTTGAGCTCATAATCCAAACAGTAAGCAGTTATTGCTCTATTATCTTATCAGAATTCTATTAATGTTAAATTATGACCTTTTTAAGTTTTAATGCAATGACAGTATGGTAAAGGAGAGAAATTTTGTAGTATTTTTATAAGAACAGCCACTTCAAATTATGTTTAAAGCCTGTTTGTCCCTTAATATGAAGCGTGTAATGCAAACCTGTTTGTCTCTTTCTTTTTTTTTCAGGAGACCTAGTAGCTTTAATTATTTATTCATTGTTCAACGAACTAATAAGGTGGCTGCAACCCCGTGGAAGACTCTGGTTGCCTGATGTTGCTAAGCTGACAAAGTGGTAGCTACCTAATTGTCAATGCCATCAGAGATCTGAGAAGGATAAATTTTACCTGAGTACAGACTTCCAAATCTATTAAAGAATGGCAGAGACTATCCATTGCCCAGACTGCCATCATCCCAGGCTCCTGTAGTCTTCATAGTCTTGGCAGGACAGGTGTCAGGGCAGCATCAGTCTTGGCTGCTGGGCCTATACAGTTAAAGTTCTCTGTGTAGGGGCAACTTTGGGAAAGACTGAGCTTATCTTGTCAGTGTCTCATATGTCCATTCTAGGCTGGATCCCTGGCAGCAGGTGTTGAGTCTGGGTGTCATCTAGTCGTTGTTCCAGGTCTTCTTGGAAACCTTGAGAGTTAAAGCTAGGAGCTGGGAGTCTCTGTTTGTTCTAGTGAGCTAGCATGCCTTTTATCAAATAATTTAAATGCCATATTCATCAGATCTTTGACAGGTTTGTGGACCATTGTCTATTAAATATATCTGAGCTAAACAAATCTAGGCCTAATCTTGAAAACATCTCCAAGTTTGGTAACAATAACCAGGTCAATTTGTTATCCTGTAGATATATTAGTCAAATGGGCCTCTCAGGTTCTGTTTTATTTCTTTTTTAATAGCTTATTGTTACATAAGAGTTAACAGTTTATGCTTTAAACTAGTATCTGGATAGCTGGATGACTAGCATTAGCATGTATTCCTTAATACAAAGGACATGCAAACTCAGACATTCAAAACCAAACATACCTGTGGCCACTTTTTTATCCATACCTACAAAACCTTTGGAGTCTCAGTGTAACAGCAGAATAGCAAGAGAAAGAAATCCAGAGCATGTTTTATTTTTTATCCATCTCAAATCATTTTTTATCATTACTTAAGCCTATTTATCCTCAGAATTTTATAATTTGCTTTTACATAGTCTAATAACTTGCATTTCATATACGTTCCTTCTTCCCAAAACATTCTTTTTATATTCCCATACCTAAAATCTTTATATCTTAGACCCCATATAAACTTTATTTATATTCAAATCTCACAACTTATTTAAAATGTAAAGTTTCATATTTTTATATCTTAAACTACTTCCTCAGACCCAGTATAGTATGTATTCAGTCTCTAATGACATACTTAAGCCTTTAAATTTTTATAAAAATATTACATCTTAAAATATCTTTCTTTCTGTTTACTTCATTGAGTTTTCCTTTACTTGGAATTTGATACAGTTTTTTCTTATCTTAACCAATAATAATTTGTAACCAATTCTCTTAAATAATGGCAAGTATTTGTAACCCATTGAACTGAAATGACCAAAATCCATGTATTTTGTGTGTGTATGTGGAAACAAAATCATAATTTTTAAAAATGTAATAATGTATCTTTAACATTGTTTCTAATCATTACCAGGACAGAGAAGGTTTTTTTTTTTTTTTTTTTTTTTTGGTTTTTCGAGACAGGGTTTCTCTGTGTAGCTTTGCGCCTTTTCCTGGAACTCACTTGGTAGCCCAGGCTGGCCTCGAACTCACAGAGATCCGCCTGCCTCTGCCTCCCGAGTGCTGGGATTAAAGGCGTGCGCCACCACCGCCCGGCCAGAGAAGGTTTAACATGGGAAGCTAATGATGAACTTGGCTTAGGAAGGAAGGGAGGGGGATTTAGATTCAGAGTGTGCAGGCAGTAAACTCCCAACCTCACCTATCTCCCCAACTCTGCCTGCCTGTAGAGAGAGTGCATTTCCACCCTCTGTGAGAGTCACAGGAGCCTCTCCTGCAGGCTAATACCAGCCCTGCCCATCCTGTCCCTGAGTCTGTTCCAAGCTCCTGTGAGGGAGGCATCTGCCCGCCCACCCAGGGCCTCTCCTGCAGGGTCAGCCTGCTCTGGGAATTCACCTCCCTGCTTTCTCCTGGAGGGCCCAGTCTCAGAACTTCCCAGGGGCCAGCAAGTGATAAGCACTCAGCATGTGGCCCTGCTGATGAGCTTCACTCTCCTGCCAGTGCTGTGGGCCTGATAGCAATAAGGGAAGCTAGTAGACAGAACAAGAAACATTTACATAGACATAAGTGCCAGAAGGGCCTGTAGTGAAAAGGTTGATTCCCACCTTGATCAAGGGGAACAGTAGCTCTTGTGGGAAGGGCAATCTAACCAGGATCAGGAGTTTCTCCTCTCTGCCTCTGTGTACCTTCACAGCTAGTGCTCCCCCTAGGGCAGGGTTTGTGGGAACCATGGGGAGCTCTTCCTTGGCCAGCATCAAAGGTTCCCTCAGGAGGCCAAGTAAACATTGTAAGAGGCCCATTCTGAACCACAAAAGGTGACAAACTTCCCTTGGTGAATCCATCATTCTATTGTGAGCAGTGGATCACACATCCTTCCAGTATGCTAGGTGAAAGTCCAGGGAGGAAGAGGGAGACTGTCCCATGGCATCCATCTTAGTCAAGTCAACAATGAGAGCAATGAACACATTACACACAAGACCAAGGGCACACACAAAACTTTGTCTCAAGAGACAACCAACAAAGTTCCAAGAACAATGACAGCTTGATGTGCTCTGGAGGGAGCGACCCCCCAGGCTCAGTCACACCAAAAACCTTCCAGACTCGAGGCTCTCTGTCCTCAGTTAATCAGATCTCAGGGACTACCATAGCCCATTAACAGGGTCCAGAATTTCTTCTGGAACCCTGTGATCCTGGTTCCAGTGCGTCCTCTGGCTGCCACTGGCATTGACCATTGATGGACCTTTTCACAGATCTAGTGTGCTTCAGAAAATGAATGTACAGAGTCACACAAAGACAAGGACAAACAAAGACACACAGAAACTTACTGGCCCCTTAGGAAACCTTCAGATCAGGATCCAGGATGAACCCCCAAATGTTGTGCCCACATCGCAAGACCCCTGAGCAAGACTACCACAGAGCTGATATCCAATGCAAGCACACAGGGCCTTATTAATAGCAAAGTAAGCCCGGGCTTGGTCTGTGTCCGACACTTAACACAGCGGGTAGAGGAGGGCGGCCCTGAACACTCACTTTAAGGGGTTTATATAGGAAAAGATTTATGTGCAGAGGGTTACATATCTCCGGATTTGATGAGGGGGCTAGGGGTGAGGTAGTTCTTTGAAGTTACTGGCTGAACTATAAGGTAACTATGAGGTTACTAATGGCTAACAGGATGCAGGGTATCTACAGAGACATAAATTTTACTCCCTATGTCCTGTTTTTGCTGAGCCCAGGATATATACATTCAGATTTATTGCTTCAGAGATGGACACAGACCCCACCTCCTCCCAGTCTGTTCTGTTCCCCCACCCCCATCTTTCTCTCTTTCTCTCTCTCTCCTTCCCCAGGCCTGGTTCTCTTGTCCCCTTCTAACCCTCTTCCTCCTAATAAAGCTCTGACACTGATACTAGGGTTTGTCGTGGGCATGACCTTTCCTCACAGTCACCAGCGCAGATTATCATTATTACAACCTTCAGGACCAAAAGTGACCCGGATGGAAGACAGAGGAGGCACAACTTGAGAAGCCTCACAGTAAGATTACAATAAAATCTGTTTTCCTGGACACAAACTGTTTTCCTCCTTTCTCTTCTGCATCACAGTTCTTATTTTAAAATTCATAAACTCACTCAAACATATGCTTTTGTTATTTCTCAGCCATGAGCCACTAAGCCATTTTACATGCGAATGTTTACGAAACCACGTGGGCAGGTGAATGATAAGGGTGAAGTCCCGCTGATCCAAGCTCCCTGTCCATGCTGAGTCACAGGAATGCCAAACTGATGACCTGATACAAAATCAACATAGTTAGGTACTGCTTCCTCACTGGGATAAACAGAGCCAGTTCTGTGGAAGAGAAGTCAACTCTAATCTAGCTGTCTGTGGAATTGACTTGACTAGGGTCCCTGTCCCATACCAGCAGCTGTGTGCTTTTGAGAAAGAGACTATCTGGTTGTCATTTTAATTTTCTCCTCTTTGCAATAAATCAGCACTATCTGGTGGCCTCCCAGAGGGCCAAATGGGATTTCTGCTAAGGTAAGAGGATGTGAGGCTAGGTCAGTGAGATGAGGCAAGGTGAGACAGAACAAGAACTATGGGATGGTAGGTGTGCAGCTCTGACCACAAGGCCTCCCTCTGTAACTTATGAGCAGACCACGGAGGCCTGAGTGTCCCACTTGTCCTGTGCTGAGCTGTAAGTCTGATATGTGCAGACCCCAGTGTTGTGAGGCTCCACAATATCTGTCCCTTTGAGACACTGCAGACCTTTGAGACACTGCACACCCACCAAAGCCACATCCCACCAGAAAATGCCAGCCTCCAAATAGAGCCACATGCAACACATCCAATCATTAATGGCATGTGAGGCTTAAGCCCGCCCCTAAAGCACTCCGGCCCAATGAGCATCCGGGCAGAGACTCTAAACCTCCCCTATTCCACCTTGGTCTTCCTGCCTGGGACATTGAGCATGCTCAGACTTGAGGTCGTTAAGGAACTGCTGAGGAGGTGCTGAGCCGTTGTGGAGGACGTCTGTGGAGTTCATCTGGTGAGGGCAGTCCCAGGCCAGGGTGGCCAGGCTCATGGTCTCCTCAGTGTCTGGACTTCCTCACAGCTCTGGTTTTTGAGAGGCTGAGGTGAAGACAAACCTGCCTTCTTGACAGCAATCTCCTCTAAGACCAGGTCTAGTGAGGCCCTCTTCTCAGAGCCTGGAGACTCCTCACAGCCCAGTTCTTATGAGGCTGAGATGCCCTCAGTGAAGATCTAGGATGGCAGGATGCAGTTCTGAAAAAAATTATAGGCTCTCATCCAGATTATTATGGGCTTAACGTTTTCAATATTTCTTTACTTCATCTTAGTACCTGTGGGATCTGCAATATCCCCTTTCTCATTCCTTATGTGAGTAACTTTAATAATCTAATTTTTCTTTGCTAGTGTGCCTAGAGATTTATCAGTGTTGTATAGATATACGTCTTTTTCTTACCTCTTGTCATGTTTATTTTCAATTGATTGAATTTTAAAAATTGACTAGAGGCTTCTTAATGACTTTGTTTTTAGTATTTATAGAAAATTTATGTCATAGATTACAAATCTACTTAAGTCAGGTGTTAAGTATTTCATGTCTATAATCCAAGCCCTTGGGATCAGGAAACCATGAGTTTGAGAACAGTGTGGGTTACACACGTAACTCTGAATACACTGCTACAGAGTGAGATCTTATTGTAGAACATACAAACAAAATCCAAATGTATTCACTTTCATATGAAATCATTTAATGTTTTAGTTTTTTCTAATCATGGTTTAGCACTCTAATCCCACTCCTCTCCCAGACCCTCTATATCTGCCCCTACATCTTGTAGAGTCCCACCACAAAGGAAAACAAAAAAGGAATAAAAATAAGATAAAAATAAACAATAATAATAAAAAAGAAAACAGTAAAGCACTTTTCTCCCCCAGCCCCTATCTTTCCCACCTCTCCATCACCGCTCCATCATCTCTCCATCATCATAATGGCATTGGCAGCTGCTGTGTATCATGCAGGTCTAGTATTGATGGTGTACTGAAGCCAGGGGCCTTGAACCTGACCAACATCCCATTACACAACGAACATTTGCAAGTGAAGCTGTTGGACTTTCCCTCCTTTTGTTCTGTTGACTCCCATCTCCTACTTCAATTGTGGATTTGTCAGTTTCCATCCACTTTCTCATCCAGGTTGGAGCATTCGTAGTTAAATAATTTTCTAGTGGAGTGTTCTGTCTGCCTGGAAAATTGATCCCTTTTCACCACACACATGTATATTACAATATTTGTGTTATTTAGAATAGATACTTTTCCTAGTAAAACTTACTGTTCAGCAGTTTACTTTGGTAGCAGCATGGGTACCGGGGCATTTTTAAGAATTCTGCCTTTTCCTGCCTCATTACTCTGACACTCTGTCCATACATTTGTTTTCTATTCATCATTGAGTGAAATCCTGTGTGGTTGTTTATCTCCTCTGGTGATTTCTCCCATCTAGAACTTTTTGTTTAATGCAGTTACATGATTAGTTTGAGTTTTCTATCTTGATTGTTTTAAGTTCACTGTTTCTGTCCAAAATGTCTTTTGTGTCTGGTTTTGGGTTCAGTTTATCATTCTATTTATGCCCTTACCTAGCTTGTTATTCAGACATCTTTTAAAAAAATTAGTAGCTGCTTTTCAGGCACTGAAAGCCTCAGAGCTACTAAACTCAGAGCTCCTTCCTTGCTAAAAATGGCAGAAAGCTACCAGACCTCTGGAGCTCATCCATTGTGTGTTATATCAGCTGAGCCAAATAATAGTTTATATTTTACAGATTATTTGTGCCAAATTTTCTGTCTTTTGTTATGGTGGAATTCAAGACTTTTGTAAACCTCTCTTAGTTAAATACACATGATGAATGACAATATGGTGATGGAACACTGTGCCTTGTAGTGACTAAAACTTATGAAATGCAAAGAAATCCCTTATAAAGTTTAAATTTTATGCAGATTTATTTGCATCAACTCTGTACAACTCAGGTGTCTTTCATGATCCAATTATTTTATATTTCCCTGGCACTGTCT
Organism: Peromyscus maniculatus bairdii; assembly: GCF_049852395.1. Taxonomy (NCBI): domain Eukaryota; kingdom Metazoa; phylum Chordata; class Mammalia; order Rodentia; family Cricetidae; genus Peromyscus; species Peromyscus maniculatus. The sequence goes on along the minus strand of NC_134874.1, from coordinate 62,404,555 downwards.
TTTTATGGATCTGGGTTCCAGAATGACCTTATAGTCCTTACATTCTCTTTGGTCACAATCCTTTATTCTTACAACTGAGAGTAGGAGAATGAACTGACGTCATGTACTGCATGGCTGCAAGCCTCTCTGCCTCCCTGGGTCCATAAAATGAACCGAGAAATTATGAAGCAATGATTTGAAAATTGCACATATGTGATTAGACATGTAGGTATGTACACATGAGTGCAGTTTCCACAGTGATGAGAAGAGGCTCCAGATTCCCTGGAACTAGAGATATTGGTGTTTGATTTTGGGTCATGGTAATGGGTGATGGGAACTGAACTCAAGTCCTTTGAAAGAGTACAGTGTGCGTTTTTCTGTTAGGCCAACTCTAGCCCCATCATTCAAAAACCTTAAGAGAAGTTTGGAAGATAGTAAAAATGTAGTCATTATGTTTAGTTGTATAAAAATATGTCAGGGACAAGGACAGAATCTCTAGTTAGTGGAAAAATACAGACCCCAGATAAGACAGGGAACTAGATCATCTTACAGTCAGGTTGCCTAGCAACAGGACATTGAGTCAGAGCCCTTGACCCTTTCACCCTGTAAACATCCTACATGAACATCCTGTTAGCTTGCACCACCCTGTGCAGATAACAGCTTCTTGCTCCCCCAACCCTGCAGGAACTATATAAACCCTCCTGGAGAAAAATAAAGTGGCACCTTGATCAGAATCTTGACTTGGTGTATTTCCTTTGTGTCTCCTGTCCCTATCATTCTGTCCTTAGGGTGGTTGAGAACCTGTTGAAGCCCTGCTGGCTGGGGCAAAAATATATGAGCCCTTGTGCAAATAAGTAATTCTTTTTCTGTTTTGTTACTTCTAAAGTTAATCTTATTATTCTGTACATTTTAATTATATACAATAAGTCATTTGTTTCTGTACACCACCTTGTTTCCCAGTTATACTCCCTCCTCCCTCCATTTAGAATATTTCCCCTCACACTGCAAAATTTTTTAACCCTCTTTTTTATTTTTCTAGATTCCATTTATCAGAGAAGATATGTATTAATTGTTTTTGGAGAGTTGTCTGTTTCTAAACTTGATGATACATAGTTGGAACAATTTTCTTGAGAATTATGCAACTTTTTTCTATAATTTTATTTTGAATTATCTTGCATTATTTATGCATATTGTGTGGTCTTTAGTCATTCATATAATGGTGGTCCTCTGAGCTCATTCCCTGAATCATCTATTGCAGGTAGTACAGTGATAAAAAATTACACACAAACTCACCTTACATATGTAGTGATTCAGTGTCATTCATTTCGATATGTATGCACACCCAGGAGTGGTTCAACAGGCATGTCTATGTTAAATTTTCATTCATAACCATCGTTACAGCATCCACAGTACCTGGAATGTTTTAGTTTACAATGAACATAGCATATATGTTCTTGTTCCACCTCCTTTGCAGCACTTAAAAAATTAGATTTGGTGAAAAATGTAATCATTTTAAAGACACTTAAAGCTGGAATTATGGGGCAATCTGAATATTATTTTACTAATGTGACAAATGGGTCTGGGGCCCAAGAAAATGACCACAGAGTCTATAGTATTTGAGCCAGGCTGTAAGTCCTGCTGACAATTTATTCTATTGAAATGGTTGCCATGCATTGTTCTGAGTGGTCAGAGCTGGACCTCATATTACTGCACGGCTGGTGACCTCAAAGTGGTCCATTTGGTAAGGAGAATTGTACTTGTGAGCACCTAGTTTAACTTTGCACCCATATTTGTAGTTCATATTTGTTGGCATTTGAGATACTGTCTCAGATATGCTGATTGTGAAAAATTGTTTTCAGCATGCAGAAAATGAAACTCTGCTCTCTATCTTCTACCATATACAAGCTCTGCACCAAATGTGTCATAGACCTGATACCCTGAACATAGTAGAGAAAATACACCCACTGCTAAGCACAGGTAAGGATTTTCTGAATAGGAGTCTTGTCCAATAGTAAATGAGACCAAAAATCAACAAATAGGATCTCATGAAATTAAGACTTTTTATTTCAGCATAAGAAAATATAATTTACGTGGTAGCATACAGAATATGAGAAAATCACTGGTGTAATATTGGCATCAGAGTTACTGTGTAATTAACTTCCTTCTGATCTGGTGAGGCCTGCACTATAGGAAGGAATTGGTACCTGGTACTGTGTACCTGGTCAAAAGACACTGGCTTGGCAGGTCATAGCCCTGTAGATGATGCTACTATTGTTACTTAGTGTAGTAGCAACTGCTTTGTAAATATTTTTGTTTTACACATAGATCTCTTTAGCTCTCAGTCTTGGCCAGAGGTTCTTTTTCTGTGGTATGCAGCAGCAAATGCATAACTTCAAAATGTTGAAATGACCATGAATGCTCATCCTAAATGGGACCTGTAGATCAACCACTTCCCCTAGGCATAGGAAACATCCTGGAAGTGGGTCCTGAATGTCCTGAATGAGCATGAGGGAACTGCTGTGACATGCTGTCCTTTGGACATAACATAGCCATTGCTCACTCACAAGAGCTGTGATCACTTGCAGCTTCAGGTGACCATGTTCAGGACTGACTGTGAACACACCTATCTGTCCTGAACCAGACAGCTGGAAGAGGCAGCCTGCTGGTGGAAGACAAAGCCTAATAAGCCTCTCTCTCAATACAGAAAATAAGAAGGAAGCTAGAAGCTGGCTATTTGTTTTTTTTCTTTTCTTTTCTTTTCTTTTCTTTTCTTTTCTTTTCTTTTCTTTCTTTCTTTCTTTCTTTCTTTCTTTCCTTCCTTCCTTCCTTCCTTCCTTCCTTCCTTCCTTCTCTCTCTCTCTCTCTCTCTCTCTCTCTCTCTCCCTCCCTCCCTCCCTCCCTCCCTCCCTCCCTTCCTTCTTTCTTTCTTTTTTTCCTTTTATTTTATTTTACAATACTATTCACTTCTACATATCAGCCACAGATTCCCTTGTTCTCCCCCCTCATGCCCCCTCCTTTTCCCCCCAGCCCACCCCCCATTCCCACCTCCTCCAGGGCAAAGCCTCCGCTAAGGACTGAGATCCACCTGGTAGACTCAGTCCAGGCAGGTCCATTCCCCTCCTCTCAGACTGAGCCAAGTGTCCCTGCATAAGCCCCAGGTTTCAAACAGCCAACTCATGCAATGAGCACAGGACCCGGTCCTACTGCCTAGATGCCTCCCAAACAGATCAAGCCAATCAACTGTCTCACCTTCAGAGGGCCTGATCCAGTTGGGGGCCCCTCAGCCTTTGGTTCATAGTTCATGTGTTTCCATTCGTTTGGCTATTTGTCCCTGTGCTTGATCCAACCTTGGTTTCAACAATTCTCACTCATATAAACCCTCCTCTTTCTCGCTAATTAGACTCCCAGAGCTCTACCCGGAGCCTAGCCATGGATCTCTGCATTCAGATCCCTCAGTCCTTGAGTGGGGTTTCTGGCACGACTATTAGGGTGTTTGGCCATCCCATCACTAGAGTAGGGAGGTTCCAGCTGTCTCTGACCATTGCCAGCAGTCTATTGTGGGGGTAACTTTGTGGATTTCTGTGGGCCTCTCTAGCACTTTGTTTCTTCCTTTTCTCATGTGGTCTTCATTTACCATGGTCTCCTATTCCTTGTTCTCCCTCTCTGTTCTTGATCCAGCTGGGATCTCCTGCTCTCTTTCCCTCGACTCTCACCCTTCATTACTCCCACTAATGTCCAGGTTGTTCATGTAGATCTCAGCCATTTCTGCGTCATTGGGCGATCCTCATGTCTTTCTTGGGGTCCTGTTTTCCAGGTATCCAACCTGGTGATGTGAGTAGCAGTCCATCATCCTTGTTCCACCTCTAGTATCTTCCTATGAGTGAGTACATACCATATTTGTCTCTCTGAGTCTGGGTTACCGTACTCAGGAAGATTTTTTCTAGATCCATCTATTTGCCTGCAAACCTCATGATGTCATTGTTTTTCTCTGCTGAGTAGTATTCCATTGTGTATATGTGCCACAATTTATTTATCCATTCTTCAGTTGAAGGGCATCTAGGTTGTTTCCAGGTTTTGGCTATTACAAACAATGCTGATATGAACATAGCTGAGCAAGTGCTCTTGTGGTATGATTGAGCATTTCTTGGGTATATGCCCAAAAGTGATATAGCTGGATCTTGCGGGAGATTGATTCCCAATTTTCTAAGAAAGCACCATATTGATTTCCAAAGTGGTTGCACAAGCTTGCATTCCCACCAGCAGTGGAGGAGAGTTCCCCTAGTTAAACATCCTCCCCAGCATAAAGAGTCTTCAGTGTTTTTGATCTTAGCTATTCTGACAGGCATAAGGTGGTATCTCAGAGTTGTTGTGATTTGCATTTCCCTGATGATTAGGGATGTTGAGCAATTCCTTAAATGTCTTTCAGCCATTTGAGTTTCCTCTGTTGAGAATTCTCTATTTAGTTCTATAGCCCATTTCTTAATTGGACTGTTGGTCGTTTTGATGTCTAATTTCTTGAGTTCCTTATATATTCTGGATATCAGTCCTCTGTCAGATGTGGGGATGGTGAAGATCTTTTCCCATTCTGTAGGCTGTCGCTTTGCCTTGTTTACCGTATCCTTTGCTCTACAAAAGCTTCTTGGTTTCAAGAGGTCCCATTGATTGATTGTTTCTCTCAATGTCTGTGCTACTGGTGTTATATTTAGGAAGTGATCTCCTATGCCAATGTGTTCAAGACTACTTCCTACTTTCTCTTCTAGCAGGTTCAGAGTAGCTGGATTTATGTTGAGGTCCTTGATCCACTTGGACTTAAGTTTTGTGCACGGTGACAGATATGAATCTATTTGCAGCCTTCTACACGTTGATATCCAGTTATGCCAGCACCATTTGTTGAAGATGCTTTCTTTTTTCCATTGTACACTTTTGGCTTCTTTGTCAAAAATTATATGTTCATAGGTGTGTGGGTTAATATCAGGGTCTTCAATTCGATTCCATTGGTCCACTGTTGGTTTTTATGCCAATACCAAGCTGTTTTTATTATTGTAGCTCTATAGTAGAGCTTGAAGTCAGGGATCGTGATACCTCCAGAGGTTGTTTTATTTTACAGGATTCTTTTGGCTATCCTGGGTTTTTTGTTTTTCCATATGAAGTTGAGTATTATTCTTTCCAGGTCTGTGAAGAATTGCGTTGGTATTTTGATGGGGTACAGATTGCATTGAATCTGTAGACTGCTTTTGGTAAAATTGCCATTCTTACTATGTTGGCCCTGCCTATCCATGAGCGTGGGAGATCTTTCCATTTTCTGACATCTTCTTCAATATCTTTTTTCAGGGACTCAATTCTTGTCATATAGGTCTTTCACTTGCTCGGTTAGTGTTACCCCAAGGTATTTTATGTCATTTGTAGCTATTGTAAAGGGTGATGTATTTCTGGTTTCCTTCTCAGCTTCTTTGTCCATTGTATATAGGAGGGCTACTGATTTTTTTTTGAGTTGATCTTGTATCCTGCTATATTGCTGAAGGTGTTTATAAGCTTTATCAGTTCCTTGGTGGAATCTTTGGATTCACTCAAGTATACTATCATGTCATCTGTAAATAGGGAAAGCTTGACTTCTTCCTTTCCAATTTGTATCCCCTTAATCTCCTTATATTCTCTTATTGCTCTGTCTAGAACTTCAAGTACTATATTGAATAAGTATGGGGAGATTGGACAGCCTTGCCTCATTCCTGATTTTAGTGGAATTGCTTTGAGTTTCTCTCCATTTAATTTGATGTTGGCTGTTGGCTTGCTGTAAATTGCCTTTATTATGTTTAGGTATGTTCCCTCCATTCCTGATCGCTCCAAGACTTTTATCATGAAGGGGTGTTGGATTTTGTCAAATGCCTTTTCTGCATCTAGTGAGATGATCATGTTTTTTTTTTCTTTGAGTTTGTTTATATGGTGTATTACATTGATTGACTTTCATATGTTGAACCACCCTTGCATCCCTGGGATGAAGCCTACTTGATCATGGTGGATAATTGTTTTGATGTGTTCTTGGAGTCTGTTTGCCAGTATTTTATTGAGTTTTTTTGCATCAATGTTCATGAGGGAGATCGTTCTGTCATTCTCTTTTTGTGTTGTATCCTTGTTTGGTTTAGGAATCAGGGTAATTGTAGCATCATATAAGGAGTTTGGTAATGTTCCTTCTGTTTCTATTGTGTGGAACAATTTAGAGAGTATTGGTATTAACTCTTCTCTGAAGTGCTGGTAGAATTCTACGCTGAAACCATCTGGTCCTGGGCTTTTTTTGGTTGGGAGACTTTTAACGACTGTTTCTATTTCCTTAGGAGTTATTGGACTATTTAAATAGTTTATGTGGTCATGATTTAACTTAGGTATGTGGAGTAGAGGTTTTTGAAATATGACTTAATAATTTTCTGGATTTCCTGAATGTCTGTTGTTATGTCCCTTTTTTCATTTCTGATTTTGTTGATTTGGATCCTCTCTCTCTGTCTTTTGGTTAGTTTGGATAAGCCTTGTCTATCTTGTTGATTTTCTCAAAGAACCAACTCTTTGTTTCATTAATTTTTTTGTATTGTTCTCTTAGTTTATATTTTATTGATTTCACCTCTCACTTTGATAATTTCCTGGCGTCTATTCTTCCTGGGAGATTTTGCTTCTTCTTGTTCTAGAGCTTTCAGGTGTGCTGTTAAGTCACTAGTGTGAGATTTCTCCACTTCTTTATGTGGGCATTTAGTGCTATGAATTTCTCTCTTGGCACTGCTTTCATAGTGTCCCATAAGTTTGCATATGTGGTGTCTTCATTTTCATTGATCTCTAGGAAGTCTTTAATTACTTTCTTTATTTCTTCCTTAACCCATTGGTGATTCAGTTGAGCATTATTCAGTTTCCATGAGATTGTAGGTTTTCTGCAGTTTTTGTTGTTGAAATCTAACTTTAAACCATGGTGGTCTGATAGAACATAGGAGGTTATTCCAATTGTTTTATATCTGTTGAGATTTGCTTTGTGGCCAAGTATGTGGTTGATTTTAGAGAAAATTCCATGGGGTGCTGAGAAGAAGGTATATTCTTTCTTGTTAGGATGGAATGTTCTGTAGATCTCTATTAGGTCCAGTTGGGTCGTGACATCAGTTAAGTCCTTTTTTCTCTGTTAAGTTTCAATTTGGGGGATCTGTCCAGTGGTGAAAGTGGGGTGTTGAGATCTCCCACTATTAATGTGTGGGGTTTTATATGTGGTTTAAGCTTTAGTAATGTTTTTTTGCATATGTGGGTGCCCTTGTGTTTGGGGCATAAATGTTCAGAATTGAAACTTCATCTTGGTCGATCTTTCCTGTGACGAGGATGTAATGTCCTTCTTGATCCCTTTTGATTGATTTTAGTTTGAAGTCTATTTTGTTGGATATCAGGATGGCTACCCCTGCTTGTTTCTTAAGACCATTTGATTGGAAAGTCTTTTCCCAGCCTTTTCTTCTTAGGTAGTGTCTGTCTTTGAATTTGAGATGTGTTTCTTGTATGCAGCAGAAAGATGGGTCCTGCTTTCGTATCCATTCTGTAAGCCTATGTCTTTTTATAGGTGAATTAAGTCCATTGATATTAAGGGATATTAATGACCAGTGATTGTTCATCCCTGTTATTTTTTAGTGGTAGTGTGTGTGTACTTCTCTTCTTCGGGGTTTACTGCTGTGGCTTTATCTATTCCCTGTGTTTTCAAGGGTGTATCTCACTTCCTAAGGTTGGAATTTTCCTTCTAGTGCTTTCTGTAGGGCTGGGTTTGTGGATAAGTATTGTTTAAATCTGGTTTTGTCTTGGAATGTCTTATTCATTCTGTCTATGATGACTGAAAATTTTGCTGGTTATATTAGTCTGGGCTGACATCCATGGTCTCTTAGTGTCTGTATTACATCTGTCCAGGTCCTTCTGGCTTTCAAAGTCTCCATTGAGAAATCGGTTGTTATTCTGATGGGTTTGCCTTTATAGGTCACTTGGCCTTTTTCCTTTGCTGCTCTTAATATTCTTTCTTTATTCTGTACGTTTAGTTGCTTAATTATTGTGTGGCGAGGGGACTTTTTTGGGGGTCTAGTCTGTTTGGTGTTCTATAGGCTTCTTGCGTCTTCATAGGGATTTCCTTCTTTAAGTTGGGAAAGTTTTCTTCTATGATTTTGTTGAATATATTTTCTGTGCCTTTGAGTTGGTATTCTTCTCCATCTTCTATCCCTATTATTCATAGGTTTGGTCTTTTCATGGTGTCCCAAATTTCTTGGACATTTTGGTTCATGACTTTGTTGGCTTTAGTGTTTTCTTTGACTGATGAATCTATTTCTTCTACTGTATCTTCAATGCCAGAGATCCTCTCTTCCATCTCTTGCATTCTGTTGGTTATACTTGCATCTGAAGTTCCCGATCGTTTACTCAGATTTTCTATTTCCAGCATTCCCTCTGTTTGTGTCTTCTTCACTTTTTGTATTTCCCTTTCAGGTCTTGGACTGTTTCCTTTATTTGTTTCATTGCTTTTTCATGATTTTCTTTCAGTACTTTATTGTTTTCTTCCAGAACTTTATTGTTTTCTTCTAATTTTCCCTTTTCTCTAGTTGTTTATAGCGTTCTTCCCTTCTTTTTTTTTTTCCTCTACACAAGCCTCTACCTTCTTCATGATATTATTCATAAGGCTGTTTTCTTCTGCTTCTTTCAATTTTTGATGTTCAGGTCTAGATGTTGGAGGCGGGCTAGGTTCTGGTGATGCTGTATTGCTCTTCATTTTCTTGTATATACATCTGCCTTGACATCTGCCCATCTCCTTGTGATTCGTTCTTGGTCTTATCAGCGCACTTGGTTCAGACAGAGCTGACAGATTCAGGAAGTCTCTCTCTCTTGTCCAGATGGGAGCTCTCTTGTCCAAATGGGAACTCGTGGCAGGATGGAAGCTCTTATAGAAGTTGGCCATTTGTATTACTTATCAGTTCCTCTTTCTTTATCTGTCTGCCTCCCAGGGAAGACTGTGATTCCTATTCCCTCAAATTAATGAGTTTATTGAGGTTAATACAGGAGTATAGGTATGGGATTACCTATAGGAATATGAATAACTCTAATGTGTGGCATCACAAAGGCTCACATTAGAATGGGTGACTCATGAGGACTAGAACTCTGAATGTGGCTGCATGACTTGTTTGCCGCTGAATGGGACAGAGGGCCTCCTTTCTTCAGTACTCCTTAGTTATCACCCATTTAACCTTGGAAGTGGAAGGGCCTTGTAATTCCTGTAAGTTTCAACTTTCCAAGCCATGATTTAATTGCTGCATATTATGAACCTCTTCTCTTTTTTCATAGAACTTTCTGAGACTTAATGAAATAGTCCTGCCCAGGGAAGAGTACACCAGTTGGATACTCAATATCAACGGGTCATTTCTGAAAACATATATGCTAGCTATACAGAATGATTGGTTTAACTTTAGGAAATATAACTATATGGATATATATATATATATATATATATATATATATATATATATATATATTTCGTACATATATATATGTATAAGCATGTAGCAACAATTAATGAAAATAGAGGTCATTAATTAGAAATAGAGCAAGGAAGAGTATTGTGAGGGTTTGAAGGATGAAAGAGAGGAGAAAGTAATTTCAAAAATAATAGAAAACGATTTCATGTCATAAAAAGGAAAACTGTTACACAACACTTCACCCTTTCCTTAAAATGTTAGTTGTTTCTACAAGTTCACATTCTCCCATGGAGCTCTGCAAAGGCACTAACGGCAAACACTAGTCCTGAAGTCCCTGGTGAATCAACCATTTTATGTTTGACCTCTTCTGTAAGCACAGCCCAGTGCTCCATCATGCCCAGTGAATTGGCCATAAAGCACTGCTTCTTTCATATATATTTTATCATCAGAACCCCATCCTTCCTTCATCATCTTCCAGTCTGCGTGAGACCTCTGCCTGTGATAACCAAGCATCCCCAATGCTTCCTGTGAGCCAGTCCATCAGGAATAATCTCTCTCAGATTTCATTAGATTACATAGACTGTATTTCAAGGAGGTGTAAGTAAGTACATGACCTACTTTCCTACTTCTATAGCACTCAGATTAATCTCATCTGTTCTCATAGCCTACAATCCCATGAGCCAAGCTTTGGCAGGAGGTTTCACTGAACTTTTGAAAGTCTTTTGTAATTCACGCAGTTGAGAGACAGATTACTCCCTGACTAAGACAGTCTCTTTTTGTAGCCCATTTTAAGGCTCTCAAATGCAAGTTCTAGCATGGATTTTCCTTTTCTCTGTATAAAAGGTTGAACTATGTGACATCTTCTATCGCATTTATTCAAAACAGAGAATCACATCTTAATTGTATACAAGTGTACTGAATTTTGGCCTAAGGAATTTTAATGAATACAGTAGTTTCATATATGATCTTGATTTGTTTTATCTTCCATGAAACCTCTGACTTATGATTAATTCTGTTTCCTGGCTTTGTGTACATCTTTCCATTTCCATTTAGAAAACACTATGGATTTTACCTCTTGACCAAAATGTATTTAGTGAGAAAACTTTTTTATGAACTTCATGGCAGAGAACTAATAAACACTGAATATATCAACTCATTGAATTCATTATATCTAAATTACATTTGTCATAAAAAACAAACTAAGATGACATGTTTGCAAGTTATTAAAGTATCAAAATTTAGATGTAGGTTTTTAGCTGGTTTTAAGCACAGTTGCAATTTTGAACACTTTTACACAAGATTTTTAGTGTCACAGTGTCAGAGATCTAAGGAATGTCACATTTCAGCAGGTGCAGGGGAGGATATGGATTACAAAGATTTCAGGTGGGAAAATATGGAGAATAAAACCCACAGAGAAAAGTTTTCGTTGTTATAATGTAACTAGCATTTTATAAGGCCCTGTAAAAACTTAGAGAGGCAAAAATTATTATAATATTCTGGATGAATAAGGGAAGAGCAAGAAGAAGGAGAAATAGAAGAGGAAGAGTAGTAGTGGGAGAAGATGGATGCATGGATGGATGGATGGATTGAAGAATGGAGATAGCTGATGGATAGATAGATAGATAGATAGATAGATAGATAGATAGATAGATAGATAGATAGATAGATAGACAGACAGACAGACAGACAGATAGATAGATAGATAGATAGATAGATAGATAGATAGATAGAGTGATATAAAAATAGAGTATATACAGTTTTTCAGGCTATACAGTACAGTGGTTATTATGTCCACTGAAGGCAGAATGGACTCAGAACGTTTGTCCTTTTTTCTCATATTGGTCAGAGAACTAGTTATGGGTGAAGAACTCTGGATTTTTTCTTTTACCATCTGTAGCCTTTTGAATCTGAACAATTCTAGGACTTCTGGTTCCCAGATATAGCCCTCAAATTTAGTTCCATTCCAGTTGTCTCTCAGTGGTCGCACTTTTACTTTAGGCTGATATATGAGGTGAGGTGGGACAAATACTGGTCATCCAGGTAGCCCTGGCATTCTAGATCCCCAAGAATCTTTTTAAATGAATGCTCCAGGTTTTGTGTAGAACTCTAGAAAAGGAACAAGGAATCCTGCCTACAGCAGATGATACAGAACAGGCTGAGTTCTTGCTTGGTGATATGGATTATTGTAATGGAGAGGCAAAAGTCTCTGGGTCAGGAATATGCAACAGGCTAGATACTTTGAAGATAAAATTTAGACCACTATTATTTTCAGAGCTGAGGACCAAGCCTAAGACCTTTTGCTTGCTAGACAAGCACTCTACCACTGAGCTAAATCCCCATTGCCTGACTTTTAAGGACATACTTTAGAGAAAAGTTAGAGGGAATTGGGGGACTTAAGACTACCAATGTCTGAGGCCATCTCATAGACTTCCCTAGAATGTGTTGGACTGATCGTGTTTGTCTTTGGGGGATGTTATTTTTATAAAGACAACAGACTTAGTAGGTGGGTTGATAGCATTGAGCTCACCAGGATGAGGACACCCCACTCAATGATTAGTCTGGAATTCTTTAAGGAAGGAGGAGATGCAGCAAGTTGATGAAATGAAATGTGGAAGTACCTGCAGTTGAGAAGTGAGGATGAGGTGGGTCACTCCAGAATGTTAACCAAGAAAAGTCAGAATAAGAAAAATGAAATATGGGAGGAACTCTGACATTATATGAGAAAAGTATGTATTTGTTAATGCTTTGGTGATTGGCATTACACATCATCCTGGCACTTTAAAAACTAATACAATGGGATCCTTCTTTGAGAAATAATTTCCACAATTGACATAATATTTTATATTAAGTTCATCTCTCTGAAATCTTGTAAGAAAAGAGGAACATTATGGACCATGTTTCTGTTAAAAGAAGTAGAAAAGAATTATTGAAACAGATTTTGGGTTAGTCTGAGCTTCTTGGTAGGAAGGGTTATTCCTATGTTACTTTTGAGACTTGTTTGTTCCTAAAAATATCAGCTGAAGCCAAGATTTGGAGTTTTATCAGACCAATACATCATGCAGTATAACACCACTCATATTATGCTATGTTCATATTCATTGGTTACTCAGATGAGAGCTTGAATCATTATGGTGAGTGGCACATCCTGGTTTGCATGTACTGAGGATGATAAGTGTAAATGGAATGTATGTGATCCACACAGTTGGTACTCAGGATGTCAACTTATATCTGTACATGAAGCCTTTGACTCTAAGATCTTCAATAAACATTCTTCTGTGTGTCTCTTTTGAGGCCTTAATTGGCTGTAAAACATCTAGTTAAATTGAGGTCTGGGATCAGTGTGCCTCAAGGTTCCCTCTAACTAGCAAATATGTTAATGATGTCCATTTGCTTTCATCTGTAAGGGAGCCATCAGCTCAAATGACAACAATTGAGGTGTTTCTGGTTCCCTTTTGGTTAGGGTGTTGGATGAAGAAGAGAATATTCTGCCCACACATCCTCAAAGTTAAGGGATTCTGAGTTTAATTCTTGCTCAGTAGGCTGCAGGTCTCCACTGATAGCAGTTTATGGTCAGGATGTTTCTTCTCTTGGATTGCCTGGACTCCTTTCACACAGGGCTTGGTCCTTGGCTACTTGATATCAGTATTTGGCCTAGGAAGAGTTCTCTATTGTGGTTGGAGCAGGTTCCATTTAAGTTGTCTCTTCAAACTGTGCTTCCTAGGGTCAACATTAAGTCTGACCACGTATCTCTCATTGGGTTGGCAGGAGCTCCCTTGATTTTAGAGTTTGTGGTTTATCTTCATGAAGGTCTATTGTTGGCCTGTAACATTTCCACTTTTGATTTTGACTGGCTTGTTCTATGAGTTTTGTATGAGCTCTGAATTCTTCCCAGTCAATATTTGCCCCAGACCTGCTTCTTCATTTGGTCCTTGGAGAATGTCCCAAGTCGTCCTCTCTCCCTGTTTTAGTTTATGCTTTTGTCAGGGTAAGTGTTAGCACTCTTGCATTCTCCTTTTCCTGCTTTGCCCCCGACCTCTTTCATTTGAGGGATTGATCTGGGCCCACGTTCTTCCTTAGTTTGGCCCAGTCTTCTTCCGGGTCAGAGGTGTGCTGAGGCCAACTTCTCATCTTGGTGAAGGCCCTGGCTTCAGTCCAGGTAAAGTTGGGGCAAATATACTCTCCTTTTCTTTCTTTGAGCCAGGTCTTTTTCTTCTGAGGAATAGGGCAGAACTCATCTCCCTCTTGGATGGGGCCAGCCTTCTTCAGGGTCAAGGTTAGGCATGGGTGTTCTTTTCTTTTCTTTTTGTTTAATTTCATTTTGTTACTTTTCCTTCTTCTCCTTTGCCTTGGCTCTTCCATTTAATCAACTGGCCCAGGGATTCCTCTGTTTTTCCTCTGAGTTAGAGCTTATGCAGCTTCAGGTTTTGGTGAAGGCCTCTTTTAGGTCATGTTTGGCCTTTTTATTCCTAGGGTTGGTCCCTGGCCTTTCTGGGTGAGGGAAGCCATTGCTAATGTAGGCATTATTTCTGGTCTTCACCAGGTTCATCCTTAGGCCTTGGAATACTTCTGTCTTGACATCATGGTTTAATGGTTAATCCTGGTCTACTTTCACTTTAGGTGCTTAGCATGTGCATTTTCAGGGGCCATGTTGGCCTGGGGTACTTTAAGGGTGTGGCTGTGTCCAGGCAGTTTTTGTGTTAGAGTTAAGCCTGGTTATATTGATATTCTGGGAGTGTTGGTACCTGTTTCTCTTCAGGGTTGAAGCAGCGGATACTTTTGAGCGCAGGTTTGACTGGAGCAACTTTGTATTTGTAATTAGCCTTGGATTATGCTCAGCCATTCTGAATAAAAATAACATCTGGATATTGATAGAGGACTGTATTTATTGTGCTTCTCTTACATCTCAAGTATATTCTGAGGAATATTGGCTCTTTCCAAGGGAAATGGGCACAGACACCAACACACAGCACAGACTCCAGATGAAATAAATTACATATTACACAAAAAGAAAGGGGAAGTGGAAAGAGACAGTGGTGCTTGGGAGAGTCCTTGCTGTTGCATTGGTGACTGTGGCCATGGTAAAGAGGCACCATGAGCTCATGTGGAAAATTGTTGTTTCTCAATAAAGATAACAAAATAGAGTCCCAACAAGGTCCCTGCTGCCTTTCCTTCTGTGATCTGCTCCCATGAAGGGATATCACAGGGAGTTAATATAACAACAGAGGCTGGTCCTCCATTGATCTAGATGCTGCCTTGATAGGCACATGAGTGTTGTACAGATCTTCATGGGGCCTCTTATGCAGTGTGGGAATGGTGTCCTCTCCTGTATGTCATTCATGGCATGCACTATGAGGGTGTTCCTCTTGTCCTTTTCTATGGAAACACTTCTCAAAATGTCATTTTTCTTCTACCTTGAAAATCCCTGGAACAACGAACCATGCCTTTATGATCCCTTTCAAGAAAGCTCCTTGTAATGTCCACTCATTGATGTGAGATCAGGTCTTCCCACAAAGAATGTCTGCACTGACTTACCAGAAATTGATTCCTGCTCATGTTATGATTGTTGTGAATCACAGCCCACTTTAATAGAGAGAGCTGCAAATGCATCAAGGGCACACATGTAACCATGACAATGATTCCTTGTGTGGTGTCACAGAGGCCAGGCCACACTCTGCTCAGGGAAGCACAAAGGTGGTGAAGCTATGCAGATGTCTTTGGACTGGTAATTAGGGGAGGTGCCTGAAGGCTTCAGTTAACATCATTGCTTGGGGACAATTTTCCATCCAATCATCATTTCCTACTACAGAACTTCACTGCTGAGAAGAGGAAGGTCATTGGGGAAAGGACAGACTCAGTCCATATGTACACAGTTCAAATATTGGTCTATCATTTCTGATGCTCAGTTTATCATCAAGAGTCTCTCATCATAAGGCTTGTATTGTGCCATCTGCAGTACCTGCAGCTTGGGAAACAGAGCTGTTTGAAATGTGCCCTCCAGCCTGTCCCTTCACCATCATTAAACACACCTTGACGTGAGATTGACCAGAAAGCAGAAAGCCATGAGGCTTTCCCTACCTCCTCTCATCATGGTAGTTGATGACTTCTGAGGCTGTCACTCACTGGATAGCAGTGTAACAGCAGTTCATCCTGTCCCATTTGGAAAGTGGAGTCCTGGGACAGGTGCTGACTCTGCCTCAACTGTTGTCACCTTTTCTAACAAACACAAGTGGGAATAGGAGTAGAAAATAATGGACATATCCCACTCTGAGCATATTCATTCCCAATCTACCACTGTCCTTTGCCTCATGCCTCTCTCCTTCCCTGAAAGTTTATCCCTGAAGGATGGTCTCAGATTTCCAGCAATCCTTCTAACTCAGGGGCCTTTATTGTTGGGTTTCCTTTTTATTCTTCTTTTCCATGGATGCTTTTTTTCCTGCCCTAACATGACATTTGAAGGACAATGGGAAGGAGGCATCTTAGAGATCTGAGGAGTTAGTCAAGGTATCACAGTGTTCCATTCCTCTATCTTATTGTGGATGGAAACCTACACTTAAGAATTGTGGCATGCAAAAAGAATGAAAACAAAACTGAATTAACATCTTTTTCTACTGGTCCTCAACCAATCAAATCTCAGTTATAAAAGAAAAACTGGGGAGATTCTTCCTGTGATTTCTAGATGAAGTATAAGCATTGTGCTACCCTCAAAGACAAACAGGATTGAGGGAAGGTGGCCTCAATTAAACCAGCTATCTAACCACAGAGCTTTAAATCCTTTTCCTGTCTGCAGCAGCAGAATCTGGAAGAAGAGAAGTTATACAGTTGCCCCACAGAGATGCCTCTTTGCTGTCTCAGTCTGGATGCCTGTGGTAACAGTTGCAGTAGGAACAGCCCACCTGGAAGTCTTCCTGTCAGCATCACTGGATCCTGGGAACCCACAATTTCCTGCTCTTCACCAAGTTCTGGATAGCCAGTAAGCATTGTTAGACTTACTTGATGGGGGTGATTTACTGTAATCTGAAAGTGCAGTGGAAGAGGAAGGAGAGACTGAAAACTTCCATGTGCTTGGTGTCAAATGGTATCTGAGGGACTTAACATGTGACATAGATTGTAGATCTCCATCTAAGAAAGATCCTGAAACATCGACACATTGTTAGTAACATCTTAGACAACATCAGTGCTCTAGAAGCAAGGAAGTTCCATGCACAGAGTGAAGCATGATCAAGCATGCCCGACCCTACTGTAATAGTGCTACTACCCCATCATAAAGAACGAGGGCACCATCAGTGTTGTGCCACAATACCACATGCTTGTTTCCATACAACACACACAAATGTGTGCCCACATTCATACATTTAAAAACATGTATGTACCTACACCTTTGCACACACACACACACACACACACACACACACACACACACACTCAGAATTATACTTTGAAATTAAATTAGATGTATAATAAATTGGCATAACAAGAAATTAAAAAGAAACAAACAACCTTTTTGGCATTGGTATGCATGTGTGTGGTATGCATGTGATATGCAAAACTATGAGTACAGTTATGTGCATATTTTTATAAGTATCTATATGATATTCCTAATATGTACAACCATATCTAACTGCATATACATGTGTATATAAATATAAAGATAAACTGAAATCCCAACTCCCAGACGCCAGCCAAGGACGCAGTAGAACTTTCCGAGTGGCCGGCTTGATGTGTCAGCTCTTTCCTGCCTTCAACTCTGAGTGACTGTTATGTTTATTAACAGTATCATTCATTTGAAACAAAATTCCAAACAAATTTTTCACAATGCCTTTTAATATTAAAATATTCTCTAACTTTCAGAACCACAAGAAAACCCTCTAAGGCAGAAAGCCACGAGTCGATCATGAAAAGTACCAGGGAAGGGCCAATGAGATGGGTAGCTGGGTGGAAGGAAAGAGCTGACTCCTCCTAATTTGTTCATTGACCTCCATATGAACGGAATGACAGAATGGCATGATGTGTATTCTATGTTCATTCTTTCTCCATTGTATAGATGTATGTATTTCCTCATCACAAAATAAGTCGATAGATGGATGTTATTATTTTAAATACCAATCAGAAGATTTCTATACACTTATCTTATGATATAATTAATTTTTAAAATAATGAAAAAAATCTCACACAGCTCACAACTGTTTGTAACTCCAGGAGAAGAGGAGTTGACACTCTCACACAGGCATACATGAAGGCAAAACACTAATGTACATAAAATAGCAAATAAACAATTAAATATTTGTAGGAGCTAGTGGGGTCAGGAGTCCTACAAGCATCCCACAGAACTAACTAACCTAGGTTCATAGTGACTCAGAGACTGAACCACCAACCAGGGAGCATGCATGGGACTGACCTATGTCCTCTCCATGTATTTTATAGTTGTATAACTTGATATTCTTGTGAGATTCCTAACGGTGAGAGCAGGGCATGTCTCTAATGCCTGCTTTTGGGACCCATTCCTCTTACTGAATTGCTGTGTCCAGCCTTAATGTAAGAAGTCATGCCTAGTCTCACCACAACTTCATATAACATGGCAGGCAGAAATGCACAGGAGGCCTGTCCATTTCTGAAGAGAAAAAGAGAGAAGGAGGAATGGATGGGGAGCAGGAAGAGTGGAGGGTGGAGGAGGGACTGAGAGGACAGGATGGAGGGGAAATTTTGGTTAGGATATAAAAACAGAAATAAACAAATAAATAAAACCAAATTTATTCCAAAAGAGGAAGAATATTGATGGTTACCATATTTAAATTTGAGATACTAAAAGAATGTCCCTCCAGGGACTTTGCCACTTATTTTAACTTTATAATGTGTTTCCACTTATAAGGGATTTCTGGGGATGTCTTTCTGTATGCTGTGAATGTGTTGCTCTGAGTGATTGATAAATAAACGCTAGTTGGACAGTAGCCAGGAAAGAAGTATAGTATTGGCAGTATAAGCAGAGAGGAGAATGCTGGGAGTGGAAGGATGTGTCAGGAGCCGCGTACCGCCACCATGAGAAGTAAGATGTAAAGTGCCAGTGAGCAACAAGCCACATGACAACTTATAGATTAATAGAAATGGGATAATTTAAGATATAAGAACTGGATTGCAAGGAGCCTGCGACCGCCATACACTTTTTAAGTATCTGTGTGTTTACTTGGGTCTGAGTGGCTGCAGGAGCTGGGTGGACACAGGAAAACTCCAACTACAAGGGATAATTAAATCATGTTAGAGATAATTTTGAGCTGGTCTAATACATAATACCTTTGTGTTGTACTTGCAATAATTATATCATATTTAGGCAATAATAAGACATGGTTATTGTTTTACATTTGGAAATTAATCATGACATAAAAGATATAATTGTGTGTCAAGTTGACAAGGGTGCAGATGTGATACCTATTTTTGTTTGTCACATTTATTACATCTGGAATTAACTAAAACCCCAAAATGGAGGGGCATGCCTATAAGGTACTTTTGCTTAATTTGAAGAGAGAAGATCCACATGTAGTCCTGATCTTTGCATTAGGTAGACATACTTTTAATATGGATATTGATGAGGAAAGAAATACCTATATCTCAGATGTTTTGAGCCCCAAATCCCGCCTGTAATCTCAGCCAGGCCTTGTGCTGGAAGCCCATATAAGGAAATGGAAGAAGGGAGCTTTTGCTCTTTAGCTGCTTGCTCTCACCTTGCTAACAAGTCCATTCCTTCACTGCCATTGGAGCCAACTTCCTTGGGATTCCAGACTATTCTGATGATGCACTGAGACATCAAGCATAGTGGACTGAGCAACTCATAGATTCGAGGACTTTGCCATTATAGCCAGCCAATGTTCAGTTAGCCGGACCACAGCCTCTAAGTCATTCTAAAACATAGCCTTTTGTATATATAGAAATTCATTCTGTAAGACGTTACCCCATAAAACCCTGACCAATGCACCAGACAGGTATAGAACTTTTAGAGTAGTTTGGGCCTGACAACAGCCTTATCTCAGTTCTAAATTCCACATGGTCACATTCCCTTATCCTGGTTTTAGATGATGCTTTGATGCTGGCCTACAAGGTTTCTGTAGCTTCTGGGTAAGAAAGTAAAAAACACAAGTCTGAAAATAACACAATTTCTCAAATGGAACACACAGTAATCTAACTAAACAAGTAATTATATGAGATGGAGAGATTCTAGCTTAAGTGAGGAATGAAAAACCAGATGTCTTAGCTTCTGTGGGCCAAGACCTGGCACAGCCCCACCACATGAAGACAGAGGACAGGAGGTTCTTTTTACCCTTGATGTGATAGCTCCAGTCTGGAGATCGATGGTATAACTTCCTTTAAACATGAACTCTCTGCTTCACTCTCAGTCTCAGGAATCAGATCTATTCCAGAGGAGCTTCACAAGAGTCAATCAGTCATCTGGAAGAACTTTCTCAACATAATCTGAGATCTGCTGTGGTAAAAGAGCAGCATCAACCACCTCTCTCCTTTTCAGTCTGTACAGAATCACTCTGCACCAGAGACATGGGGCCCCTGTGCAAGCTCCATCCACTCCACCTTGTCATGAGGTTCCTCCCAACATTGCTTATCTGGACCGTCAAGAGGGATTCCTCACCCCACCTGCACCCCAGGACAGTCTTCTCATTTCTGCATTTCGTAAGACAGTCTTAATATGTGTTGTCAACCTAGAAGATATCTAGCAAATCTGTGCCAGTCTGACAGTGAGTGATACTGGTGCAGGATCTTGAACCTATGAGAGCCCTGCATGGATGTATGGCAGCCTAAGACAATTAGCATGCCTGTCCCAACAGGTTTCAAGAATCTTTTGGTTGGGAGTGATCCAATCCACTTAAGACAGTACACATGGCTGGGAGGACAGGGTCAATTGCAGGGACTGGAGAGTTGGCTCATCCATGAAGAGCATTTATTGCTGTCTCAGAAGACCCACGTGACAGCTAACAAACCTCTCTAACCTAAATTCCAGGTGGAATCTGCCCTCACCTGGCCTCTGTGGGAATTGCATGTGCATGGTGGCCAAACACCCATAAGTATAAAGAAAAGCACCACAAAATATTCCAACATGTCCTGCAGGAAACTATCTCTTCTTCTCTGTTATCATTCATGTTATATTTCAAGAAAACTAGAGGCAGATTGCTTTTCATTTCCTGATTTCTTTTATACAATTTTAATGAATATTCTAATTTCCAGAGAGCCCTGAAGCAATAGACTTGTTTTTCTCTTTAATTTGGTGTACATGATGATTTCGTGAACATGTGTGTACAGTGTACCTCACTTTACTGGCAGCTAAATATATGACGTCAAGGATACAATATGTCTAGTTTTTCTATTATGTAGTGGGTATCCGTGGAGTAGGCTATTCCATCCACATCCAAGGTGTCATCCTCCTGTGTAGCCCTGTGACCCATGGCTGAGAAATCCTTGTGCAGCCCAAGATTCCTGAAACTTGCTGAGATACATCCAAGCCTTTGAGATCAGGGTTTTCAGCAGTGTGAAACCTCACCTGACTAAAGAAGAGTCTCAGAGTGAAGCTGAAATTGGATTTTATTCATAAAAATACATTCATTTTACTCAGTGGGATCTTTCAAAACAGCAGTCCTTATCTACAATGTATAGCCTTAGCAAACTATTAAAACAAAATAAGAACAATTAACAAAACTTTAAACCAAAACGAAGAAAACCAAAATCCAAAGCATAAATATCCCAACATATAACCAAAAAATTAAGCAAATTTCAGGATCCTTTGGAATTTCATTATGGAAGAGCAAATGAGGTAAGCATCTGGCTTATTCTCTGCAGTGAATTATCTTCAGCAACACTAGCACATGACATGGCATCAGCTTCAGCACTGCACTAGAGAATCTTATGCTTTGGGTGTAGTCTGTCTGGATGGCAGTGTGATGTTAACACAGTCTTCCTTGTCAGATTTCCATCACATACAGAAACAGCTTGTGGAAGCCCTTGATAGTAAGTCCACTGAATAATTCTTGCTCACCCACATGTCCTCTTCCATGTTGTTTTGCCCCTCACTGGGGCCACGTGCTGATGGATGTCAGGGTTCTTAGTAATTTGTATTGTGTCCTTTGAAACTCAGACTATTTCTGATACAATCTTTTGTCTGGGAATAATGAGTCAATTGTTATAGATCAGATTGTGGCTGGATCGCCTGATGGTAGGTTGATATTTGCCTCACTAGTGAATTCATAGCTGAAAAGAGGTGGCATTTTCTGAGGAGGCCGTGAACCTGGAGTGTAGAATGTCATGCCTTCAAGGTGTCTCTGGCTTCTTCCAGCCTTCTTAGTTTTCTGAAGGGATGCTGTCATGGAAAATCGGTAAAGAAAATAGGATTTAGAAACAGTTTTGCTTGCCACTGTCAAGAACAATCAGGGCCTATTCATCCCTAGTAAACAAAAGTTAAGAAATAAAACACACCCCATGAATACCCTGGCTGCTGGGGATGGGACTCAATGGTGGCTTACTTGCCTGGAACATTGTGTTTCTGCCCCAGCAGCTCCATCTGCAGGAGGCTCTGTTCCTGGGCTGTGGTCTGCTCCAGTTCCTGCTGGAGGTTTTCAAACCTAGGGGAGGAAGGCAGCTGGGGCACAAGCCTGGTGAGGACCTGCCCTGTCAGCTTTTGAGCCCCCACCAGCTCTACTCAGCTAGACAATCAAGCATTACTTTTCAGCTGAGTTCATTCCCTGCTTCCTCAAGGGAAAAGGGTCAGAGAGCACCTGGGCAGGATTTTTTTCCTCAGCTTTTAAAAACTACTAGAAGTTGAACTGGTAAGTACACACTTTGCTGGATTAGAAAAAAACAGCGTATTTCTCCAACAGTCCAAAGACATCATTTTGGAGAAATATCAGTATGTCAAGGTCTGAGGCACAGGTCAGGAAAGATATCCCTGGCCTTGAGTAGATACAGGTGACTGTGAACTTCCTGGAAAACTCTATGCCCGCCCTCTAGTGGAGCCTACACAGGAATGCAGAGAAGACTCTGGTTATTCCTACAGCTCAGAACACTGCATGGGATTAACTTGTCAGCTCCTACTCTGTTTATGACCAAGAGTAAATCTTCTCAGGAGAAACTGATAAACACTGCAGAAAGCCTGCAGTCAGCAGGGGTGTGCTGTATACAAATCTGCAAAGGGTGGACACTTATGTCTAAACGTGATGTTCCTGATGGAAAAGATGCAGGAGGACACACTTTCCTTCACGGTCAATGATCCTCCTTTCCACGTTTCTGGCTGCCGTGGGAATATTTGTGGGGAGATCTAATCTAAGGGATGAGATACTCAGAGCATACTAGAGGTCTCAGAAAGGAAGAAGGGGACACAGTCCCCTAAGACCAAGGAGAGAGCCTATTGCTCCTAGACACAAGTTCCTGTTGACTGAGCCAGCAATGACACTCTGAGGGGTTCTTTCCCTGCCTGTGGCTGGGAGCTTTGCCAATTGATAAAACTCAAATAGCACGGAGATCCAAGTATAGCGTACCCACTTGGATCCACCTGCTTTTGGAACCGTGGGCTCCTACCTCATCTGGGACACAGTGAAGTGTTCCTGCAGCTTTGCTGCCAAGTCCCTTTGCCTGGTAAGCAGCTCCTTTTGCTTCAGCAGGGCCTGAAGATTTTTCTCAAGCCTTTGATGTTCCTGTTCATTAGAAGATTGTGTTTTTAGGGGAGGTTTCCTCACCATGTACATAAATATGCATGCGTGGGTGCACTCTCTCTGTCTCTGTCTCTCTCCAGCACACACATGTATATCCATGCACACATACAAGTACACTACATTCCATCCATGCTTAGTTTCCCAGATAACACTAATGTAAGAAGAGATCGCCTGGGATACTATGGAGAAGAAAGTTACCTTTCATTAACCTACATCCTCTCTACCCATATTCCAGCCCAGAAGCAAGAAACACAGGATGCTCTGAGCACAGGATGTGGAGATTGTGTACTCTTACTCGGTTTTTATAATTTTTCAGTTTATTTTTAGTCTATATGTTCAGGTGTTCAGCCTGCCTGTGTGTGTGTGTGTGTGTGTGTGTGTGTGTGTGTGTGTGTGTGTGTGTGTGTGTGTGTATGGCACTTGCATGCCTGGTGACCTGGTACAGGAACTAAGTGGGCATATAAGTCATTGTAGTGCTTGCATTGAAAGCCTCTACACAGACAGGTGAACACCTGGTTGCTTGATCTGAAATCTAAGCTCTCCTAAAAAGTTCCCCAGTCTGTGCATTGAAGGCTTAGTTTTCCAGCACAGAACAACTGGGTGGCTGTGGACCAGCCCCTTGCTCCCACTCAGTGCTTCCCAGTGCCTCCAAGGAGGGCAGCTTCCTCCTAAAGAAGCTCTCTATAACACAGGTTGCCTGAATTTAGGCCCAAAGGAATGACCTCAGAAAACTAGATAATCTCTCCAAACAGGAGTCTATAGTAAGCTTTCCTCCAAGTAAGATGATTGTGTCAGGGATTTCTTTGAGTAACAGAAGGTTGACTAACTCACGGCCAAGTGGTTGCATATATTATTCCATACTTAACAATATCCCATGGACCACATTGTATGTTTGTACTCATCAGTGATGGGTATCTGAATAGTTTGTAATTGGGGTGTTCTGAAGAGTCCTGCTGTATCCCTGTTGTCCCCTATTTTCTGTGGACACCACTTTCCATTCTGGAATCAATGCTCCACCTGAAGTCTGTAGTTCCACTTTCTGAATAATAGCACATAGCTTCTCACAGGGCTGCAACATTTTACACTACTAGCAATGCCTGAGAGATCTCACTTCTCCCAACTCTCCATCAGGGTGAATTTAACTCAGGATGAAGAAGTTTGGAATAAAAGCAGTTTCTGAGTGCTGCAGACACAACATGGAGTGGGTACTTGAGAGTATGGTGAGCCTAAGCGGTGCCCTGAGACAGCTTCATCTCACACCTCAGCATAGCTGTGGGACTTCTGCTGGGCTGGGATGCAGCCACAAGCCCCTCTGCAGTTCAGAATTTCTCTGAGAATAAAGTCCAGGCCAGCTCCAAGGGCCAGGTTAGGTGAACCAAGGTTAGGCAAAAGTGAAAGAAAAATGGCGGCAGGTGATGAGGAGAAAAACAAAACAGGATGCAGGGAAGTCATCAGTGGTCAGCCTCCTTTCACCCAGAGCAGAGAAGGACACAAACCCTCAGGCAGCCTTTCCTGCCTCTCAGTAGCCTTGTTCTTACCTTCATGGACCCCATTACTTTGCTTTTCTCCAGAGAATTGTTTTGCAGAAAAATAATTCTGCCTCTGCAAATACCTGAAAAACTTTTAGCTTGCATCAATTTTCTGTCTTTTGTTTTAGTTAGTTCTGTGGACATGCAGAAGGATGGGCAGCTCCATCTGTTCTTTGATGGAGGCAAAGAGGTACTAACCAGATTAGGCATAGTACTTTCTCATTGAAATCCATGTCCATGATTCTTAAAGATGTTTCATTGTTTCGTGAGAGGGTGAACATACACATAGAGGCTCAAACACATATTCCCATACCCACAAAGATGCACATAGAGACAATTACACCACCACCACCACCACCACCACCACACACACACACACACACACACACACACACACACACACACACACACCTTTCTTGAATCTAGAAAGGCAAGGGAGAAGACTAGAATGTTGCAGCACCTTTTCTACTCCAGGGGGGAGGTAATGGGTCCTCCCTGCTGTCTACAAGCCTCTTAGACCCAGCCAAGCTCTTCTGCCCTGGCCTGAACTTATTTCCCTTCCCGGGGAAGTTCTTATCACCAGACTCATTGATCATACAGATAAGTAACAAACTGCACAACTGAGTTTTACCACACAAGACCAGGTGCTGGGAGAAAAGGAACATGAAGCAGGACATGAAGCCTTTCCATAGGTTTAAGTTGAACCATCATTATCTCCTCACTAAACTTACCCAGACTCCTCCACAGAAGACATCGACAGCACCAGAGACTAGAAGTCACCCATTGTCATTGCCCAACAACTTTTGACCAGATTACAGTGCACATTATATGAAAACAGCCCCAGGCCAGTCAGTAGAAGGCTACTTAGGTCATCCACAGCACTTTTCTAAAATGCAGCACTCCATCCTACTATCAGTTGGAATCTGTCCTTAGACACAGACACATACATGATAGAGTAAGCATCAAAATGTCAGGTTCCATGTTGTGAAGCCAGTAGACAAACCAGACCTTTCCTGGGAAGTTACCTCTATGCCTTAAAAAATAGAAATCTACTTTTTATTTTAAAGTAGCTCCATTTTTTGATTTTTGTTATTTATTATAAGATGCATTAATTCCAAAGTAATAAAAATGTTTAAATATTAAGAGAAACCAAGAAGTCAGTTCTCTTTTTGACCAAATGTACCATTTAGCAATGAAATGAGACAGAAAAAGACAGGATGCTCTACTGTGAGGAGACAGGAGATCCAAAGATCTGTGGCTATCCAGCGTAGCCAGAAGAGAAAATTTCAGGTTCAGTGAGAGACTCGGGCTGAAGGGAATAAGGGAGAAAGTAACAGAGGACACTTGATGTCATCATCAGACCTTCCAAAACACTGACAGACATTCTCACACACAGACACACAGCCCTCAAATCATCAGTGATCAGAATGCAGTGAGGAGGACATCACACTGGATGAGGCTGACATTACCAGTTGGATTTAGACTCCTCACACTAGCTGTTATAAGTGGGTCCCACAGATCTGCATCATTTTGGACTAAAAATACCTGGGGAATCATGCTGTGTTGCTGCAGGCTATGTTGATGCAGTTGGCACAAATCAGCCACCATAACCCCCACCTGTCATAAGCCCTTGCCACATCCCTGGTCATCCAGTGAGCTTCTGAATGTAAGATCCAGGATGGGAGAACTGGCCAATGCCACTCACAGCAAACAGTACTGACAAGCTGTTAATTTAGCTTCTGTCACTGTGAACCAAGAGCTTGGCCAGGTAAAGAGAACACCATGGCAGTCTGGGAACAAGAGGGTAAAATGCCATATGACACCCAAAAAGATGTCTATGAGCCCCGGTCATTTGGCTTTTTCAGAGGGTGTTGCTCCTTCCATGCTGTGTCTGCTCTGATCTCACATGACCCCTGCCAAGCAAATGAGACCCAGACCCTTGACATGACTCACTCAGATCTCTGTGGCTCCATCATAACACGGCTCCTCCCATACTGACCTACAGGTGAGTGGTATGTGATTGACCAGTCTCCCTCAATGGACTGTGGCTTCCAGCAGAGCAGTTGGGTTTGCTTGCCTAAGAGGCTAACTCCCAGAAAGACTTGTGAATAATCACAGAAGTGAACTATTGGATGGGATGGGTCAGTTGGATAAGGGAGTAGATGGTTACATGTGTGTATGTGTATGTGTATGTGTGTGTATCGTCAGACAGGTGGCCAGGTTGGCCCAGCTGCTTCAACCTAACTGCAGCTGCCTTGTCCAGAGGTCATACATCTTCTCATGGGCCTCTTCACAGAGCCTCTTTGCCTCCTCACAGGAGTCTTGTAGTAAAATCTGCTCCCCCTGCAGCTTTTTCTTGTCTTCTAGCAACATTCTCACTTTTTCCTTCAGCTGAGTCTGTTCACTCAGGTGCTGACTGTAGAGGGTGCTGAAATATCACCAAAAATGATGAGCTCTGCCTCCGTCTGCCGCTCCTGCCTCCTAATACCATGATTCATTCAAGGACCCATGTTCCCATCCCCAACAGCCCCGGGCTGGAGCCCTCATTAGCCATGGCAGCATCACTCAGGTGCAGGCCAAAGCCAGAGAATAGTCAAATTCCAGAAAGATTTACACTACTTCTGAAGACCCTGACAGCAAAAGGGTTTCGTGTACCTCTGAAGACTGGATCTGCTGCCTCCCGCACACACACCCTGGTACTTAACTGTTCACAGTACTGGGAAACCATGAGCAGGTAGAGGGAAACCATGATCTGAGGGAGACAGAAGACCCATCAGGAATATATTCCATCCATGTGTCTCATAGAAACCAGGTCTGTAAGCTCCTGCCAGAGCTACAGAAACCATTGTGCAAACCATATTTTCTGTCTAGAAGTTCTCAGAAGCTGACAGGAAAATGTTGGAAGGGCCTCTCAGACTCTTCACACTTAGGAGAACTCAGTCTAGGAGGCACAAGTCCAAGAGCAATAAGGCAGGCTGCTTGCTAAGAGGTAAACAGACTAGAACCACAGCCCTCACTTTGGTTCAAAGGTGGAGAAGGGAAGAAGATGCTGTGGGATTTCTTTCTGTATGCCGTGAATATGTATTGCTCCCATTGGTTAATAAATAAGCTGCTTTGTCCTATAGCAAGGCAGAAAGGAGCTAGGCAGGAAAGTCCAGGAGAGACAGAGAAGAAAGGCAGAGGTGTAGGAGATGCCAGCTGCCACCCAACCAGCAACATGCCAGCAGCCTGGCAATGCAGCAGCCATGTGGGAAAACACAGATTGATAGAAATGGGTTAATTTAAGATGATAGAGCTAGCTAGCCTGAAACTTTAGCCATTGGCCATACTGTTTGTAAGTAATGTAAGCCTCTGTGTGCTTATTTGGGCCATTTGCCTGCAGGAGGCAGGAGGGACGGATTCCTCCTGACAGCGGGGTCAGGCAGGACTGGAGAAACTTCAGACAACAAGAAGCAGTCCTTACCAAGTTCTGGAGTCCACCCAAGTCAGGCACTCACCGGTAGGTTTTTGTCTTCTCACTCAGCTCTGTGCACTTGTACAAGGCCTCACTAATCTCTTTGGGTAATTTCTTCACATCTGACATATCCTTCTTATGCTCCATGTTCTGCCTCTCATTCTCCAAATTCAGCCTGTGGTAAGGCATAGCCCCAGGAGCAAAGAACAGTGTGAACACAGGTCTCAGAGACCCCATGAATTAAGGTTGTATTTTGCACTACCCTAGCCTACTGGATGTCACACCCTGAATCCTATGTACTGGGAACTCCTGATGTGCATTAGAGTTGTTATTCTGCGCAAGGGCCAGGAAAGGCTGAGTGTCAACAGGGAGGGAGACAGGGCTCCATGAGCTCCCTCAGTAGGCCTGGAGAGGTAGAGTAACTCTTCTAGAAGGTCCACCAATGTGAGCCTTCCTGAAATTTGTGATGACATTTCCACTGTCGTGAGAACAGAAATGCTTTGTCCTTATAAGGATATCGAGAACTCATTGTAAGTATTGCCATGCATGAGGCACTCCATGAGGATGGCTTTATAAACTCCCAAGGGGATTCCAGTGAGGCACCAGGGTGAGCACAAAGACTGAGAACCGTGATGTTCAAAGTGGAGCTCCCTGGTCTCAGCACTTATATCACCTGAAAACTTTGAAACAGGCAAATCCTCAGGCCTACTATCAATCTCTGTCTCACAAGATCTGAAGGGACACACACATGCACACAACACACACACAACACACACACACACACACACACACACACACACACACACACACACACTGTAAGGGAGCCTCTCAAAGACAGTACAGAACACATTGAGACACCAAATCCTCAGCACAAAGAGATGCATTTCCCCAGCAGGGCAAGCATGGCATTGGGAGCCTGCCTCTGGATCAGGCAAAG
Organism: Peromyscus maniculatus bairdii; assembly: GCF_049852395.1. Taxonomy (NCBI): domain Eukaryota; kingdom Metazoa; phylum Chordata; class Mammalia; order Rodentia; family Cricetidae; genus Peromyscus; species Peromyscus maniculatus. The sequence continues at coordinate 62,375,501 of NC_134874.1, read as the reverse complement.
GCAGACAACATGCAGCAGGCTTTTTACAGCAGTGGGATTTTAAATAGAAAGGTTAACTCTGTGTTAGGGTGAGTTGCTGAGATCTGATTAGACAGGTTGGCAAGTGTAGGCGGACTTTGGTGTTGTTGGACTTTGGTGTTCAGTTTCAAGAATGAGTCAGTGTCCACAAAAGGGAATGAACTTTGGGGACTAAATTAAGGAATGTAATCTAATGGTTTATCAAGGGAGAGAGAAGTGAAAAGGGCAAAACCTGCCACTGCCATGTTTGCGGTTTGGGCCCCTTAGAGGGCAATTCACATGCACACAAACCCATACACAGTTAGGATGTCAGAGAAATGCAGGTGGGTGGCATTGTCCCACAGTATAAGGAACAAGACCAGAGAGGAGCTGTGATGGACTCCAGGCCTTCCATTCACACACAGATGGAGCAAGAAGGATCACCAGGCCTTTCAATCTGCTCCCAGAGCAACAAGCAAAAGTAAATATCTTGTCAAATACAGAGACTCAGGTTAAACTCAGAGCACCCAGCATGTCCTACAAGCCAACACCTGTCAAGGCCTCTTGAAATGCATGTTGTGATCTTACACCCTACTGCCCCTCTCTGTGGATTGTGATTCAGGCCACAGGCTCTGGTTTTCATTAGGAGGAATCAGAACAGCCTGTGTCCCATCTCACTCCTACAGGCTTCAGTTGTGCCTCTCAGATGCATTCAGGAAAATTTGTTTGTGCAGGTCACCCTGCAGGTGCAGCTTCCAGTGACCTAAGGACTGCTGGAATTGACACAGTTAGGTCAAGACAGTCACCAGAGGACAGGGCATGATGAATACCTGTTGTTCAACTCATTGTTGTAATGGGCCAGGAATTCACGCAGTTCATTCCTGTCATTGGTCATCATCTGTAGCTGAAGTTTCAGTTTTTCCACCTGGTTCAGCTGCTGCTCCTGCTCAGTGAGGAAGGGGGGTGTGGATGATGCCTTCCTAGCAGTCCCTGTAGGTACACAAACACATGTGAATTTGTACAGATAAATGTCATAAGCCAAGAAGATCATGTGGAGTCCCAAGAGGAGGCCTGAGGAAGAGGAAATGCATGGAACCCAATGAAGCCCTCGAAGATCAGAGCAGCTCTCCTTAAGCTGGGCCTCATAAGCCATGTGTCTGTCTCCAATCACTATGGCTAGATATATGCCTCAGCCCCTACTGCAGCCCTGCTGGCCCTGAAAGACATAAGCAAGGCCAGCCATGTTGGTGTGGAATTGTCAGCTCATACCTGATGTGATGCAAGGAAGTCCTGGAGTCCCTAGTGCTCTTCACCTAACAGCCCTGATAACCTGTGTCCATGACTAAAAGGAACTGAATGTCTCAGACCTGGGTACATGGATGGAAACTTTTCCTTGTTGGTATTTACATCAGACATAAAGTGCAACAACATCCCATTCTGATAGAGCATTAGTGGTTCTGGGCCTCCTGTTGCAGTCTTTGCCACTCAGAATGAACTGAAGGAGGTTCCTGCACAGCAGCTACAGCCTTGACCATCCCTGGCCCTCTACCACCGAACCATCAGAAATCCTCCACCTTGGATCTGTTCTTTAGGAACCCGGATAAGCAGCATAGGCCCATTGCTTCATGATCACAGCTACTGAACCCCAATACTAGAAGGTCCAGTTCTAGCCTCACCTCCTTAGGAAACTTTCTCTGCCAATCAGTGTGATCAGTCTTGCCAACATGTCAATTTGGTGAACTCTATAAGTACTTGGTGAATGCCTCAAGGGCAGTTGGCATTGCCCAGACTCTGGTGATTTCACAGAAGATGCCAAGGGCTCTACAGGATACAATAGAATTTCCAGAGAATGGACTACTGTGAGGGCCACTGCCAATGGTCATCACCTATGTGATAACAAGCTCTTCCCCAATTCACCAAAAGCCAAAATGCCCTTTCCAGGAGCCTTTCCTGAGAAACAGGGGAAGGCCTTCAGCATCTCCTCCTTCCAATCCTGAGATCTCTCTGATTCATTAGAATCTAGTTCATTCTAATTCAACAGTTCATCATGTGTGGAGAGCAAGAGTCATTTTCCAAACACTGCCCAAAAATGGCTCTTCTCATTCTTACAATCGCAATCTAATAAGATGAGAAATTAAGGATGCTAAGAAATTAGCTCAGGATAATGGGGAAGGAAGATCAGTTCCATGAGATGAACAAGCACATTAGAGAAGATCCATGGGGGCAGTTACAGTGTATTGGAATGGTGGATGATTATGTGGTTCCTGTCAGAACAATGATAAATCATATTGGAAGTGATGGGACTTTTGCTAAAACCTTCAGCAGAATACATTTCAACCATCATGAAGTTAGCAAAAGTGTTATCAACTACTAATAGGTATGACTGAAAATAATTAAGGACTGGGCATCCCCAGGTGAGCTCTCAGTCACCAAGAACAAATACTTACAGGAAGAGTGATGTCCCAGTCCTGCACTCAATGTAGAGGAAAGAGGACTGGCTAGTGAGAGGGCAGCAACTCAGAAACCTTAGGGGTCACTGACATGCGGCAATACTTGGTGGCTCCTGCCCTGCCAGTGGTTGTTATTTAAAATGTGAGACTCTCTAGCTCTGGCCAGGGGACTTTGCTCTTTCCTTTATTAGTGACACACACCAAAAGAAACCGAGTGTGGGTGAAGTGCAGGACTGGAACTGAAACCTCTTTAGTCCCTCTGTGCTTCCTTCCCACTCAGAGTTAAAGCAGAGGGCTCTCAACAGAGCAACCTCAGCCTTGACCATCCCTGGCTCTCTGCAAACTAACCATGGAAAATCCTCAAATCTGTGTCTGCTTTTGAAGAACTCAGAGGACCAGGATAGGCCCATTGCTTCTCAGAAACTCTCCCCTCCTGAGCCCCACTCCTGAAAGGATCAGCTGAAGCCTTCCTCCTTCAGGAAGCTCCCCATCCCTTTCCCAGGACTCACTGTGCTTTCCCCAGAACCATTTGTTTCTTGATGTGTGACAAGGAGACTGAAGGCCATCTTCCTTCTGCCTCCCTCTGATCTCCCTGTGCTCTCCATCCTGTCTCCCAAGAATCCTGTTCAGTCTAGTCAGCATGTCTGTATGTGAAACTCGAGACACTGCACCAATGTCCCAATGACAGTTGGTGTTGCCACAACACTGGTGACATCACATGGAATGCCAGGGCTCTCCAGGAGACAGTAGAATGTCCATGTGCTGACGTCACATGGTCTAGCTATTACTTCCCTGCTACCCTTTGCTTTGCATTTAATAACCATTTAAGAGTAAGCACACACCATATTTGTCTTTCTTGGTCTGTGTTACCTCCCTCAGTATCTAGTTCCATCCATTTGCCTACAAATTTCATGATGTCACTTTTAAATATTCCATTGTGTAAAGGTACCACATTTATATCATTATATCCTTCAGTTGAGGGCCATGTAGGTTGTTTTCTGGTTCTGGCTATTACAAATAATGCTGCTATAAATATGGTTGAGCAAGTGACCTGTGGCATGATTGAGCATCTTTTGGGTACATGCCCAAGAGTGGTATGGTTGTGTCTTAATGTAGGTAGATTCCTAACTTTCTGAGGTGCTGCCCTACTGATTTCCACAGTGGCTGTACAAGTTTGCACTCCACCAACAATGGAGGAGTGTTCCCCTTGTTTCACATCCTCTCCAACATAAGCTGTCATTAATGGATTTGATCTTAGTCATTCTGACAGGTGTAAGATGGTATCAGTGTCATTTTGATTTTCATTTGCCTGATGGCTAAGGATTTTGAGCAATTCCTTAAATTTCTTTTTGCCATTTAATATTCTTCTGTTTTGAATTCTCTGTTTAGATCTGTACCCCATTTTTAAAATTGGATTATTTGGTAATTTGATGTCTACTTTTTTGAGTTCGTTATATATTTTGGAGATCACCCCTCTGTCAGATGTGGGCTTGTGAAGATCTTTTGCCATTCTGTATGCTATCATTTTGTCTTGTTGACCCTGTGTAGCACAAGTCTCAACAGTTCATATTAATAAAAACAAACCTGGAGCCAGGTATTGGGGTGAATGCTGATTGCTGAATGATCAGAGAAACAGAACAAGCCACAGCTAACCTCAACTTACCAATTCTCAGTCAATCCTGTTTCCTCAGACTGGAAGCCTCCGAGTTCTTATCTGAATGGATCCAGATGAACTGCTGCTAAAAGCTAAAAGCTTAAAAAAGGCTCTAGTTCCTGGTCCTCATGCCTTTCATCCCAGGAAGTGATGGCAGGAATCAGAAAGATATATAATGTGTGAGGACCAGGCACTATAGCCTTTTTTAAGCTTTTAGCCTTTATAGATATAATCAGGAATAGGAAACATCCCTTATATATAACTTACATCGAATCCCATATGGGTCTGCCAGGCCCTCTAGCACAAGGTAATGACTAGATCGATAAACTATTGATAGGAAATGTGCTGGAGGCTAGAGAATTTCATAAAAATATTATGTCAATAGTAAAGATTTAAAAAAGGATTTATCCATTACCTGGCAACAAGACAAGGAAATTATAAGGAAATGTCAGACCAACTCAGCTACCACCCACACATGCATCCAGAGCTTCGAGTTGGCACACCCCATCCTCTACTCCATCTGTGACCTGCAGGAACATTTAAAAGGACTGGTCCTTCAGAACCATAGCCGCAGAGATCTCTGTAACTCAGGGCAATGGCAGGATATCCAAGAGGATTTTCAGTGAGGGTCTAGTACTGATGGTGTACCAGAAGCCAGAGGCCTTGTACCAGACCAGCATCACATTACAAAATGAACATTTGCAAGTAAAGCTGTGTGGACAAAGGGTATCCTGCTTGACACAAGGCAGCTCCCAGTGCCACCAAGACAAATGCAGAGGCGATGGCGAGGCAGGAAAGGCCGAGGAGTAAAGTGGGTTTTGTTTTTTTGTTTTCGTTTGTATGTTTGTTTTTGCTTTTTAATTAATATTCTTATTTGTTATTTTACTTTCATCTTAATTGCATTGTTTATTTTTTTAGTTTTCCTTTTGCGGGGACACTGCAAGGGTAAAGGGCAGATACAGAGGGAATGAGAGGCGAATGGAATTGGGGTACATGATGTGAAATTCCCAAGGAATCAATAAGAAATGTAAAAAAAATCAAGAAAGAAAGAGAGAGAGAGAAAGAAAGGAAGGAAGGAAGGAAGGAAGGAAGGAAGGAAGGAAGGAAGGAAGGAAGGAAGAAAGAAAGAAAGAAAGAAAGAAAGAAAGAAAGAAAGAAAGAAAGAAAGAAAGAAAGAAAGAAAGAAAGAAAGAAAGAACAGAAGGGGCACCCACCTCAACATCAATATGTATATACCCTATGCACCAAGGCCCAGAAATCATGCAAAACTATCTCTGTTACAGAGAGGCCAATTCTAAATCAATCTTTTGAAATTGCATCTTAAGTTTGTCTGGCAAAAAAGAAAATTTAGAAAATTTCTTAGCACTTAAGAAGACCATATTTTAAGAATTGAATCACCATTTAAATGTAAGATAGTCCTCATCTCTCCAGTCCACCCCATAACAAGATACTTTCACAGCCTCAGTTTCCATAACTGACAGTTGAGGGCACCAAACCCAAACCTGTGCAGCTGGAGGGAAGCTTGAAAGTCCTCTGTTAAGCAGTCACCATTTTAGAGGGGCTTGCCAGAGGAGAGTCTCATATAACCAGATTTCCTGCCATCTTGAATTTAAGGAAATTGATTTCAATTCTTCTGTCTTATATGAACATCCTTTCAAAGGAAAAAAGGGGGGAAACTAGGCAAAAGCGACAGTTCTTATGTATTAAATATGTAATCTAAAGTCATTTCCACACACCCAAGTCCATCAGGCACACACCTTTCAGCCCAGCACTCTGGGGCAAAACCTCACCACCACCCCCTCCATCTATCCATCAGCCTGAGTCTATACCATGAGAAAAATCACGTCAGATTCTCAGCTGAAATACATAGGGAAGACCGAAGCTGGGGACAATTTAAAACAGCCTTAAAACCTGTAGCTGTAAGTCTAAGCATGACAATTGTACAAACCCAAGTATTCCTCCATTTGCTTTAGTAAACACTTTTAAAACGTGAAAACCCCAAATTTAAACTTTTCACTTCTTTCTCTTTTTGTAAAATATTGTATTGGAAGCAACTTGGATTTAAATTTTAGACTAAATCAAATTTGCTGAGATACTCTAAAATTAATCTAAACTGAATTTTAGCCACTTTCCATTCTTATAAAGGTTACAGAATTTGATGGGCAAAAGCTTTCTCACTAGCTCTAAAATCAAACCAAAACTCACTTGTTAATGAAACTACAGGACAACCAACAATTGATAAGCTGATGAACATATGTGATTCAAGCCCTATAAACAGCTGGTGGTCAATAAATATTTTACTAAATCAGTGTATGGGAGATTGCTTTCATTGTGCAATCTTGCCACAGGTTAGATAATATGTATTAAAATTAAAATAGTTTTCATGCGTTTGTAAAACATCTTTGTAGTTAATGGACCTTATCTATTTCCTTCTAGAGTTGGGGATGGTTCATTCATTTCTTCTCACTCTGTTTGTTCAAGGTCCCTTGGTGTCTAGTGGGCAAGGGCTTCTTCAACCACAAAAATCAATTGTCCTAAAGGTTGTGTTGAGAGGTGGCATCATAACTGGTGTGTGAATTTCCCTAATGAGTCCATCTGTATTCATCAAGGTTTTTGTGTCCCAGAACACATAGACTCAAATTTACCTTTGAATGAAGTCCAAATGAAGATGGGCTTAATCCACTGTCTGTAACCTTAATGGTTAAGAAGTTAGTACATTCTCTGAACAGGGTCAATGTCTGTGCATAGTATTATCAACTGTTTAGTGTAAAGGAAATCATTAAGTACATGACTGAAGTGTGGAGGTTCATCTCTGACACTTGACTCCATCCATTACAGTTGGGCTCTGATTAGAGTAAATGATATCCTGTAATTTTATTTATGGTTTTAATAACAATGAGAAGAATTATGATTACTCTAGTAGTTAAATTCATGTCAAATGTTCTCCATTCAATATTTTATAATGAACATTATTATGTGGAGAATACAAATATTTCTAACATTTTTTTTTGAGACAGGATTTCTCTGTGTACCCATGGCTGTCCTGGAACTCACTCTACAGATCAGGCTGGCCTCAAACTGACAGAGATCTGACTAGCTCTGCCTCTCAAGTGCCGATTTAAGGTATGTGCCACTACCACCTAGCTGAATAAAAGTATTTTTTTTCAAGCCTATCCACCATCTTTATTCAATACCACATCTAATTTGAATGTATTACTGAAGAGACTAGGGCACCAGACTGGTAGCCAACCCTGCCCATTCTCTGAATTTCACAAATAATTCAAAAGAGTTAAGAGCATTGTAGAGTGACATCACTAGAATGCACAGTGTAGAATGCACAGTGTACATTCAAGTGTCAAAAAGAGGAGCAAGTTCACACTTAGGCTAAAGCCCTGAATAAGCTGTGTGTGGTGGAGCACACATTGAATACCATTGCTCAGGAACCAGAGGCAAGCAGATCTCTGAGAGTCTGAGGCCAGCATGGTCTGCATAGTGAGGTGCAGGCCAGCAAACTGGGACTCTTGTCTCAGAAAATCGCAACCACATGGTTACAATTTTATGAGTTTGTTGAGAATGAACTATCGACCTTTATCATCTGCACATAACCACCTCTTCTTATCACATGCCTCCCGATGAGTGTAACAAATGGGTAAGAAATTAATTTCCTGGGTGTTAATCAGAACTGGCATCATCTGTGGCTCTGTGGACCTATGTTTCCAGTAAGACCACCTAGCCCCATATCTACTCCTCTTAGGAGTGTGAACCCCTTAACAGTTATAAAATTTCCTACTCTCTTCTCTCTCTGGCATCTAGGATCAAAAAATATCTAAATATTTCCTAAACTTTATGGAATAAAGTTCTATGGGTAGGTTAGTAATGAATGCCTAAAAGGCTCAGGAAGGGATTGGCTTCAAAATGCAGTTAATGAAAGGTTCATGAGCACAGTAAGATCAGACACTTGCTGTTGGCCATCAGGGTCTGACCCATTCCCTAGTCTCAACTCTTCTCTCAGCCTTACTTCACTCTCCAGTCAAACAGGTCTCCAAACAGAGTCGAACCCTCTCCTTTCTCTGGGTCTTCGCAATGCATATTTGGAATGTTCTCCTGGCTGGTCATGGAACATATGCCTAATTCTCAATGACTTATTAAAATAGTAACTTCTGTCCGGGCAAGAACGCTCAGTGGGGGAAGGCACTTGGTGAAAGCCTAGGGTTTCCTCAACCTATATCACAAAGCTTTTTGACTTTTCTACCACAAACCCTAACTAAAGGCCTAAAAGACACATGGTCAGAATTTCACAGTAAACATTCTAATTCTTGGCATAATTTTATGATAATTTTCCCAGCACTCTGTTAGAGTATGTGATAGAAGCAGCTTAGTGGACGAGAAGTTGGTTGTGACTTACATCTTAAGGTCCATCATACAGATAATGCTCAGGACTTGTGGCATCATCACATGGTACTGACCAGGAAGAAGACACAGAATCAGAAGCAGAGGAAATGTAGGATCTCAAAGCCTGGACCTAGTGACCTTTGTTTATCAGCTTGTCATTTTGTCTCACAGGTTCCACAACCTCCCAAAATAGCTTCACCAGAGAAGAACCACGTGTTCATTCACACAAGCCCCCGGGGGACAGTTAACATTCAAACTATCACACCCTCCGTGGTTTGTAGTTGGGATGGGATCTCCATGCAAAAGAGTTTTTGTTGGCAATGTTATTTAGGTGCAGGTTGTGAAACACCTATCTGTGTTTCATTTCTGATTGGTCTGGAAAATAAAGAACCAATGTAAGCCACATAAGATCTCCATGTATGTATGATATACTTTCAGAAGCTCTCAATACCAATATATTTTGCTATCATGAATTATACCTATAAATCTGACTAGTTTATTAACCTAGGAACCTTTTTAGCGATTCACTAAAACTGGGGGTAGTGTAGGAGTCAACTGACAGAAAGTGGGAGAACATTCCAAACCCAGAAAATACCTAATGCAAAACAGCAGAAAGGAATGCAATTAAGATTTAGATAAAGAACTTTCAAAAGACTCTGTCCAAGGACACACATCCGTGTGGAAGATGGATGATCCAGAAGGTAAATCTGCTGAGCCTCACCTAAAGATTTCCTCTCAAACAGCCAAGAATAATGAACAGGCATCCAGACAGCCAAGCAGACTTGATCTCTTTTCCTTCAGTGTACATGTTACAGGTCTATCCTCAGTGGCTGACAAGAGGAATACATGAAACATGTTCAAATACAATAATCACTTGTAAACTTCATTTAAACTTTCTGTAGGTTGTAGAAAACAGTTGCATTCTTTTGTTCCTCCTCCATCCATTATACCACTGACATCACAAATTACATCTTTATATATCGTATACCAATTACGGTTGACATTTTACTCATTTCCTTTTGTATCTTTTGAAATGATGAAGAGGGGAACTACCAACCCAAATTATGGGAATCTGTTTTGAGATTTATTTATATATTTAATTTTACCAAAGAATTTCATGTTTTCACGTAAGTTGATGTTATTCTCCGGTGAAAATGTACACATTGCACTCATTGTACTCCATTAGAATAGGAGCAGAGTGTTAGACGGCCCATTCCCCTTTCCTGGAAAGTATCTCCAATCTTCTGGTGTCACTACAGTCATGTCATCATCAAGACTGACTTTTCTCCCAGATAACTTAATGGCTAGGAAGACATTTGAATTCAACAGGCTTCCTCTGGCCTTTCCTTTGGCTAGCATAATTTTTGGGTATGTTGTTGACCACTTTTCAGGACAATTAGAGTAGTCACGAAGGAATCCCAATTTTATTTAATGCATCTGCCTAATATTCATTGATTAATATCTAAATTTACTAAGGATTAATTGTTCATTGAGGGATTTTCTTGGTATGATTACATCAGTGAGACACTACAGAAAAACATGAGGTACATGTCATTATTAGTGGTTTTCCCACATCTGCCCTTTGGGTGCATTTAAACATACCTTACCTGGGGGAAGCAGTAAAAGACTTGACTTCCTGAGGCCAGCAGTACAGTTGTTTTTAAGTGTGTGCACCTGGGCTAAGCCAAATCCCTGTTGTCAGAGTTCCCAACACAGAGTGAGGACAAACTGAAATTCATGAAGTTCATGTGGTTAGTTGAGGTCTCTGTTTAATATTTAATAGGGATAATTCCAGTGAGATAATGCTGCAAGTCAACAGCCAATAACTGTCACCGTCAGTAACTTCACTCAAATTGCAACATACTCTACACGGCAGACAGCTTCAGTCACCTTCCTCCCACTGCTCTCCTTCCTAAAGTCCACATGCTTGCTATTTTTGAACTTAGCTCATAGTATGCTAGAACTTGGGAACTAAGAACAGGTAGTTCCTTGGGCAGGACAGGGGAAGGAGAGCAGTAATGTCTTCCCAAGATGAAGTGAGTGAGCGACAGGTGTGGAGTGCTTCTCAGGTGTCAGAACTCCACTGGTGACTTCCTTTGGACAATGCTGTTAGGTCACCCTACCTTTTGTCCTTAGTCTGACTTCCTGTCTTGAATCTCTCTTGGTGTTGCTTCTCTCCAAGCCCAGAGTGGTATCTTCACACTGGAGTATGGACATGTCCATGATAACACACTTCTGCCCCAATCATTGTGCATGATTATATAAGGCCACCTTCATGCACCTATATATGCACCTATATAATGTACTTTGATCATAGCCCACATAGTGTGCTACCCTTCCCTTCTCCCTCCATTTTCCCATTTCTACCCTCAGTTCTCCCAGACAGCTTCACTTTGCTTTCTTATCATATATACATAAATAATTTTTTGTGTCCATCAACCCTAGGACCCACAAATAACAGAAACATCCAATATTTGTCTTTCTGAGGATGACTTAATATGCTTAATTTGCTTATTTCTGGTTGCATCCATTTTCTTACAAATAATATAACTTTATTCCCCTTTTTATGGCTGAAAAGATTCTATGCTATATTTTCTTTAAAAACTATGTTGGTCTTATAACTTAGCAATCATAAATAGTGAGTACTTCAAGAAACATTGATATGCAGGTGTTGTTGCTGATATTGAGACTTTGGTGTATGAAAAATAATTTTATTTATCCCATTGTTTTGGAAGATATGATTCCAAGTAGTTTATCACTGACTGTGGGCAGGATCCCTGAATCTGTGAAATCATGGCAGGGTGTGTTGTGGTGGGAGCATCATTAAGAGGTAGAGATCCACAGTTCATTGGCTTCCACTAGTTTGGCTGGTCATCTCTGCATGTCCTCCCATCATGATCTCTACGTCCCTTGCCTGTAGAATTCCTCCTCTCTCTCATCAATTGGATTCCTGGAGCTCAGCCTGGTGCCTTGCCATGGATCTCTGCATCTGCCTCCATCAGTCACTGGACAAAGGCTTTATGATGACAGATAGGTTATTCCCTAGAACGGTCACCAGAGTAGAGCAGTCCAGGTACCCTCTGGACCACTGCCAGCAGACCAAGGTGGGGTCATCCTTGTGGATTCCTGAGAGCCTCCCCAGCACCCTGCCTCTTCCTATTCCCATGATGTCCTCATCTATCATGGTATCTTCCTCCCTGCCCTCCCACTCTGTTCCTGTTCCAGCCTGACACTCTCTTTTCCCTATGTTCTCATCCCCCACTCCTCACCCTCTGCCACACCCCCACACCTAGTCCACTCCCCCATGGGACTGGACTATGCCCTCTGGATAGGATATGGAAGACGGTTGTTTGGCTCAAACTGTTTTGGGGGGCTCCCAGGCAGGGGCATCGGGATCCATCCCTGGTACATAGGCAGGCTTCTGGGAATCCAGTGCCTGTGGTGTGATGCCTTGCACAGCCTTGGTGCAGTGGGAAGGGGCTTGGACCTGCCGAGGCTCAGTGTGCCGGAGCTGTGGGATGTTCTGTATGTGCTGTGGGAGCCCGTTCTTGGGTTCCTTGTGGCTTTACCCAGCAGGTCCGCATAGAGGATGATTAGGACCACGGGCCTGAGTGCAGGTGTCTGAGATGATCGGCACTTGGCTGTGCTGGGGGATGGTCTGTATGTCAAATGGCTCTGATTGGTCAATAAATACAACCTGATTGGCCAGTGGCTAGGCAGGAAGTATAGGCGGGACTAACAGAGAGGAGAAATAAAAGAAGAGGAAGGCAGTAGTCATGGCCTGGAGCCCCCGCCAGGACAAGGAAGATGTAAAGTACCGGTAAGCCACGAGCCACGTGGCAAGGTATAGATTTATGGAAATGGATTAATTTAAGCTATAAGAACAGTTAGCAAGAAGCCTGCCACAGCCATACAGTTTGTAAGCAATATAAGTCTCTGTGTTTACTTGGTTGGGTCTGAGCGGCTGTGGGACTGGCAGGTGACAAAGATTTGTCCTGACTGTGGGCAAGGCAGGAAAACTCTAGCTACATGTCGTGCTCTGCTGACTCCCCATGGGAGACCTTGATTTGGGAGATGTGGGGGTGTGGGGTGGCTTGGGAGAGAGGGCTGGGTCGGTGGGAGGAGGGAGGAGATGGGATCTGTGGGTGGTATGTAGTGTGAGTAGAAAATTTCTTAATAAAGAAAAATGAAAAAAAGAGGTATAGATCATATAGCAGGGCAGGAATCTAGAGCACAGGATGGGAGCCAATATCCACTTCCCATTATGCTTCTTCCCTGAAGTTTCTACCACCTCTGAACACCACCATACTGGAGTTCAGTTCTGACTCATGAACTCCTGGAGTTCAAACTATATCCAAACTGTAGTACTGTGATTTTTAGTTAGGAGTGATGGTAAATGAGTTAATGAAATGTGTTGTTTTCTGTTTTGATACAGGTTCTTCCAAAGCTAGCAATTTCTACTGATGTCACATCAAATGTCAATCATGAATGACCACATTTCACACTCTCAGAATCCAGTGGCTTCTGTGTAAGATGGTGCAGGAGGAGAATGGCCTGGAGGAGGAAATAATCTCGGGGTGATCAAGACTAGATCAGGTGCAGGACAGGAGAAGGTCGGCAGGTCAAAAGGCAATCTCCTTTATCGTAAGAGATGGCTTGGTTGCAGTTGAAATGGATGGAGGTAAGAGACAAGAACACAGATCTTGGCTGCTGGAGGCACTGCCACGCAGGGCATCTATGCAGATGGCCATGGAGACAGAGTGCTTGCTGTGGCGTCTGATGGCCAGTGTTTGTGTCTTTCTCCAGCATGGACCAGCAGTGTGACACAGTGGTGGAGGGACAGTTCCTTCAGTCTTCCCAGTCTCAGTATTCCTCTCCAGAAAGTGAGGTTGCTGAACAACCACACCTACCTGTAGCGCATGTGGAAGGGTCAGCAGGTTAAGCACATTGCCATTTAAATTGGCCTTCTGCAGTGATGGCAGGCCAGGGAATGTTTTCCTCTGCTGACTTACTCCCTGGTATGAATTAGGGGGAAGGGGTACCACAAGTGACAGCAGGATCAACTGTGGACACCATGTTTCTAGTTTGCATGCTCCAAAAACAAAGCTAGCTTACCTCAGGCCATAGAAAGCAAACTGTGCCCTCTCAACAAACTCTCAATCTTTTAATCCATGCAAACTTGAACTCTTATCTCTTGCAGACACAGTAAATACATCATGCTAGGTAATGTTACTGTATAACTTTTGCCCTCTGATACCCTACTTGAACTCTTCATCTGCAGTGAACATTTGTGGGGCGAATGGCAAGTCTTGGGACTAGACTAGTGTCCCATTCTCACTAGATAAAGGCAGCCATGAACCCAGTTTGCCGTTTTAGGTCCTAAGTCCAATCTAGGTCCAGTATTGATTTGGTCTGTTGTGAGGTCATTGTGGAGGGAAAGACACTGTCATCAGCATCTGTTTTGGAGATTAGATTTTTGAGGGTCAAATTCAAATCTGTATAGATTCTATGCTATAGAAGAACCTGACAAACACCATGCTAGGTGAAACATGCCAGGTGTAAAAATCGCATGTAGTGTATGATCTTCATGATTTGAAGGACCCAGAGTGAGTCATCCAACAATGACAGACACACAATGGGGAGTCAGTAATGGGATAGAGAACAAGAAGGAATCCACACATTTTCAGATTAGCAGGAGTGTGTGCACAAAAGTGAGTGTGCTGAATAAATTGCACACTTAAAACTAGTTATTTTCTGCCAGACCTGGTGGCACACACCTACCCAGCACTCAGGAGGTAGAGGCAGATGGATCTCTGTGAATCAAGGACAGCCTAGTCATACATAATGAGTTCTAGGACAGCCAGAGCTATATAGGGAGACCCTGTCTTAAAAAACTGAAAGTTACCTTTTAGTTGCACTAATTTTATCATATACTTTACATTTTGGGTAATAATAGCATGTTACTCATAATAGAAGCTCATAACACATGTACTGCAGTTTGGTCACACTCACCAATCATGAACCTCTCTTCTCTGTTCCACTCCACACAGCAGCTTCCCAGCTGGTTTCCCCCAACACACATTTCTATGTCTGTCTTTTCTGACCCACTGAGATTCATTCAGCTTCCTTACAGGAAATTGGATGAGGGCTCGTGAAACACCTGCTGAGGACCAGGAGACATATCATCACTCTGGTGCCTACAATAGACAGAGATGCTTCCAGGGGCCATGCCAATCTGATGCCTTTTGCCAGCTGGTCCAGGATTAAGTCTTAATGCCAGAAGCATGTAATCCATAGCCTGTTATATATTCTATTATCTTTCTTATATGCAGAAATTTTAAAAACCAAACACCACTATTGTAATTTGGTAAGTGCAATTTCTCTGATTTAAATGCATACCCTCAAGTTTATGTATTAGAAACTTAGTCTAAATGTAACCCAACAAAGAGACTGAACCCTCAGGATGGATAAGGCAGTGGAGGGTCTGTTTTCATGAGTAGATTAAGGCTGTTTTTACAGACATGAGCCAGTTGCTGCAGGATTGGGGTCTTGGGGAAATGATGGATTTCACCTCTTCCTTCTCTTTCATGCTCCATTTTCCTCCACACCTTTGTTATTTGGGGTTTCCTGCACATTTTCCCACCAATCTGTGAGATAGTCAAGGAATTGTTTAGGTATTATTCCCTGTTATATCTGTAGGCCCTTGCTGAATATTTTGTATCTGGTAGACATCCTGACAGGTTAGTTGAACGGGACCTATGGAATTAGTCTGACCGTGTTAAACTTCCTAACTTGCTAATGCGAGACGAATTGCCTCTGTCAAAGCCACTCTCACTATAAGCTCAGGATGATCAACCAGGATTCTGTTGACATGTGGTCCCTACAGGAAAGACCACAAATGGATGGATGGCGTGGGAGCTGAGGGATCACTAGGCAGTATTTAGCAGCCTTTCAAATGACCCTGACATAGAATGCAAACTAGACAGATCATTGGCCAAGACATGTACCCATCCATCCGAAAAACTATCTATCTAAGGCCAGTGGGTACAAAAGAATCAAGCAACAGCATTCATGTCCAGAAGGAGGCCAGGCATATCAGCCACCAATGGTAAGGCAGTTGTCACTAAAGACAGATGCACAGCACCCCAGAATAGTAGTAGAATTTAGAGAGGAAATTGATCCATTTTGTACAGAGGAAAAAAGTAATCCATAGTAGGGTGTCCTAGTCAGGATTACTATTGCTGAGATGAAATACCATGACCAAAGCAACTTGGAAATGGAAGGGTTTATTCAGCTTACACTTCCATACCACTGTTCATCATCAAAGGAAATCAGAACAGGAACTCAAACAGGACAGGAACCTGGAAACAGGAGCTAATGCAGAAGCTGTGGAGGGGTACCACTTACTGGAATGTTCCCCATGGCTTGCTCAGCCTGCTTTCTTATAGAAGCCAGGACCACGTGACCAGGGGTGGTCCTATCCACAATGGGCTGGACCCTCCTCCATCAAGCACTAATTAAGAAAATGCCTAATAAGCTTGCTTGCAGCCTGGTTTTATGGAGGCATTTTCTCAATTGAGGTTCCATCCTCTACATTGATTCTAGCTTATGTCAAGTCAACATAAATAACTAGCCAGCACACAGGGTGATTCTCCTTGTTGGGTGTGATTGGTGAGAAATGACTCCACCAGGTTCATATTTTTCTGAGCTGTGTTTTGATGAATAATTTCAAGTCCTAATGGGTATAGAGGAACCTTATAGGAAATGGAATTTGGGGCTATGCAAATGACTCTGAAAAGTCATTTGCTGTGAAAGGGACCCAAGTTAAAATTTCTAGTACCCATGTATTATTCACTGGGCTGCTGGCAAATGTCTATAACATCAGAAAGGGAGGAAGTATGTGGTAGAAAAGGTGGTCCATACGGCCTTGCTGCCCAGGCAGTCTAGCTGAAATGACAAGCTCTAGGTTCAGTAATAGATCCTGTCTTTAAAAATAAGGTGGAAAGTGACAGAGGACGACACCCAGTGTATACACACACACACACACACACACACACACACACACACACACACACACACACACACACACTAGAAAAGGAAGCCTTGCACTGGTGAAGATAGTAGGTACAGTTTCTCTGTATGTTTTCAACGTGTTTTGGAATGAGAACATGCATCAAAGAGACCTGCAAATTAGAAGAAATTTAGTGTCAATGGATTTAATTGAGTTTCTGGAAGAACAAATATTCACCTAGAATATGTATTCAAAGGAGGTCAGAGTTGGATTGTACATGAACTTTTGATAACTATCATTGAAAAGGCCATCTCATTTCTCCAAGTTCAGGCAGTGCAAGGGAGGACTTTCTACTGGCTGCATCCCTGACACCTCCTCCTTTGTAAGCACATAAACACTGCAGACTGGTCTCATTGGATCTCAGCTGGGCACAGCAGGGGAGCCCTGCAAGACTCTCAGCTGGGAGGGAAACTTAGAGCCAGAACTGCTGAAGGAAAGCTGAGATGGAGCTGATCCTCAGCCTTTCCCAATGCGTATTTTGTTACATTCATGCTTTAAGTATTTAATTTCTAGTTATTGCTATGACATCATTTTCTCAATATTTCTCCACTTATCATTGCAATTATGTACAAATTCAAATGAATTATGTGACATCACTGTGTCCTATGACTTTTCCAAACTCACTTCTTTATTCCCTGTATTCTGTATGCTGTTTGGTGTGCTCTGCATGGACAATGGAGGTGCCTGAAAATCAGAACACTTGTACTCATTGCTTTGCAATCTATATGTTTCAATTGAATTTTCTTACCTTATTGCTCTAGCTGGCATTTCTAGGATAGTACTGAATAACAGTGGTGAGAGGAACCTTCAGAACTGCTCCTGTTTGGAGGGTCAAACATTCAGGCTCTCACTATCAAGTGTGAAGTTGGCTAAGGCTTTTGTATAAATTTTCTCTCCATCGTCAATTCAGTTTTGCTTATTTGTTTGCTTACTTGTTTTGAGACAGGGTCTTTCTCCATAGACCTGGTTGGCTCAGAAATCACTACATAGGCCAGGCTGTCCTTGAACTCACAACAATCCATTAGCCTCTGCCTCCCCAGCACTGGGACTAAAGATGTGTGCTACCATGCTTGACATCATTCCCAATTCTTAATCTTTTCTACTTGCCATAATTTAAAAAACAACACCTCTCCAATTGATTATGCTGTTGGTAAACATATTGCAGAACTACCCTAAGATAACAGTAACCCAAGACTATGTAATTTTTAAAAAACTTTATGTGTATGGATGTTTTGTCTGTTTATACATATGTACACCACATGCATGTGTGAAGGTCCGAAGTGGGTGTCAGATATCATGGAATTACAGATGGCTGTGAACTGCCATGAAGGTACTGGGACCCAGACATGGGTCCTCTGCAAGAGCAACAAGTGCTCTTAGCCTCTGAGCCATCTCTCTATCTCTTGGTTCTAAGGCCAGTTGAGTCCATTTCTACTATAAAAAGCTGTAGGGCTTTTCTTTTCTGCTCCTTTGGAAGAACTGTTAAGTCCAGCTTCAGTGGGGTTCAGGTCCCAAAGAGGAAGGGGACTGAATGCACATCTGACTGTTCAGCATCTCTCTCTCTCTCTCTCTCTCTCTCTCTCTCTCTCTCTCTCTCTCTCTCTCTCTCTCTCTCTCTCTCTCCCAACCAGAGACATTCTTTATTTACATAGCATATTGACTACATTAGGCATTTGACTTGCATCAGAGCCCTGGATTTCTTTTTCATCTCCTCATTAAATGTCCAACATGAAAAACAAAATATATAGCCGGGCGGTGGTGGCGCACGCCTTTAATCCCAGCACTCGGGAGGCAGAGCCAGGTGGATCTCTGTGAGTTCGAGGCCAGCCTGGGCTACCAAGTGAGTCCCAGGAAAGGCGCAAAGCTACACAGAGAAACCCTGTCTCGAAAAACCAAAAAAAAAAAGAAAAAAGAAAAAGCAAAATACAAAACAGACGGTCTTACCTGAAACATCTTTGGACAGCATCTGTCAAAACAGGAAGTTACAAATTCAGGGTCTGCAAAACATAGGACCTTTTATTTTTACAGTCTGTGTCTAGGCTGGCTGTTCACAGTAGAAATATGTTAGACAGTCTGAAGTTATTTTTACCTTAACCAAGTTATGTATAGAAGTATGAGATGTTTTCTAAAATACAAACTTTAGAAAACATCCTATAATAATCATTTAACTGTCTGAATTACAACATTTTTTGTTGTCTTCAGTTTTATAGTAGGGGCCTGTTGCTTTCATATGTTTCCAGAAAGGAAGATTCTGGTATCTCAGTTTTTTTCCATCAACCGACACTATTCCTGTTCCTTCTGTGTAAGCTCTAGTGTAGGGCAATTGATAAACTTGTGACATCTTGTATTCAGATCTGAACAAGAAATTTCACAGAATCTCCCCTATTGGTACCATGGTCCTTCGGCCACAAAGAAGACTCTTTCTTCTGTGACTCTCAAGGCAAGACCGCTGCCTTCAAAATTTTCTGCCCGGAACATGCATATATTTCCCTAGGGGCTGCATAAGTAGAAAACTTCCCATTATGTAAACAACTGCTTCTAAAAGCTACCACAGCACCCTCTGCCTGAGGACTTGAGCCACCCCTTGTGCTACAGCCTGCTCCAAACAACACTTTTTCCCATACAAGAGGGGTTTCCATTTAAGAAGAGAATTTGAAAGAAAGATTTGAAGCCATGCTCTGATGATAGGTGACACTCATGATTATATAGGCTGTAAAGAGATTTCAATGAATCATAAGTGGGCGTGCCACTTAGGATCAGTAACTATCTGTTAAATGAATGATGTTTGTTTGATATATTTTCTGTAGCTGTGGACATATACATAACTTCTGCAAGATAAATTGGCTTTCAATTTGAACTCTAGGCTTTTGGTCCAGCAGGACTTATGAAAAAGTCCATCAACTTATCTGAGGATGAAGAATGGAAGAGACTTCGAACACTGCTGTCTCCAACTTTCACCAGTGGAAAACTCAAGGAGGTGATGAGGGAGAGGGCATTTACTTATGGAATGAATCTGGGGACAGGTAGAAAACAAGTCCACGTTCCCTTTCCAAGGGTTGGTCCTCTGAGTTACAATTCCTATAAAATGACCTTCTGTCTTCATGCCCAGAGGACTCTTTTTTAAAATCCACTGTAACATCCCACTCATTGCTTCATGACTGGGGATGATTTGTCTTTCTGGGACCCGAGTTTCCTCGTTTAGCTACAGATACTGTGCTTTGTGCTTAGATGTTCCCCATCATTGGGCAGTATGGAGATACATTGGTGAAAAACTTGAGACGAGAAGAAGAAAGAGGGAAGCCTGTCACCATAAAAGAGTAAGTGGTGGTGTAGGTGATGGGACTGTAAGTACCTTAGTGTCCCTTCAACTCTAGGAAAGGGGCATCTACAAACCAACACCAGGTAAAGGCCCCATGTGTGATTGTGATAGGAGCCTAGCCCCACTGATGATCCAGAATGTGATTCTGTGTGGCTTCCTGCCTGGGTCGCTTGGAACTATGAGCTGCCTCAGATGCAGACACTGATTCCCATGTCTCTCTCCTCAGTATCCTTGGGGCTTATAGCATGGATGTGATCACTGGCACATCATTTGGAGTGAATATAGATTCCCTCAACAACCCAGAGGATCCCTTTGTGCAGAAAGTCAAGAAGATATTAACAAGTGTGAATTTTCTTGACCCATTTCTTCTCTCTGTATGCAAGTATCTACTTCCTCTCTTTTTTCTTACTCTCTCACATGCTACAATCAAAATAATATCATTCATCATTACTGAAATACAATTCATATACAAAAACAATGTGCCTGCTTACAATGTGTAATTCAGGTTTTGCTCATACAAGGTAATGTATATCCATCACCATTGTCAAGCCAGGGAACATTTTATCTAAGAAAACCTGTACCATTTCTTTCTCATCTTCCATTCCTCCTTGTCATAAAAAACACCAGTTCACTGTTCTGTAGATCTGCCTCTTCCCACATTTGCCATTAAAATACAACATAAAAATGTCATAGAATACATACAATTTAGTGACTCTTTCAGTTAACACAATATATTCAACAGAAACATTTGTTACCACACCCATGTTCTGTAGACAAATCAAATTCGATGCCATCTGATGGTCCTTCAAATTGTTTTCAGATTCGGGATGCTGCCAATAAGCTGTCATGGACATTGACACCCGAGATTATGATTGAACACTTGTTTTCATGTTTTCTGGGTAGGCACTTGGGGGGATTAGTAAATTACATAGGACTTCTGTGTTTGACTTACTGAGCAAGTGAGTTTTTTCTTTGATAGAGGCAGCATTTTGTTTTCTGGTTAGGAATTCATGAAGACTGCCATTCAAAACTTGGGGTTGTTTTTATTTCATGATGTTCATCCCAGATGCCCTAGTGGACACTCAATAGTATAGCACCATGAGTGTTGGGTTGTGTTTCTTCCAGGTTGTAATTATACTCCCCCACTTGGAAGACATTATTGTCTTTCTTAGATAAACATCTGTTCAATCGTTGCTCCTATATAGCTGAATTGTTTATGTGATTGCCATTGAGTTATAAGATTGGCATGTGTATCATGAATAACAGTCACTTTCCAGACATATAATTGGCATATTTTCTCTACTTTGAGATGTCGTTTAATGTTTTTGATGGGATCTTTTGAAGTACACATTTTTAAAATTGTATGATGTACAATTTTATAATGTGCTATGTTTTAATCTCTAAGTCAAATGGTCAGAGTTGAGGTTATGAACATTTAACCTCCCTCCAGTTTCATCTTAATTGGGCAGTACATTCCTTAAACATTTTTTTTTGATACAGGGTCATGCAGCCCTGTGTGGAGGCCCACAAATGTTTCCTAGTGAGATCTGAGCTTGCTTTATCCAGTAGGACTGCATTAGAGGATTGTTTTACTATACATATGGTTACTAGGTGATTGGAAGGGTCGACAGTTGGTGAGCTAGGGGAAGATCTTTGCTCCACCCCTTGGCATTCCTATAATTCCTCTTTAGAAGAGACAGAAGAGGCCAGTTGATAAAGTTCAAGGCTATTCTTTGTTTCTATCTGTTTCTCTCCCCTCTATCCTTCTATCTAAATATTTCTCACTTCACCTTCCTCAAAAGCACCCTGGAGGAAACATGTGGGAGATGGTCTCCCTCAGATGGTGCATGGAAAAGGGACCAGGGACTTGATGAAAGGAAGGGAGAGGATCCTGCAGGAAGTTTGGGCATGTCCAGTTATGTTGAAAAATTAAGGTGGGGGTATTCTATTTTCAGGAGTGAAAGTAAGGTGGCTAAAAGAAATGCCAAAGTGAGGCTGCAGTGAGTATCTCTCTATATCTAGGTTTCTTTTTTTCTCTCTCTCTTAATTTCTATCTAAAAAATTAAGGAAAAATGTAAAGTAGAATGTAGGAATACAGTGTAGAAAAATTAGGGAAAACTGGGCAGCAGTGGTACACACCTTTAATCACAGCACCTTGGAAGGCAGAGCCAGGTGGATCTCTGTGAGTTCGAGGCCAGCCTGGTCTACAGAGCAAGATTCAGGACAGACACCAAAACTCCACAGACAAACCCTGTTTCAAAAAACAAACTTAGGACAAGAAGGAAAAAAATATAAGGTAGACTGTAGTAATGTACTGTAAGAAAAACCTTAGGATAAAATAAGCACAAGACAGAGGAACTATGTCCTTGATTTTTCCAACTGGGACTATGAATGCAAACTCCTGGGAGGAATCAGAGTTATAAAAAAATAGGATGAGAAAAATGGACAGAAAAAGATTCCTGTGGATGCTTTTGATCTGTATGTAGCTTAAATCTGAGTCCTGAGTGTCAGAGCAATGAATGTTCCCTGAGACAGATGTGGATGAAGTAAAACTCAACTCTGCTCACAGTGTTACTGCATGAAAAAATCAAACTATCAGAATTAGTTTCCTCTTGGCCATGAAGCCAAAGTTTAGGAAACAGAAGTCTTGGAAAAAACTTAGTTATCTTTCTCTCAAAAACTGAAAGCTTTCTTGGGAAAAACTTAGTAATCTCTCTCTAAAAAACTGGAAGAATTTTGGGTCTTTCCTTCTTAGATTTTTTTCTCTTTCTGTAAGGGCAAAAATTTAACTCATTTGGAAACAACACCTATCAGTATGGGAAAAGCACCTGTAATTGCCCTAGAAAAAAAAAGAAAAAAACTCTTTGAACAGGGCAAATCCTCCCTGCTAGTCCTATCTCCCCTTCAAGCCAGTATCAGAAAAACAGCAGATACTTTAGACACTAGCCAGAATTCCCTGTAGCTAGAGCCTAGTGAAAGACACCAAGGAAAGCACAGGGGGAGAGCTGATCAGGGAACAACATCCCCCCATAGTGGAACAGCTGCTGAGGACAAGATTCTGGCATGAACGTAGCGGGTGAGGCTTTGAAAGCCTCCCTGCAATAAGGGAGGAAAGGTCTAAGTTCTAGCACTAATGACAGCATGAGAAGAGCTGAGAGTAAATTTGGCCATACAAACAAGTCCATCAGGAACAGGGAGAACTGCCTGCTTGACTGTGAGCTCCGAGTTGGTAGGTGGGGCTACACAGCACCCACAGCTGCCAAGAAAGCTCTTTCTTTTCTTTTTTTTAATCAGGGAACAAATTCTTTTAAAAAAAGTATTTTTTCAAGTATTCTCATTCCTTTTCACTGACCTACTGAGACAGAGGTTTTTGCTTCTGGCAACAAATGCCTGCTAGAGAGCACAGGGACAGGCTTAACCCACTCTGGGATCAGTATGAGGTGAAAAAAATCTGATTAGAGAGGTACATCTGTCAAATGATAATGCAGGGGTCCTAATGTAAGCTTGGGGAGGAAAAAGTCTCCTGTGATAAGAGCAAAAATTTGACTTTGGTTTCAGCATGAATACAGACTGTGTAAATTGATGTTTTCTCATAGCCCCAGAAAGGCAGCATGGGGTATGTAGTTCATTCTTAACAGCCTGACAATGTAGAGAAGGACAGCTTGGGAAATGTAGTCCATAAGGTAGTTTGTAACAATGTGATGATGTACAGAAAAGCAGTTTGGGAAATGAAGTCTGTAACAGAGATACCAGTACTACATGGCCCAAAAACTGTTTTTTCAGTGTGTTTTTTTTTCCAGCTCAAAATGCAGTGTTTTTCCAAATGATGTTAGAAAGCTTCCCCTTCACTACTGAGAACTAGAAACAGGTGAACAGCTTGCTTGTCAGGAGACAATTAAAATGTTAATACAGTTTGTCAACAAACCACTTTAAAACACTCATGATAATATTAAAAACAACTTCTAAAAATTAAGAAGAGGGAGCTGACCTCAGTAAAGCTTAGAACCACTGATAAATTAGGTTCTGACTTCAAACTCTCAAGCAAACTTTCAGAATAATATCAAAGGTAACTACAAAATATGAACTTTAGAAATGATTTGTATACTTGCTGTCTTGTTAATAGGTCAGTTAAGAATTCTTCTAGATGTTTGCTAATAAAGTTTGCTTTTGAATATAAGTATGGGTAAATAGTTCTTTTAATAAATCTCTTCTAGATATGTGCTAAAGTTTGTAAAATAGTCCTATAGAATTTTCCTTTTTAATATGTTTGTAAAAAGTGTAAATGTTGGATGTAAGTCTGTAAAAGTGTAAATGTTGAATATAAGTTTGTAAAAACTAAATATGTATAGTCATGTTCATACTAGAATTGTCTTTATTATTCCATCAATATCTGTCTGGACAAATTAGGTAACATTAATTTTTAAAGGAATATGTTTTATCTTCAGATAGATTTGAACATTTTTATGATAGCTCAAAATATAATTTTATGGTCTTAGTGGCCCCTGGAAAACTTAAATGTCATAATTAAGAGAGCTTTTCTATCTTCTTCCTAAAAGTTTCCACTCTTCCTCTGTTTCTGTTTAGAAAGAGGTAGGCCACCCACAAAAAGTTAGGATTTCCATGATTGTGTTAGTTTGTACAGAAATTCTCCTGCTAATTAAACAGATAAAAGCGTCTTTATAATTAGCATGCGTTTTTGTTTACTTGAGTGGATACTTTGAAGTGATTTGAAATGATTGCTTTTTCCTGGGAATCAAAATAGTCTCTTGAAAATATTATTGAACATCTGTTAGGAAAGACATTTGATTTGGAAAAGGGCTTGGTGTAGCTAATACTGTTGTAGTCACCTTAGACCCATTCCAAAAAGGATATTCCATCTTTACTATCCTCTACTCCTTTACTGGGAGGTGGATGTTTGCAAGCTCAGCAGGGACCTGAGTCAGAGCTGAGTTAGGCTCTATACCCATTCCTATCAAAGGCTGGTAGTCAAAGACAGGCAACTTTCTTCTTGATAGCTTCCAGCATAAGGCAGAATATGCTTGATGGAAAGTATATCTCCATGATTGGTAAGGAAACTAATCAAGAAGGATGACCTAAGACAGGCACAGTCTATCTGAGGGGCCTGGGAAGCCCTTTATTATATCTAGAAGAGGGATGTGGAGGCCCACAAAGATTTCCTAGTGAGATTTGAGCTTGCTTTATCCAGCAGGGCTGCATTAGAGGATTGCTTGACCATGTGCATGGTTACTGTACTTGGCTGAGCTTAGGGACTGTCTTTGCTCCACACCTTGTCGTTCCTATAAATAACCCTTTAGTAGAGACACAAGGGACCAGTGGATAAGGAAACAGGCCCTCCTGAGGGTATTCTTTGTTTCTATCTGTTTCTCTCCTCTCTATTCTTCTATCTAAATATTTCTCACTTCACTCTCCTCTAGAGTACGCTGAGGGGGGAATGTGGGAGTTGATCCCCCATAGCCCTGGTTGTTCTGGAACTTTCTATATAGAGCAGCTGGCCTTAAGCTCACAGAGACCCACATGCCCCTCTCTTCAGAATCCTGAGATTAAAGGCTTGTGCTCACCACACCCATCTTAGACCTGGATCTTTGACCCACTTTTAGTTAAATTGTGTGTGCTGTTATCAAATTTATTCCTATTGAAGAGTAGGTACAAAGAATGTAAACACTGGAATGTGAGGAGGAACATCATCTTCTGGACATGCATGGCTATCACACTCTCAAACTCAGAGCAGTTACACTAGATCAAGCCAACCAATATTCCCTCCATAGATATGGGAGATGCTCTCAAGGTCCAACCCCTTTCTGAAGAATGTTTGGCAGTTGATAGCTTCTAAGGAAGAGAGAATCATCCTTCTTTGATGGTGTGGCCACTTGTCAGTTTCCCATGCTTCAGTGGATGGCTCCACTTCAGTCTTATTAAACAACAACATAAAGCTGTGAAAGGGATGTCTTGAGGGGGATGTGGGGGAAGTTGGAGAAGGAATATAGGGAGTGGAATGAATATGTTATTTCATTGCCTAAATAATAACAAGTATTTTTTCCTATATATATTTTTAAATTTTGTTTATTTTTAATTACTCTCTCTCTCTCTCTCTCTCTCTCTCTCTCTCTCTCTCACACACACACACACACACACACACACACACACACACACACACACATGAGTGCCATACCTCTAGAGTCCAGTTGAGGGAGTTGATTCCTTAGAGCTGGAGTTGTAGTTGTAGTTTTGAACCATTCAATGCCAAGTACTGGGCATCGAACTTGAATCTCTTGTAAGCAGCAAATGCTCTTAACCACTTAGCCATTTCTCTAGCCCATATCTTGAGTGTTTTACATCTTGATGTATTATAAATAGATAACTATTTGTTAACATCAGTTTGGTACTTCCTTTGAGTGGAATTGAAATACAAGTGGATCCTGAAACTTAGCTGAAATTGTGTTTGATTTCTAATGAGTGAATAAGAATTTAGTGCAGATTTTCATTACATGTTCTCTTCTTTTCTCTGTAGTTATGTTTCCATTCCTTACTCCACTATATGAGATGCTAAGTATCTCTATTTTCCCAAACGGATTAGTGGACTTTTTCTATGAATTTGTAAAGAAGATGAAGCAAAATCGCCTTGAAACAACTCAGAAGGTATAATATGGTGTTTTGTAAGAATGCTCATTGATTGATCATGTATCAGGCTGTGAACATGTCAGTTGTACCCTTTCTCTAATTGTCCATTGTGGACATTTCTCTTTCTGCTTCCAGACTCGAGTGGATTTTCTTCAGCTGATGATGAACACTCAGAACTCCAATAGCAAAGAGTCCCTGAAAGGTAACTCAGGATGCTTCACCATGTTTGGAACAAGAAGCCCAGAGAGAAGAGGGTGTCGGGACATGTGCATGGGAGAGTGGTCCAAGATGGAAATTTCTGCCAAATTTCAGAAAGCCATGCAATGGATGATGTCTATGATGTCCATGGGAGCTTTCTAGAAGCACACTGGGGTAAAAGGACCAGAGCTTGTAGGGAAGCCACAGAGAAGCATTTCATGCCCAGAAGGCCTCAGTTGTGCTGGGTCATCTGTCAGAGCAGAGACTGATTCTCAGTCCCTTTCAATCCCAATGATTCTGGATCTCTGCCTAGATTTTGCATCTAGGCCCCAATTAGGAAGAACACTGTCCAGCATTCAGGATGGTCTCTGGGAGTGAGTGGTGGAACAGTGTTCAATAACTTCATCTGTAATTCTGCTCTGTATAAATAGCATCTGGGAAACTATATACCCTGCTCTTCTTCATTCTTCAGGCCCCTGGTTTTATAACATCCTCCATGCTAGCTTTGTGTCATAGACTATTATTACTGATGTAGCCACAGATTGACCTTAAACTTCTCATATTTATTCCATATTTCTAGTCACTATCCATCATAGAAAGGATTTTCAATCCTTAATATTTGCTTTATAAAATATCATTCAAAAATATATTCATTTGTCTCTAGCAGTGTGACCTTTTGCTTCCCCTGTTACTTTCTTCTTATGATTATTTAGTTGGCATTTCAAGTTGTCAGGCATGTCCACTGGAAGCCCTTTTATGTGGCCTCATGAAGCCTTCCATCGTCTGGGCTTTCATTTCAATTGCTACAAGAGACTTTAATTTTAGGGTGTTTTCTGGTAGAAGCAGAGCTTAGGGGGGAAGTACAGAGACTCCCTATACATTTTTGTGTACACTCCTCCACCAGAGTGAAGCGTTTTCAGGACAGACACTCAACCATTTCCCACCTGTTTTGTCTCGCATTTACTAATATTAAGGTATTTGTCTTAGTCCCTCATGCTGTTACACTGACCAAATAACTGAGGAAACACCTTAAGGAGAGGTTTATTCTGACCCACAGTTTAGTGATTCAGTCCATCATGGCGGGGAAGTCCTGGTACAGCAGGCTACTGGTCACATGGCATTAGTAGTCAGGAAGCAGAGACTATCTCACAATCTTCTTTTTGCTCAGTAAGGGACCCAAGGCCATGGAATGTCCCACCCACATTTAAGATGTGTCTTCCCACATCAAGCAACTTAAGACATCTCTCAAAGGAATGCCGGTCTTGTCTCCTAGGTGATCCTAGATCCTCTCAAGTTGTTGGTCAATGTTAACACCTGTATTTCTTTTATGTTTATAAGTATGTATGAGGACAATGTGTGGTGGGTGGAACTACACATTTGTGGTGGTGAGTCTGGTCTAACAGGACAGATAGGCCACAGATTTCACCAGAGTGGAATTCAGTCCCAGGGATTGTGGACTGCCTTTCTCTATTTGTTTCCAGACGGCTGGGAGCACCATTTGAATTTCTTTTCATTTCAACTATGATGTTCTGCTTTGATCTTCCTTATCTGAGAATTTCGTTTCCTTTTAGCTCTTTCTGATATGGAGATCACAGCCCAATCATTTGTTTTCATTTTTGCTGGCTATGAAGCCACAAGCACGTCCATTTCCTTCGTGATGTATCAACTGGCTACTCACCCTGCTGTGCAGAAGAAACTTCAGGATGAGATTGACAGAGCTCTGCCCAATAAGGTGAATGGGTGGTACCCAGAGAGGGAGGGCAGAGGTAAAGGATTCACAAGAACATGTCTCATCACTTGCAATGAGAAATTTTACAGAGAGCCATGCAGTGGTTCTTCCACCAGCAAGATTCTAAAAGAGAAAGAAAGGGAGGGACATAGGAGATGAATGCAATCTGTAGAAATACATGATCTTTTTAAAAAGATTTTTATTTATTTATTATGTATATATAGTGTTCTGCCTGTGTGCGTGTCTGCAGGACAGAAAAGGACGACAGATCTCATTGTAGATGGTTTTGAGCCGCCATGTGATTGCTGGGGATTAAAATCAGGACCTCTAGAAGAGCAACCAGTGCTCTTAAACTCTGAACCATCTCTCCAACCCAGAAATACACAATCTTTAATACAGTGCCAGCTCTGGTGCATCTGTATCTATTATAACAGTTATACAAGTAAGAGACACCAGAAAACCTGTGTGATACATAAGGGTGAGCACCAGTCCCTCAGGTGTCTGGACAGTTATCTCTGCTGATGTCCTCGGGTTCTGTCTATGCTATCTATGGTGCTAGGCTGGCCTTCACTGGTCTTGGCAGACTGACTTGACACTACTGTCAATGGCTCTACTGTCCAGTCCGATAGCATGGTGTGTGTGTTTGTGTGTGTGTGTGTGTGTGTGTGTGTGTGTGTGTGTGTGTGTGTGTGTGTGTGTGTGAATTAGTGGAGTCTTTTTTTTCTTATGGTGCAGATAGCATCACTTTTGTAATTTCTTTGAGTGTCAGTGCCCTCTGTTGACCAGAGCTGGCATTGCAGGCAATGTGCTGGACAGGTTTTCTCAGGAAGTCTCCAAGTCCAACCCTCTAAGGTGGCTAATAGAGATCTGGTCAGGACAATGGTAGGGACACCTATCTGTGAGCAATTTACTTCCTCAGCCTCCAGCCACATGTACGTTTAAGCAAATAATCCTGCCTCTTTCCACAAATGTCACTCAGGTAATCTCTTGCCCTAGGGTTGTGGAGCATTAAGTTCACCCTTCCTGTCCTGTGATCAGTCCCTATTCTCTGCCTCCCTGAGCTGTTCAGTTTCCAATGCAAGATTCTGTATAAACAGGTTAACTGGCTTCTCCATTCTGAATCATCCAGAATGAGAGCCAGATTCCTCTTCACGGTTGCAGGAATTCAGTTTCCAATGCAAGGTTCTGTATAAAGATGTCAACTGGCTCCTCCATTCTGAATCATTCAGAGTAACAGTGGGATTCCTCTTCACAGTTGCAGGAATCAGCCCCCGTCTCACCACACTCTCATTGGTTTGAAGTCTGTGGAGGCTGTGGGGGTGTCCTGGAGGGAGGACTCCCTGCCCCCTTTCACCAGAGCCTCTTGGGGTTTTTTGGGAGGGGCTTTGTGTTCCCCTTCCCCTGGAAATGGGGAACCAGGCATCCAGAGGCATCTTCAGTTTGGTTTCTTTTCTATGAATCATCCATTTTCCCACCATGCATTTTCAATTCCTACTACTTCCTCTGTGTTTCTGAAGCTCTTCCTCTCTCCTTGACATAGACTGTGTTTTGTTTCTTGTTTTCCTGTTGCTTTGACTCTTCTTCACACACAGAGGCAGTTTCTAGTGTGGGCAGTTCCAGAAGTCTCCATTGTAACTTTCTTTCCAACTTATTACACCTGCCACCCTCCAGGGAGTTAGCAAGCAGGAGTTGCCTAGTCTGAGAAGCTGGGGACACAGCTCAGTCATACAATGCTTGGTTTGTGAGGACCTGAGTTTGAGTTCCAGAACCCATGTGGAGGGAAAAGGTGTAATTGGAGCACTGAGGAGAGAGAGACAGTATGAGCCTCTCTTCCCCAGGAGCTCACTGGCCAGCCAACCCATCCTGCTTGGTGAGTGTCAGGCTACTGAAAACCTGTTTCAAAAACATATATAAAGTGGACTCCCAGAGGAAGGTTGGACTCTGGCTTCCACATACAGGCCAGTGCACAGCAGTTGTCCACATCCCATTAACATGCAATGGTGTGATTTCCTTGGTGTAGACTGGTCTATGCAGATGAGACCATGACACCATTGCATTTTGCTGAGTGTATCTGTCATACTGATCATATGTGCTCACATGGGAAACAAATCAGAGCACCACAGTGATGATGATGAGGGAATCTGGACAGGGGAGTGTCCCAAATGGCTCCTGGGCTGAAACTTATACTTCATACCCTAATGGGCCATCATCAGGACAAAGGTCATCATCATAGGTGCAGAATGATTTATTAAGGCTAAGGTCTACTAATCGAGGTCAGCCCTTGCAGCTTCTGACATGCAATAACACTAGAAACTGAGTCAAAGATGAAGTCCAAACCTCATCTGGAAGCATCTATTTCTTCTTTCTAGGCACCTGCAACCTATGATGCCCTGATGAACATGGAGTACCTGGACATGGTAGTGAATGAAACTCTCAGATTGTACCCAGCTGCTAACAGGCTAGAAAGGATCTCAAAGAAAGATGTGGAAATCAATGGAGTGTTCATTCCCAAAGGGACTGTAGTTATGGTACCAACCTATCCTCTCCATCGGGATCCTGAGTACTGGCCAGAGCCTGAGGAATTCTGCCCTGAAAGGTACAGAGACCTCGGAGAATGGTCCCCACTAGGAATCAGGCAAATTAGACATATTATGCTGCCTACTGGAAATTGCATGTATGTGATTTTGTATCCCTTTTCATCTGTATGAATTTGGGAAATTAAACCTTTTAAAATTACAAAGTGATAATTCTTGATGCTGCAAAAACAGACCAGAAGAAAAGTATTCATGGCCATTCAGAGTCCCAAAATGTTCACCTTAGCTCCATTAATAGTGAAATATATCCTCAAGGATTTATTTGTATGTATGTAAAGGTTTTGCAAAAGCTAGTATATTGTAATTGTATTATGAATCACTAATTACTTAAACACTAACCTATTGTGGAATATTACTTTAACTATATAAACGTGTTGCATTTGTTTATGTTGGATTTGTTTAATGATTTGTTTAATTTGTTTAAAGAAGTGCTACATTTGTTCATGCTGCATTTGTGTAACAATGTAAAGATATGTTGTTTTGCCTGCCTAAAGCACCTGATTGGTCTAATAAAAAGCTGAACGGCTAATAGCTAGGCAAAAGAGTGATAGATGTGGCTGGTTGGCAGAGATAATAAGATAATAAGGAAGAGGAAGCTCAGTGGGGGAGAGGGGAGAAAGAGAGAAGAGAGAAAGAGAGGAGAGGCAGATGCTCGGATGCAGCCAGACAAGCAGCCACCAGCCAGTAGGTCACGAAAGAAGTCATGGAAAAGTAGGACCCACAGAATGAAAGCAAGGTAAAAAGCTCCAAAGCAAAACGTAGATGAAGAGAAACAGGTTAAATTAATTATAAGAGCTAGCGGGACAGGCATAAGGCTGAGTGTTCATAACTAATAAGTCTCTGAAACATGATTTGGGAGCTGACTGGCAGCCCAAAGAAAGCCGCTACACTAACCTATATACCACACCTTGTCATATACAAGTATGTCTTATTTGGTGACTAGGTAGTAGTTGATACAAGTGATATCTAAAGTCACATATGTAGGATTTTTGTTCTTTTTTCATGTATTCTGTGCTGGTTCCAAATTTACCATTAGCTTTAAGAACTTTTCCCATTGTCTGTTTGGTTAGAAACCACCTTCTTGAAGGTTGAGGCGGTAGCATACTTTTCACTCTAATTCTGACATGTCTTTCAGAATGTGAGCATATACCCTCCCCAGACAGAATTTTGGTATTTAAAGATGTATTTCCTCTCTATAAGCATTCAGCTCAGCTCAGCTAAACACCAGAGGCTCCTCTATTTTAAGGGACATAGAAAGACCATTAGCTTACAATGCCTTTATTTTTATTCTTTTTTTATGTGTATGGGTGTTTTCCTGTATGTATCTGCATCACATGAACCTGGTGCCTCAGAAGGTCACCAAAGGGTGTCAGGTACCTGTGCTGGTCATCAAATCTAGGCCCTCTGGAGAAGAAGCCAGTACTCTTATCTGCTGAGCCATCTCTCCAGCTCCTGACTTAAAATTCTTAAAGTGAGACATCCATAGCAAGAGTTCAGTTGCAAGTCCACAAATGTAAGCTGGTAGAGGGGTGTCAGAACTCCAAACATGGAGCTCTTGGGTCTTTATGTTCCATAGCCTCGTTTGCATCCCCACTCTGTCTCCAGGTTCAGCAAGGAGAACAAGGGCAGCATCAATCCTTATGTATACCTGCCCTTTGGGAATGGACCCAGGAACTGCCTTGGCATGAGGTTTGCCCTCATCAGTATGAAATTCGCTGTCGTCAGAGTCCTGCAGAACTTCACCCTCCAGCCTTGTGAGGAAACACAGGTGAGGCAGGAAACTCTCTCTATAAATCATATTTAATTGGGAGTTTTTTGTTTTTTAATTTAGTTTCACCTATAGAAAGGGGAAATTGGTCATTCATCATGAAATATAGGATTTGACCTGTAAGCTTAAGGACCTTCCATTCTGAGCTGCAAGTCTGTGTCTGGATAAAGCACTAGCAGAGAAATTATTTAGAGTTCATGCAGATCAGCACGACATGATTAAGTATAGTGTCTTTAAGATCAAGTCCAGGTTTAAATTGTGTGACTGACCGGAGATTGGGAAACTGTTGCACACGCTCATAGCTCGTAATGATCACCTTGCTGTGGTTTGTGAATGGAGGGCTTCCCGGCACTAGCTCTGCTTTGAACTTTGTAACTTTAAAAACTCACTGTGCCTAATCACCTCAGATACCTGGAAATGATTTACCCAGAGCATGGCTTTAAGAGATCCATATTGGCTGTAGTGAACACTGATTTCAGACACTACTATAGCACATAAAGAACTTCAACCCTTCAGGATCATCCTGACCATTTGATCTCACATTTTCATCACTGTGCTACATGAAGACGTCTTTTATGTTCTCTGAAGTCTGTCTTCTACTGTCTTGCCTCTTCATTCTGTGCTTATTCTTCAAGTTGAAGTAGGTGACTAAGTCATTCAAACAAGCTGTCTGGCCATGGCCCACCTACTCCTCTGCTCTAGTGATGTCTGAAGCCTCTTTTCATCACAAAGGCAATGCACCCAATTTTGTTCTCTGCACTGAAAATTATGTCTTTGAATTTCACCTTATTTTTGTTTACTTACTCTACCAAGACTGCTTTGCTGGGAAGTCTGTGAATATCTTAGGTATATTTTAAGGAGTATTTTACAACTGTTCTGGAGTTCTTAAATATACATTTAACCTATTTTTATATTTTAAATTTGCTCCTGTAAGCATACAAGGGCATATATGCCTATCTTTCTGTGGGTGTATCTCTGAAGAGAATAGATTCATGTTGTTAAAACACAAACAATACACTTAGAGAAGTTGACATGTTGCCCCCTCCCCAAACTTAAAGGTCAATTGTCTTTACTTCCAAATAAAGCAATGAATGACAAGGCTGAATTCTGGTCCTGTATGTAGCTACACAGCTCCTCTCATCAGCTGTCCTTTCTTCGTGGTCTTAGAGAGGTCGTCATCCCCTCATTTTTCACCCAGGGTAACTGTGTAGCTGTCCTGTCTACACAGTGCTTCAGAAAGATGGACAGACAAAGACTTTAATCTTGAAAGCTTTCCATAAGCTGACATTCTTCAGTTTCCTTGATAACCTGTTTCCCCACCATCTACAGAGACCAGATGTTGGCAGCTTCTCTTCTCCCATAAGATGGAAGAGACTGAGGTAAAATGGTTGGTGGAAACACTGAATGATTCAGAAGTTCCCCATTCACACTACCCTCCGGGGCTAAGAGGAGATCTTAGGAAAAATCACAAGTTCTTGCCTGCCATTAAACTGGACAGGCACAACTGGCCTGAGAATTTGAGTTGTGCCCACAGAGCTGCACTGTCTGACATGTGTTCAGGATTACCTTCTACGTGTCAACAAATGTGATTTACCTTTATATTGCCTATCAAAAACAGTCTTCCACATACTTAAAATGTGATCCAGAATTTCAAAACTCAGCCTTTTCACTTAAATTCAAATCAATAAAGAACATGGGTCGGCATAGTCTCCCCCCTCAGGTTCTATATACAACAATTACTCCAAAATGACTTTATTGCATGAACAGTAGACCTGGGTGTTTGGACTACCCAGTCCTAATGAAGATGTATGTATAAAGAATTCAAGACATATGAAGCCTAAAGTGTTTTATGTATATAAAATACCACTGTCCTGAATGGATTTGTTCTTCTTTGCTGTGGTTGCTGGCTCATTCATTCCTTTTCAATGTGCTTCTTCAACTGCCACAGATTCCCTTGAAGTTAAGCAAGCAAACTATTTTTCAACCAGAAGAACCCATCATCCTGAAAGTTGTGTCAAGGTGAAATTACAAATGGAGCTTGAGTTTCCAGCAAGATTTCTGCTGTTCTTCAAAGAAGCTGTGCCACCCATCATCAGAGAATCTAATTTGCCTTTGAATTAATCAGTTTAATTGCCCTTGACGATTAGGTGTTCAGGAATTCATTGAGCATGCTCAGTGTCTGTGCTGAGTATCATGTATTGTGTGATTTACAGAAAATTATTAAGTCAATATAGAACTGAGATTTTTCTGATTCTAGGGGCCATCCTGATTGTACTAAGCATTTCTCTGCTATCTTATCAATCATATTGTAATGAAATGGGAGGTACTATGGTGATTCTAGTGAGAAATCTGTCTCAAATGTTGTTTTAATATTGTATAATATTACAAATAGAAATCATCTTTCCAAAAATATGTGATGTCTTCCTTTGCATCAATAAAACTGAGACACAGCATTTCTGATCATAGTCACTCATTGTTTGAGTCTGTTTGGGTCTCTTTTTGACTTCTCAGAGTTTGATGATGTTCACTTTGGTTTGGTACATTTTTTGGAAATTTCATTTACAATTTATTTAATTTTCAAACTTTTAAAATATAACTAAAATGGGAGGCGGGCTGGAGAGATGGCTCAGTGGTTAAGAGCACTGACTGTTTTTCCAGGGGACCTGGGTTAAACTCACAGCACCCACATGGCAGCTCACAACTGTAACTACAGTTCCTGGGGACCTGACACTCCACACAGACGTACATGGAGGCAAAACACCAGTGCATATCAAATAAGAATAGTTAAAAAATATATCTAATAAAATAACTAAATGGGGTGAGGTTTTTCTCACTCCGTTTGCCTTATTTCTACTTGATGTTTATAAAGGGCAGAGATATTGTTTTCCTTTCAGAATCCATCATGACAGTCAACATAAAATAAAAATGGCTGACTGGTCAATGGATTGGGCACCAAAGGCTAAAGTGTTCCATTCTTATCTGGCATCAGAAACTTCATGTGTTCTTCCACTTTAGTTTACACTCTTTTATTCCCTTCCTGAGTCATTTAGTCTAAAATCACTGCATGGAGGCACATGAAGGTGTCTACATATTATACTGGAAAAGAAAATTATGGCAACTTCAAATGAGATCCAGTAGTACAAGGAGGGTCTTGCCTGCCTGGGTGTGGGGTAGACAAGGGGGTGTCTACACAATCAAAGAGTAGGATGCAGAAAACCAAAGTTAGGTAAGGAAAGCATCGATGATTAAGAAGGATGCATGGAAGTTGGCTCTATAAAAAAGAACTTCTCATGAATTCACTTTGTACACCAGCTGGCCTTAACTCAGAGATTCACCTACCTCTGTCTCCAAAGAGCTGGGATCCAAGGCATGAGCCACCACCTCCCAGGCAGCTAATTTAAAGGAAAGAATTTAACTGAGGGCTTAAGTTTCAAAGACATAGTTCATTATCATCTCAATGGGGAGCATCACAACATGTAGGCAGACATGGTGCTAGAGAAGCTGAGGGCTATACCCTGATCCACAGGCAGCAGGCAAAGAGACAGAGATGGCCCGGTGTGAGCTTTTGAAACTTCAAAGTCCACCTCTGTTGGCACACATTCTCCACACCAAGGCCACCTCTACTCCAACAAGACCATACCTCAACCTTTCCAACAGTCCAGCAACTGAGAACCAATATTCAAATATATTATTTTATGGGGGCCACTCTCATCAAAACTACAACAATACTGACAGGAGAATGACAAAAATAGTAGTCACAAACAATACTTGATGATACTAGAAAAATTCAAAGAAAATAATAAAAAAGATGTGAATCAATATTAGAGCAGCCAGGAAGCTACAAATCTCAAAATGCAAGTCTTGAGGATAGCTGCAGTCTAGTATAGAGCCCCATCTCTCCAGATATGCTGCAGATCACATGTTAAAACAATGCATCCAACCATGAGCTTCTTCCTGTATTAGATCCACAGAAGAAACAATCATTACTAGAGGGAAATCATCTATAGTTTTACAGCCTTTGGCTATGCCAGCTTTGTTGCTTAGGAAATGAATGGAAGTATTTCAGAAAACCCTTCTGTGTTCTCCACTGCAGTCAGTATCAGTTGATCAACCTCATTCAGCCACACTGACGTCCAGGGAATCTCCCAGACAGTACCCACCCCTCTGTGTTTCAAGTGCCTTCTTGAAACCCCTTCTAGTGCTGTTAAGGCAATCCCATCTTACAGAAGACTTAAGTGCATTTGGGTGTCATGGGGGGAAGCTGATACAGGTGGACTGTGAGGACAAAATCAGCTTAAGTTACCTAGGGAGACCTTGTTTCAAAAAACGACAGCAAAAACTAAGTCAGGCAATATACCAGTTTTCTTTATTTCTTTTTACCACTACCTTTTCTTTCTTCATTCTCATGATTTTCCCAACTGGTTAGGTTAGAGGAGGTAAAACTTCCAACATTCCACATAAGAAACAGATGCTGGATTTAATCTCTACCCTTAGAAAGGACACACTGAGTGTCCGTGTGAGCTGTCTGGGACTTTGTGCAAGGTATCTAAACTGGATCTCTGAATCTGTGGTGTCAGCACTCTTTCTTCCACTCGGGGTGGCTGGTTCTAGTCTCTCCAAGAATATGTGAGTCTCCCTACCTTTCACACTAGACACCAAATGTCTTCCTGGAGGAAAACTGAATGTCTTCTTTCTAGTTCTTGTTATCACACCAACTGATGAGTGTGAGTGACAGAATGATGGTACTTTAGTTTGGTTTTTGTTTGTTTGTTTTCTGAGACAAGGTTTCTCTGTGTAGCCCTGGTTGTCCTGGAACTAGCACTGTATACCAGGCAGTCCTTGAACTCAGAGATCCACCAGCCTCTGCCTCCGAAGTGCTAGGACTGAAAGGTATGCACTACCACTATCTGGCTAGTTTTTGTGTTTTCATGTGTGCTGGTTCTCATTTATGTGGAGGCCAGAGGTCAACTGAAGTGTCCTCAACTGCTTTCTGCTTAATTATTGAGACAGGACCTCTCACTGAATCAGTTTGGTCAGATTGGATGACCAGTGAACCCTGTATGGTGATATTTTATTTGTGCTGAAATGTGATTTTATTTGTATGTTAACAAATAAAGTTGTCTGGAGATCAGAGTTCATAGCCATTAAGCAGAAGTCTGGCAGTGGTAGCACACGCCCTTAATCTGATCACATGGCAGGCAGAGTCTCTGTGTGTTCAAGGACACAGCCAAGCACGGTGACATACATCTTTAATCCCAGTACCAACCACAGAGACCTGGAGATCTATATAGATAGGCAGCGATGAGGAAATCATGTGGTTGGGTTTAGAGCCAATGAGAAGGTAGAATAAAAAGGCAATAAAAAGACAGACACACAGGAGAAGGTCGCTCTGAGGGGAAGGATAGCAGTGCATGGTAAGCTAAAGGCTGTGATCACTTGGGCTATTAACTCCTCATTTGGCTCTGTGTTTCATATTTAATAAGACCGTTTAGAATTTCATCTACATTTGGTGCCCAATGTGGCACAAATTCATTAAAAACTATTGGTGGCTTCACAGGCCAGGGGTTTCAAACCCCAGAGTAGCCAGAGTTTACAGGCCCCAGGCCCGGTCAGAGCTACCGGTCTGGCTGCACGAGGTCAGAGCTGCACTCGACTGGAGCTGCTTGCAGCTGAACCACCAGTTCACATGGTCGGGGCTTAAGGATGCCAGAGCTCAGGCCCAAATTGGCTCAAGCGGGAGCATGTCGCTGGAGTTTGGCTTTTAGACAAAATAATACGAGGCTACTCTTTCTTTCTTTCTTTCTTTCTTTCTTTCTTTCTTTCTTTCTTTCTTTCTTTCTTTCTTTCTTTCTTTCTTTCTTCCTTCCTTCCTTCCTTCCTTTCTCTCTCTCTCTCTCTCTCTCTCTCTCTCTCTCTCTCTCTCTCTCTCCACAACCACACTCGGTAGCTGTTTTGAAATTCCCTCAGATTTCTACTGTTCTACACAGACTTGGTAAGTCAATTAAGATATCAGATATTTTAAACAGTAAAACTACTTAAAAGGGAAAAATTTCTCCACATTAAAAAAATGGGTAATATCTGTACAATAGAAGGAAATAGATCTTTGTTTGAAAAACATTAGGCAATCTGAAAATGGAACAATTACAAGAGAGGATTAATGTTGATGGGATATATGTAACATTATTTATGCATATTATTAGTTTACTTATCCTTATTTTACAATTTAAAAAGATAGTCAATTTAAGTGCTAGGATAAAAGCTTTAGAAAAACCTGTCAAAATGAATTATAGAGAAATTCAGACTCAGAAGAATTTAAGGGTAAAATTATTTCAGGATTGGATTATAAGGTTACAGAAAGAAAGCCTGTTTTCAAACAATCAAACTTAATTTATCCAGTAACTGTACAGCAGCTATCTGATCAAGTGAATGTAGAAACTAATTGGACTCCAGTTGAAACGTTAGATTTAAGAAGGTTTAAGGAAGCAATAGTATCTTATGGCATGCATTCCCCATTTGTAAAGCAAATGTAAAACTCCTGGTCAACTTGTAATAGAATTATCTCTCAATACTAGAAAGAGCTGGTAAATGCTGTCCTTGAAACCAGAGCACAGCTGCAGTGGTGGGCATGTATTGCTGTGATGAGGCTAAGATGATAGAAAGTCAGTGGAGGGCTAGAGGTGTGGAAATCCCAGGATCAGCTTCTTGGAGAACGCCAATATGCTGAAATACAAAGAAAATATTTATATGATAATCAAACCCTAATTCTATGTTGAATGGCAGCCATGAATGCATGGGGCAGAATTGAGGAAGCAGGAAAGAAAACTGAGTCATTCATAAAAGTTGTAAAAGGCCCAAAAGAATCCTTCATGAATTTCTTACAAAGAATGTCTTCAGCAGTAAATAGAATGGTCCTGAATTCAGAAGCTAGCCAGATAATAATCGAATCTTTGGCTTTTGAGAATGCGAATGCAGCATGCAAGAGAGTAATCAGGCTGGTAAAGGTAAGATCTGCACCCTTGGAGGACTGGATTAGAGACATGACTAATGTTGAGTCTCATGGTCATGATGATATGGAGATAGGAGACGCAATTTCAAGAGGTTTGAGGAATGTCAGATGTTTTGGATGTGGAAAGCAAGGTCATTTGAAAAGCGACTGTAAAAAGGGCATTCCTAGAAACAATATTTCGTCAAGGAACTGAGAAAGAATTGGCCTTGGTAGAAAAGAACGTACATGAAGGGCACATGATCGTATTGATCCAAAGCTGGATTGCATTTTGGTTATTTTACCCTCTAGACATTCTCCTACAGAAATTTTAATGCAGAGGGAAGATGTTATATTGGAATGGATTTTTTTAACAAATAAACAGAGTAAAAAATTAAAAACTTATGTGGAAAAAAATCTGTGACTTTATTTTGAAAGGAAAATTGAAACTACATCAATTAGCAGGAATAGACCTAGCAGAAATCATCATAGCTTTAAGTAAGGAGGACATTGAAAATTTATGGGCAGTAAGTGAACTTGCCAAAGAGCTTGCAGTAGTTTTTGGAGAGAGTTTAACAGCTAATATCCCCAAAGTGATAGATTTGGTCTTATAAAGAGAGCTGATTGGATTTTGCCTAGAATTATATGGGAAACACCCATATCTGGAGCTTGTACATTTTATACAGATGCAAACAAACAAGGAAAGGCAGGTTGCAAATCAGAAAATTTAAGTAAGTGGTTCAAAGTCCTTATAATTCAGTTCAAATATTGGAACTGTATGCTATTCTGTTGGTATTAATGGATTTTTTAAACACTTCCAATATAGTAACTGACTCTCAGTATGCGAAAGAGTAGTATTAAATATTGAGATGGCAAAATTTATCCCTCATGAATCAGAATTAACTTCACTATTTATTCAGTTACAAGATATAATCAGGAATAGGAATCATCCTTTATATATAAATCACATCCAATCCCATATGGGTCTGCCAGGCCCTCTAGCACAAGGTAATGATGAGATGATAAGTTATTGATAGGAAATGTGCTGGAGGCCTCAAAATTTCATAAAAACATCATGTCAATAGTAAAGGTTTAAAAAAGTATTTTTCCATAACCGGGCAACAAGCCAAGGAAATTGTAAGGAAATGTCCTACTTGTTCCTTTTACAATGAGACTCCATTACTAGCAGGATGTAACCAAAACAGTGCTCAGAGGAATGAAATCTAGCAGATGGACGTGTTTCACTTTGCAGAATTTGAAAAATTGAATAATGTACAGCATACCATTGATACTTATTCAGGATTTCAATGGGCAACTGCTTTGAGTTCTGAAAAAGCTGATTCTGTAATCATGTATGTGCTAGAAGTTATGGCCATCATGGGTATACCTGCACAAATCAAAACTGACAATGCTCCAGCATATGTCTCTGTTAAAATGAAACAGTTTTTTGCTTATTACAATATAAAGCATATTACAGGTATACCACATAGTCCTACAGGCCAAGTAGTTATAGAAAGATCAAGCAGAACTCTAAAGGATATGCTAAATAAACAGAAAGGGGTAGCAACCCCCCCCCAGAGATAGACTGCATAATGCTCTATTAACTTTGAATTTTCTCAGTGCTAATGAGAAAGGAACAACAGCTGCAGAGAGACATTGGATAATAGAAAAAGCTACTGAATTAAATCAGCCTATATACTTTAAGGACATGCTGACCTCAGAATGGAAACCAGGATATGTGTTACATTGGGGACAAGGTTTTGCTTTTGTTTCTACAGGAGAAGATAAGCTGTGGATACCATCAAAATTGATAAAGGTTCAATTTGAACAAGACAGACCTCTTAGTTAGAAGAGGTGATAGTTCATCAACCAGCATGACCATCCAATTTAAACTACCTTAAACCATTAACACATGCATTTTCATTTAATCAGATATAACTTGTCAAAAGGGAACATCCCCAAAGTTAGTCTTAGGGAAAGGTTTTTGTTTTAGTCTTTTAGGGGAATGAAAGCTAAGGAATCTGAAGAACACTGGACAAATGAGACATTTGAAGAAAAAGGACAAATCATCTAGAAAAATGTCCCAAGACAAAGAATAAAATGTCCTATTTGTATATCATCTATAAAATTTCATAAGTCTTCCCAAATATTTGTTTCTGTTCTTCTCTAAAAACATTTAACACAAATGGTCTTCTTGTAGTCCCAGTTCAATTAAAAATTAAAGCTGGCTTTGGAGTTGGAGAATGGTTCTCTCCTTCATTAAACCTAAGCATGTTGTTAAAAGGAAAATACAAACTCCCTGTATCATGTCAGAAGAAAGAACCATCTTCTGATATGGGACAGAAGAAAACAGACAAACAAAAAATAAGGGACTGTTCTATCACTACTAATCTCAATTCTTTGATTACATTCTGATTCTTTAAACTTTTCTTAAAGTAAAAATTTTATATCAAAATTTACAAGATACATATATATATATATATATATATATATATATATATATATATATATATATATTAAACTTTGTTAGTATATTAATGGTCATATAGAGTACTAACTCTATAAAAAAGGCTTCAATTAGCTGCTTATACATGTCTTTGTGTTCAAGTCTCTATCAGTTTTCTGTAGGAAATCACCACCAGACATCAACTGAAGTCTCCACAAAGAAGATGGGGCCCCACAACAACAATGATTCCATGCGGACAATAATAATACCACTAAGCTGACAAACATCATCTAGAGATCAGCTTTGGACTACAAACTGCTCAGAGCAATTTTGAGATGACTAGCTGAGATGATCCAATTTCACAGACTACTTGAATAAGGACCTGAGATAAGCCCTGAACTTTGGTATTATGCAGAGACTGGACAAAAGATGATATAGCTACCTTTCCTAGAATTTGACAATTAACCCAATTTTTTTCTTTTCAGAATAAAGATGCCTTTGCCCATATCCAGCAGAAAGCAATTTTAAGAACATGACGTCCACATTCCCAAAGTGGTGGTATGGGGCAGGTAGTTTTTTGGTCTTTCAATGGTTTTGGGGTCTGGGATAATTTTCATTGTTTAGGAGGGTTTGTTACAAGTTGTTGTTAAGAGTTAGAAAATGTGCTCAGCAAAGGAGATTAGATTTAAGGTTCTCATTTTAAAAAAAGATATGTAGAAATGATAGACTAGAGGGTAGATTATTGAATCTACTCTGAAAGGAAAGAGAAGATATAGATACAATATAGAGAAAAAGATAGATTATTGAATCACTTTTAAAAGTCAATTACTAATTTTAAATACTTTACATTGGATTGGATTTTGGTATATTGTATACAAATTATATATCTATATATATATATTGTTAGAAAATGCTATATGTATATTTCTAATCTTGTTCAAGATATTGTACTTACACAGTTCATTTAACTATGTAATGCAATTTGCTAATTCTTGAATGTTATTATTACCAACTATTAGAATAAAAAGAAATGAAAGTTAGAAGTTAGAGATTACAGTTAAACTGGTAGTCATATTAGGTATGATTTCAATGTCAAGCAGATATATTTTAGATTGACAGGTTATCTTCAAACCTTTCAGGGATCTATAGAATATGGCATTTAAAATGTTTTAATAACTTAGAAATTTTTTTCTTTTTTTATGACTTTGAGACATGTCAGCTCCTGGCAACACCAATACTTCAGAGAAGACATGGGCATTCAAGAAACTGCATATAGAGTTAACTTTCATTACGGCAAAAGTTAGCCACTGGACAACAAAGTGTCCTCTAATTGACTACTGACAAACAGGAAAAAATGGACAGACCATGAAAAAAAGGACTACTGATTCTTGCCAAGACAAGTGTGGTTGTGGCTTTAACAATAGGCATCTTCTGAGGCCAGGACAATATGGCACCATCCCTGAAGTGGCCTTTGCAATCAGTGCCCCTTTCTTCAAAGGCAGCTAAACTCTAAACTAACAGTGGACCAATGGCTTCTGATGTGCAGTGGAATAACAGCTGAAACAGTTATTCTTGAAAGAGTAACTAAGCTGACAGAGTCTAACCTCTTAATGGTAGACTGGCATTGAATAAAAGAGATGAAGCCACCCACAAGCCGAGAAGAATGGACAGCTGAATTTAAAAAAATCAACAATTTCCCAAATTTAAAATCCTGAATCATGACATGACACTAGTGGAATTCAGGTGTTTCTGGTACATGGACTATTCTCATGAAATGTGAGGTCAAACTGTAGGCCTTGTGTACATCCTAATTCACAAATGAGTCTGTTGGATATGCTAAGCCTATAAGCTGAAGATGATGCCCCAATGTTGTGGAGAAACCTCGGGTGACTGTCTAGGCAGCTGGCTGTTTCTGTCAACTCCTTTTTTTTTTTTTTTTTTTTTGGAAGCCGGTTGCTTGTACTTCCTGGTTTTTTAAGGTAATATTATTTCCTTCTTGGGTCTCTGAGGGAGTTGAAGATTAGATAC
Organism: Peromyscus maniculatus bairdii; assembly: GCF_049852395.1. Lineage (NCBI taxonomy): Eukaryota > Metazoa > Chordata > Mammalia > Rodentia > Cricetidae > Peromyscus > Peromyscus maniculatus. The sequence goes on along the minus strand of NC_134874.1, from coordinate 62,331,234 downwards.
TTATAGTTATAGTTAAGGATTAGATAGTTATAGATTTCCTTGTTAAAAATTTCAGAGAAGAAACTCACTAAAGAGGTGTAAGTATATAAATTTGAAAGACATTATAAGATAGTTCTGTCAGTTATATAAGTTAGGATAGAAAGTGAATCAGGTACATTTTGGACTTACCAAAATAGGATAGATAAGGTAATATTTTCTCTGAGTCTATCAAATGCAAATGGACTAGACATTGTTTAGGTATTTATTGCTTGTATATATTGTATATAGTTATTGTATTTATTGTATATAGTTTTTCTTATATTAGTTATAACTTTTTTTCCTTTTTTCTTTTTATTTGAATAGAAAAGGGGAAATATGGTGATATTTTATTTGTGCTGAAATGTGATTTTATTTGTATGTTAATAAATAAAGTTGCCTGGAGATCAGAGGTCAAAGCAAGCCATAAGCAGAGTCAGGCGGTGGTTGTACACACCCTTAATCTGATCACATGGCAGGCAGAGTCTCAGTGTGGTCAAGAACACAGCCAAACATGGTAACAGGAGCTTTAATCTCAGTACCAACCATAGAGACCTGGAGGTCTGTATAGAGAGGCAGTGATGAGAAAGTCATGTGGCTGGGCTTAGAGCCAATGAGAAGGTAGAACAGGAAAGCAATAAAAGTGCAGGTTAGGCAGGAAGAAGCTTGCTTTCTCTGGGGGAAGCTACTGCTGGAGGTAAGTTAAGGCTAGTTGTGGCTATTGCTCTGATTTCTTTGGCTATTTCCTCTGTATCTGCCTCTGTGTTTCTTATTTACTAAGACTGTTTAGAATTTTGTCTGCACTTATAGCCTAACCAAACAGACAAAATCTCAGAACCTGCTAGGAATATAACCCTATATTGAAAAGACCCACATATGACTAGAGCATCATGTCCTCCTCAGTATCACCTCCCCTCAAGCAAAGTTTCAATTATACATTCATAGCTAGGTATCACTTCATGCTAGGTACCTTAAACTCAACCGCCAATGTTACAGGTACACAAAGAGATGGTGTTAGGGCATTCTAACTACCCCCTGCCTTACAATCAAAGCATGCTCTCTCTCTCTCTCTCTCTCTCTTTCTCTCTCTCTCTCTCTCTCTCTCTCTCTCTCTCTCTCTCTCTCTCTCTCTCTGTGTGTGTGTGTCTTTCTCCATCTCTCTCTATCTCTCCCATGCTCTCTGTCTCTCATACACACACAAATACATACACACAACTATGTATCTGTCTGTTACTTCTAGACATTTCCTCCCCACAGCAAAAGTCCCACATACACACACAGGGCTAGGTTTCTACTCCTGCTAGATACAATCTCCCTAGGAAGATCTCAGAAGAACCGCTAAGAGGACATGTTATCTAGCTGTGGAAGAGGAGTATAAATGCTAGATGTCAGGTACTTTTGGTATCCCCTCCCCTCTCTGTACCTCCATGTTTTATATTCATTTCACAAATTTGGGAGCCAGAAACAGTTGATGGAGATGACCTCTGACATTTGCCTTTCTGGATCTGGGTTCTCTCACTCAATATCATCTTTTTCACATCCATCCATTTACATAGAAAGATGACTTAAAAACAAAGAGGATTATTGTGCTGTGATTTTGCAATTGCATGCAGTTTACAGGACTCATTTCTTTATTAATGTGGGGCCTAATGTGGGAGCTCCAGGCCCAATGTGGGTGCCTCCACCCCTGGGTGTTGGTCCCAAATTGTGTAAGAAATTAAACTGAAGTAGCTGTGAAGAGCAAGCCAGTAAAGAGCTGTCCTCTGAATCTGCTAGAGATCCTAGAAAACTTCCCTAATGATGGACATTGAACAGGACATGGGGGCCAAATAAACTCTTTCAATCACATTGAGTTATGTCAGGATGTGTCTATTAATAATACAATGTATACTAGAACAATATCGCAGGACTAGCCTTAATTTGTAATCCTCCAAACTTCACCTACTGACTGTGGGATTTAAGAATGTAATGTAAACCAGTATGAAGAAATGGAAGTTTAAAGTTGACTAGATCTCAGGGAGAAAACAAATCAAGGACCAGTACAATACAATTCCATGTGGTCAGGTTATTTTAATGAAGTTAATCATCAAACATGTCTCAAGCAGACAGATTGGAGAAATACTGCTGAATGAGGGTGACACAAGAAATAGTGCCTGATGATATATACAGTGACAGGGAAGGAATCTGAGTGTATTTTCAGTATGATAAGTACCAATCAGAGGGTATAAACAGAGGAGTGCAATCATATGACTTGAGATAGTGAATCATGGGACATATAAGCAGCAACAGTGGTTGCAGGAAGGTCAGTTTAGGAGGCTGGCAAATGTGTGAAAACATCATGGCTTGTACACTCTCTGGATCCAATGTTGGTGAATATACCCACTGCACTCTGTGGAACACGGCTCATGAGGTCAGAATATATGTTAGCACATCGTGACCAGCATACACAACCATTGTAATACACATAACCTGGTTCATGAGATCAGAGGATGTGGGACATTCTGAATCCTGCCCCAGCAGACATCTCATCTCAATTCCTGTATTCTGGTTGGTGAGCTCAGAAGGGATACCACTTCTAGATCATCCAGCATCAGGAAGTTATCCCACCTACAAAACGGCACTGTGTGTCTCCACACTTGAGCTCAAGCAGAACACAGATGAGCCTAGTAAACCAAACTCTGAACACCAAGCATCAATCTAAACATTCCCCAACACAAAGGAAACAGAAGCACTCAAGTAACAAACTAAATCCAGATGAGCCCATGACAAATGCAGAAATAACATGGAAAACCCAGGACAACATTGTTGTGGCTGCACCTCGAGACCCCTGAGCAAGACCACCACAGAGCTGATATCTGATGCAAAACACACAGGGGTTTATTGATAGCAAGCAAGCCCGGGCTTGGTCCATGTCCAACACTCAACATAGTGGGTGGAGGAGGACGGCCCTGAGCTCTTAGGGTGAGGGGATTTTAAAACGGAAAAACCGCAAGCAGGGTGGCACAAGCCTTGGCATCATATGATTGGGTGAGGGTGTGTAACCTTTGGATTTACTGGTTGGGTGTTACAGTTATCATCTTGGGGGGGGCAGGACTGGAATAGTCCCAGGCTTTGTCCTTGAGCTGCCATGGGGGTTGGCTGGGCTAGCATGTACTGACTGTGGGGACTGACTCAGTGGGCCATGTTCTGTCCTGAAGATGCTATGGAGGCTGTCTGGTCTCACATGTTCACATAGACCCATGTATGTATCTCTTAGCTGGTGAGGGGTCCCAGACAGTAAACAACTGGCTGAAACTTGAGCAGTCAGAGTACTTACAGAAAGGGAGCTACTGCAAGGACTATGTCATAGCCCTCCCAGAAACTGCTTACTCAAGTCTCAGGAAACTGAAATTGAGGCCTGATCTCTGGGAGAAGACTGACAGCCTGTTATGGCTTCTGCTTGGTCCTTTCAATGTAACTCCTCCCAAAATGATCAATCCCAAAGTAGTGGCCAACAATAAAAGAGACTTCAACCAAATTCAAGGTTGGGTAACAAGGAAAGCCCAATGGCAGATGCATGGATCTCCCTGGGAAAGGTAAAAAAGAGTTCTCCTGGGTGAACTGGGGTCAGGTAAGGATGGGAGCATGAAGGTTTTGGTTGGGAGGTGCATGAAGGGGCATTCTACTGAGAGATGACTGGAACAGGGGAGCATAATGGGGCCAGGTAGAACATGATGCAAGGGGAACTCCCCGAAATCTATGAGGATGAACCCAACTAAGATGTCTAGTAATATCGGATACACAGCCTGAACTGGCCATCTCCTGTGATCAGACTGTTGACTACCTTAATTGTCATCAGAGAGTCTTCATCCAGTAACTGATGGAAAAAGATGCAAAGACCCACAACAAAACATTAATCCTCTTTGGGTTCAGGGAATTCTGCTGAAGAGAGGGAGGAAAGATTGTGGGTTCAGTGGGGTCAAGAACATCCCAAGATAACAGAAAACAACTAACCTGGATCATAGGAACTCAGTCTGAACCAACAACCAGAGAGCCTACATGAGACTGACTAGGCCCTCTACATATATCTGACAGCTGTGTAGCTTGGTCTACTTGTGAAACTCCTAACAATGGTAACAGGGGCTGTCCCTTGGACTTTGGCTGGCTCTTGGGAACCTATTTGTGGGTTCCTGCTGTGCAGTGCTCTGTTTCCCAACATGTACTGCTCAGTATAATCCCAATTGGACAAGTCCTGACTCACAGAAGGATAGAGAACACTGAGATGAGGTTCTTAGATGGACAAGAAAACATGGCTATTACTCTGGGAATATATTGGTGTCATTGGGCAGATACTGTTGTGGGCTGTGGGATGTGAGCACTTTTGAAGATCTGGCAGATCCAGTGCTGGGTGGTAATTAGGATAACCCACATGGCAGGGACCATGTCAAGGAAGGACTGATGCTCCATTAGTGGAAGCAAACTGCCCATGAGTTATGTCCCCAATGGGTAAGGCTTGTTATTATGCATCTCGTGATCTCACCCAGCAGCTTACTCCCCAGCTTGTCCATTGCTGGGACCCCAGGAAAGTTAAAGCACTCTGAGAGCAGTGGGCTATGGAACTCACCTGGTGAGACTTAAGGAGGATAGCTCCACAGTGATGCAAACCCCAGTAAAGCAAAGTGGAACGCCATGACCATTGACCTTCAGCTGTGTCTTGGCCACAGCATACCTCTCTTCCCGCCTTAGGTTTGAATTATACTATGTAGCCATTCAGTGTCATACCTTAATTTCCAAGATCTCATATGGAAAACAACACCCAAATGATGTTGATCCTCCATGGACTGTAAGAATGAAGTTAAAGACCAAGGCCAAAGGGCAAGTGGCATGGCACTCATGACTATGGGATCTGTTCATTGCTGGTTCATTGCCCACCAGAAAGAAACAGATGGAATCCATACCATGAGAAATCTTTGGGAATGAAAGCTCAGCAGAGTGGGGAGATTGATTGGAAGACAGTGTCTTCTGTAACATAGAAACTATAGGTATTTCATTCTGGAAGCAACTACATATTTTGAGATTGGAGTCAATTTTGGAATATGATCATTGAAGGAGGACACGACACTTTTAAACATGGTCAGTTCAAGGTCATGTATCCCATGCTTTTTAGTGTAAATGAGAGAGGGCTGGGGGAGAGAAAGAACCACAGATTGACTGTATCAGTCATGGCACCTAAAATGTAACTTGGCATTGCCTGACTAGAGACACATGCTTAAGATCACACTAACTACTTGGAGAAGACAAGGATATGCCAGAAGAATATTGAGATGACAAATGCCATATAACCAACTGGACAACTCTGCTGATGTCAATGCCATTATTTCCTTCCATTGGGTTGACTTATGTTTCTACAAATCTGAAGTTAAATAAACCCTGCCTCCTGTAAGTAGATCTTTGCCAACTATTATATCATAACCATGAGAAAAATTAGTAGTAGAGTGGCTTGACACAAGAACGTGAGGGAAAAAATTTAAAAATCACTATGGATTTTGCCAAGCCTTGATTGGACCACTGCATGTGACATCACATAGAGTCCAAGTGATGTAAGCTAGATATCAGCCAATAAAAGGGCGCCACCTAGGGCTGGGTTTTGTCTTTGTACTTCAAAGAAGCAGTTGGTTGATGGGAGAGCAGTTGGATTCAGTTGTTTCTCCTGTATTTGGACTTTTCAAAGCCTGTCGGACTTCGACTTAGTGAGTATATTCCCCAGGTTTTCAGTTTAGACTTTTGTCATTTGTTATCTATTCATTGCTTTATTTACATCTTTGGTTTGGGTTTTGATTTTTGCCTGTAGATGCTTTTTCCTCATTTCACCTCATTTTCCTTTTATCAATTTCTTTCTTTGTCATTTTTGCCTTTGTTCTTGTGTAATTCACACATATGGTGGTATATATTATCTCTATAGCATGAGGAATTTGTTCATGACTTCCCATATCTGACTATTTTGCATTTTGATCATATTTACATGCTCTATTTCACTTACCCACACATTGAATGTGACAAGTACTTTGAAATGATCTAAGGTTCTTTCCTCTGCTTGTTCAGGATCCCTAGGAAACAAAATGTGACAGTTGTGTTTGTGGAACTGTATGTTTGAAGTAACACTTTCTCTAGCTCCAAAAGTTTTCCTGAAAAAGGCATTTCATTCCTTTGATGTCTGATTATAGGACTTACCTCAATGTTGTGTGTATGTTCTGCTTTGTGTCAATTTGTATGTGTGGCGAATCCTAATGTTCCTAGGTTAAGGAATTCTGAAAATGAAGTATGGTCTTCTTCTTCTTCTTCTTCTTCTTCTTCTTCTTCTTCTTCTTCTTCTTCTTCTTCTTCTTTTCATTATTTCAAGACTGGGTTTCTCTGTGTCGTTTTGGTGCATGTCCTGATCTTGCTCTGCAGACCAGGCTGGCCTTGAACTTACGTAGATCTGCCTGTCTCTTCCTCCTGAATGCTGGGATTAAAGGCATGTTACAACACCACCTGGAAAAGTATGGTCTTCTTAATGTGCTTTTGAATTTGGTGTGAGCTATATCTCATTAAGGATTTTCTAATTTATGTTAGTCAAGGATATTGCCTGATATTAGCTTCTTTTTACCTTTTATTTATTTGGTTTGAGAATAAGGGTAATGCATCTTTTATGAGAAAAAGTTGAAAATGCTCTTTCCCTCAGACTTATAGGATACTGAAATATCTGGAAAACATTGCTGTTAGATGTTGAGATGATAGAATTCATCAGTGAATTGTCCTGGTCATTGTATGAGTCTTTCTTGATACTCAATACTTTCAGAGTGTTTGATCTAGTTTTATTTCCCAGACTTTAATTTTCCTTTTGACTTATTATTTCCCTCCTTCTTGGATGTATTTTCTATTTTTTATCAGGGGAGGGATGGAATGGCCAGAGCTTACAGAAGGGCAGTAATGCATGGACAGATCTTCCTTTCAGACAAAAGGTCATTAGTAATGATGCACTGGACATTGAGGGAGTTTTATTCCCACCAGACAAAGTGTGTCTTCATGAGCTTCATGGTATTTGTGGGAAAGGAGTTGCTTCAACACCAAGAAGCAGGCTTGGTTAATATGAGACCTATGTTACATGACAGAAAATGGGATCTGAAACTTAGGCTACTTGAAGGTCTCATTGATTATATTCACAGGATGGGTGGGAGGGATATGGTCAATTTGTGACTGTGTGACAGCAATGAATCTGTCTTGGCTTCTGGGAAAGTAACAGAAGTGTGGTGGGGATACATAGCAGCCCTCTTTGCTAAGGGCATTAGTCCTTGGGGCAAGAACGTGGATGGAAAAAATAATTTAATAATTTAACTGAAAAATAATTTAAAAAATCACTTTGGTTTTTTGCCAAGCCATGATTGGTCCATTGCATGTGACATCACACAGAGTCCTTGTGAGGTAAGCTAGATACTAGCCAATCAAAAGGCACTGCCTGAGGCTGAGTTTTGTTTGTACTTCGGAGAATCGGTTGGTTGGTGGGAGAGCAGTTGGACTCAGTTATTTCCCCCATATACTTGACCTTTTCCCTGACCTGTTGGATCTGGACATAGTGAGCTTGATTCCCAATTTCTCAGTTTGGCCTTTTGGCAATTGACTATTCTTTCTTTCCTTCTTTCTTTCTTTCTTTCTTTCTTTCTTTCTTTCTTTCTTTCTTTCTTTCTTTCTTTCTTTCTTTCTTTCTTTCTTTCTTTCTTTCTTTCTTTCCTTCCTTCCTTCCTTCCTTCCTTCCTTCCTTCCTTCCTTCTTTCTTTCTTTCTTTTTTTCTTTCTTTCTTTCTCTTGGGTTTTTCAAGACAAAGGTGTAGCTTTGTGCCTTTCCTGCATCTTGCTCTGTAGACCAGGCTGACGTCGAACTCACAAAGATCTGCCTGCTTCTGCCTCCTGAGTGCTGGGATTAAAAGCTTGCGCTACCACTGCCCGGCATTTCTTTATTTACATTATTGGTTTTGGTAGTAATTTTTCCCTGTAATTCCTTTTTATTCATTTCAACTGATTTTCCTTCTATTAACTTCTTTTTGTCATTTTGGCTGTGTTCTTGTGTATTTTACAAATTTAATGTTATGTAGTAAATGCGTAGGATGAGGAATTTGATCATGACTGATATCTGGCTGTACTCTACTTTGATCATATTTATCTGCTATACTTCACTTCCTGGCCCATTACATTGGACAATTACTTCCCATTATACAAAGGCTATGCCTCTGCCTGCTCATGACCTGGAGTGAACAAAATGTGATACTTGTGTTTGTGGAACTGGCATGTTTGTAGTAACACTTTTACTAATTCCAAGTTTTCGCCTGAATTAGGCATTCTATTCCACTGATGTCTGATTTAGGACTTACCTCAGTGTTGTGTGTATGCTGTGCTCTTTGGCTGTTGATGAATCTTGAATGTTCCCAGTTAAAGATGTCTTGAGCATAAAGTCTGGTCTTATTAACGTGGTGCTGAATTTTATGTGACCTATCAATTACCCTCATTCAGGTTTTTCTAATCTGTCAGTCAAGGATATTCCCTGATACTAGGATCATTTTGAAACGTCTTATATAGTTTGGAAATTAGGGGAATAACTCTTTTATGAAATGTGCTTGAAACTGTGCCTTCCCTCAGTTTTATGAACTACTGAAATACTTGCCGGTCATTGTTGCTAGTTGTAGAGATTAAAAAGTTGATTTCCAGTGTGTTGGTTTTGGCTCCTGGGATTTAGATTTCCTGTGTCATATTTATATTTATGTTTTTCAGTTTTTCTTTATATTTCATCTTTTTTCATTCAGTACATCCTGACTGCATCCTCCCCTCCTTCTGCTCCTCCCAGTTGCCCCTCAGCTCCCCTCTCCACCAGATCCACTGCTCCTTTGTTTCCCTTGAGAAAAGAGCAGGCTCCAAGGGATAGCAACTGAACATGGAATAACAAGATGCAATAAGATTATATTAATTTTTTTGTTTTTGTTTTAGTGATAATTTGTACTTATTTTATCAATTTCCTCAATAAATGTTACCCAATTTTCATTTTTGAAAATTCAGCGTTTTATTTTCCCTTGGTTTCTTTTCTCCTTTATAGAAAACATTTTTAAATTTACTGGACTAAATAAATATATAAAGCACATTATGTGTATTATAGGTAACATATATGTATAATATAATATTTATAACTGTGTATATTATAATAGATGCTGAGTATATTATTTATAATTCTACTAGTTTAGAGTTTGAATTCATTGAACTATTTTATATAATCTTGATCAACTTTGTTAAGGGGTTTGCATTGTGGCACATCCTTGTAAAGAAACAGCTCATTCTTTCAGGGATCTCAGGATTTTCTTTTGCATGCCAACTTTACTTGTACCAACACTGATCTTTCTTATGATTCCTCATCCACTGCCTTGGGTTTAGGTTCTTCTAGTATTTTTGTATCCTTGAAGAGCATCATTAGATTGTTTGGGATATCTCAATTTCATAACAGAGAATCCAAATCTATATCCTCCCCTTCTAAAACTACATTAATCTTTTTCTTTTAGCATTGTGTGGGTCTGAGATTACCCACAAGATAAAGTGGTTGGAATTGAGCAGAACACCATGGCCAACCACATGGAAGAGGACTATCTTGAAAAGGATTTCAGAATGTTAACATCTCTAGGTTGTGGTTCCTTCGGGGAGGTGAAGCTGGCCTGTCACCTTCCCACACATACACGAGTGGCTATCAAGGTCCTTGAGAAAAACACCAACAGTGTGGCTGACATCAGTACTGAAGTGAACATCCTTCAGTCTTTAGAACATAGGAACATCGTTCGATTTTTTTACATGATCGACACACTGACAACCACTTATCTGATTATGGAGTATGTGGCAGGAGAAGATCTGGAGAGCTGCCTCAGGGCTCTGGGCTGTCTAAATGAGGAGGAGGCTAGAGTGATTTTCCGGCAGGTGGTGTCAGCGGTTCACTTCCTCCACCAGAGACACATCGCACACCGTGATATCAAATTGGAAAACATCCTAGTAGATGCAGCAGGAAATGCAAAACTTTGTGACTTTGGTATGGCAATTGAAATCACAGAGGGGCAGATGTTGGAGGAGATCTGTGGCTCCTTGCTCTATTGGGCCCCAGAGATCTTGGCCAGAAAGCCCTATGATGGACTGGCAGGTGATATGTGGAGCTTGGGTATCGTCCTGTATGTCCTGGTCACAGGGCACTTCCCATACATGGAAGAAACCCTTGAAGGTATGCACAGGGTCATCACCACCACAATGTGTCCCATTCCCTACCATCTGTCAAAACCCTGTCACATCATCATTGCCCGACTACTCATGGTCCCTATCTGGTACCGATTCACAATCTGTCAGCTTGTGGAACGACCATGGCTAGGCCCCATTCAAGAACATGTACTGCCTGCCACCAAAGAAATCCTGCCCAGGGTCGTGGAGACCATGTGCACCATCGGCTATACCTGTGAGGAGATTGTTTCATCCCTAACTCACAGGCAAGAAGATAATGATGTAACGGCTACATGCAACATTCTCAAATATCAGCTGAGTGGTGGGGACAGCCATCAGCAAGATCAGATGCCCTGGTTAACTAGCAGCCCTCCAGGTCCTGTTCGCCTCCCTCTCCCCTTGACCAGGAGAGCCAGTGAACCAGCATTTACAACCAGTACACAAGCTGGGAAGAGTCACGTTAAGGTGGAGGGTGTGGAGGAAAGAGGCAAAATATGTAGAAGCTACACCATGCCTCACAGATCCTCCTTCCTGGAGGTGCTGTCCTCTTCAGACAACACAGTCCCAGAAAGAGAAGCTCTTGTGGCTGATGTTATCAACACTGCTGCAGAGGACATTGCAGTCAACAGGAATTCAGTTGACTTCCTGCCTGGCAATCTCTCCTCTCCCGAATCAGTCTTGGAGGCTACACCCACAGGATTTCTGAACCTGGGCTTCTGTGAAGAAGATTCATCCCAGGGGTCAGACATTCTCAGTGACCAGCCCCAGGTGGCACCCATGACATCTGGATCCAGGCCACTCAGGATCTGGAAACTGGTGAGGAAGCAAATTTCCCATGCACTGAGAGCACTGTGCTGCTGCTGCTGCTGCCTGCCCACCCCAAGGTGAGCCCTGAACCCTTGCATCAGGGCTTCAAGGAAAAGAGAGGACAGTGGAGACCTACATGGAGAGCAGTTGGGCCACACAGATGAATTCCTACATTGTATTTTCAATATGCTATTTCAATATCCTTTCTAAATGAAATGTTGTACCCACACAGATGGCCCAGAATTTCAGATATGTGGTACATTAGATGGTAAATTCACAGCTTCCTGTTCATGTAATGTCCTCGAAGGTTGAGGCAAAAGCAGATATCATAGCATGGGGAGGAGAGTTTGGCTAAAGGGGTTTAAGGTTCAGAATGGAGGAATCAGGAAATATGGCACAGAACTTTATCTGCCAAAGTCACTAATAGAGGTGCTTTCATGTTTCTTTCTGCTTTGAAGTGTGGAAACTGAAATGGCCCAATAGAATTCCATACCTGGTGAGGAGCCACAGAAGGGACACAGACAGATCGCCAGAGTGCCAGCTCCCTCCAACACAGAGCAACAGGCTCCTGCCTGCATTCATCCTCCAGCTATTGGGTCTGAGCTGCCAATCTGAATCTCTTTCAGCTTAATCCAGCTTCAGAACTGTTGTGGGACAATTGGGGGTCATAAGGCACATGGACCCCATGAACCTCTACCTTCCTAGCTTTGGTTGTGCTTGTAGGACCACTCACACTGCATGGAAAACAGCAGCCTCTACCACCAGGAAGGACTTCATACCAATCACGGCTGCTCATCATCTTGGTCACTTTAACCCTCCAACTTACTCTGTGACTGCCTTATGGACAAAACAGCAAGACCTGTGCAAATCCTCTGGAGAATGGAGGTGGGTGAAGGAGATAAAGAGGACTAAGTGGGGAAACAGTTTCGAGACAGGAATAGGGGACATGAGAGTTGGTGTAGAATAAGGAGTAGAGTCTGTCCTGAGGAACTTCCTGTCAACAAAATGACATGAAAGAGATGTGTGTGCTGACTTGTGACAGGGGCCGTACACAGTCTAGAGCAGGAACAAACCTCCCCTGAAGTGCAGAGTGGGAGGGAGCTAGGAAGAGCCAGCAATGAGGAGGAGAGGGCCTGCTCCGATGGTTCCTACCATGTGTCAAGGCACACAAGTAGGATGTTGATTTGGAAATAACATCCTGTCTTTCCTACAGATCTGAGGTGAAGCAAGAGAAAGATGCAGCACTATTGGTCAGTGGAGTCCCATCCTCCTCAGTGCTGAGTAAGTCCTGTCAAAGTCACTAAGAGAGGCACTTTCCTTATTCTTTCGGGTTTTATTTGGGAAAAGTGAAATGGTGTACTTGAACTACAGTCGTGGTTTGGTGTAGTGCTACAGGAAGGATCCAGGCTGGAAATCTGTGTCCTGTGTGATGATATGTTAGGACTACAGGTTCCAGTATCCATCCTCCAGGTTAGGGTCTCAACTGCCATCTTCCCCATCCTTCACCTCACTGCTGCCCCTGAACTGTGGCTGAACATCCCTGAGAGTCACGTGTTGCATCGACCCAATGAATGTCTGCATCTGTCCTGGTTCCTATGGGACCAGGGTTCCATGGCATCTAAAAGGGCTGCCTCTGTCAACAGGACGGACTTGCACATAGATCTCAGGCTTCCCTCTTCTTTGATTCCTTCATCTCCTCCAAACTGCTTTCTTACTGTCTTTCAGAAGAACTATAGCAACTGTAAATCCACTCGGAGATGGGAGAATGGAGATAAGAGGGAGGAACAGGGGAAAGGAGGTGTAGAGGATGAAGAGGAAATGAGAGGACCTGTAGAGAGGGTGGAGTGTGTCCAGAGGAGCTTACCTGAAATGAGTGGAGAAAAGGAGGCTTTGCTGGGGCATGTGTTGAAGAAGTGAGACCAGGAACAAAAATCTCAAACAGAGCAAAATGTGACCTCAGCTTTAGAACCAGCAATGAGGAGGAAGGCCTTGATTGTGATTGGCATATGTAAGGTAGAGGCCTATGAGGCTGCTTTGGAAGGGATTCTGATTCTGGGCTACTGAAGAAGGGTGTTGCAAGAGAGGGTGGCTGCATCATGCAGTGGGGTCCTCTGCTGGTCTCGTCTGTCATGGCCTTTGGCAGATCTGATGAAATCTTTGCCTTTTTCTCCATAGCCTCCTTCATCCAGGCTTCCCATGGTGCCTTCCACCTCCTGATCCAAGAATTCTGCATCATTTTTTTTCCATCTCATAAAGGCATTTATAACTGATATTTGACCTTACATTAACATTGTTCTGCTCCAATGTGGGAAGGTAAGTAGGCATTGCCAGGCCAGATGCTGAGTATTGCCTCTATAAGAACAGCAGCCATGGGAATTCTTTAGGACCAATGCCCACCATTGGGGTCAGACTCAGAAGGAAACCTTGATCATCATGGATCTCTTGATGACAGCCCCTGGTGCAGTGTGAAGCACTGGTTGAGTTGTAGTGTCTCAACTCTTTTCCAGGACAACTTACAGTTAGGGAGCAGCTCACTGATTTGGCAAGGGGAAATGAACTTGACAGGGAATCCAGGGTCCTAATCTGTATGAATCATGCACCTGAAGGTAAGATTGAGTACAGTAAGTATCTGTGTGTGGCAGAAGATAAGTCTCTGAAGTCTGGTCTTGATGTGCTGAAAAGGATCCCTTGAAGTAACATGTGACAGCATCCCTGACACAGAGGGAAAGTTATCATTGACTTGCTCAACTGAAGAGCAATGGGAGACTGAGAGAATGCAGAGGTGTGACAAGGGAGGAACCAGCTTTTCTGCTGTAGTTGGCCTCAAGCTCCACTCTGACCATCTGACCCTGGGCTGGTAGCAAACACTGATGCATGTTAAAGTCTTTGGCTGGATCTTTCCAGTGGATGATAGCCAGCTTGTGTTGTCACTGACTTCTAGAACCCTGACCATCTGGTGAGCCCCAAGTGCAGATAACAAGATCAGTCAGTTTGTTCAGGAAGAGAGAGAGAGAAATTTTCAGTTTGTGGGTATCACCTGGTGTCAGACTGTGTTTCTGCTGCATATCAGTGAAGGCAGGGTTGAGAAATGTTTGAGGATTCTGTTGAATTCTAGAAATGAGATTGGGAAATTTCCTGAATCCTCATTTTATATTTTACTTTTTTTGAGACTGGATCTTACTATATAGCCCTTACGATCCCGACACTCTCTGTGTAGAATATGCAGTCTCAATCTCACAGAGATTGACCTCCTTTCTCTGCCTCCTGAGTGCTGTGATTACAGATGTGGACTGCCATGCCTGGCTTCAAGTACTGTATGTATAGCATCAATGGTAAATTCCTCAAACATGTGAGGGAAAAGAGACAAGTCTTGTGCTTCTTTCATCCTAACAGCTTCAGGGATTGAAGTGAAAGTTCTTTCATCCAGGATGGACTACAAACAGCAGCAAAGTCCAAATCTAACCTTCAGAATAGAAGTCTATGTCCACCACTGAACAGATACCTGGAGGTGAGAACTGCTGTCATGAATCTTCTGGGGACCCCAGTCAGTGGGCTGGAGGAGGTATGTCCTAGCTGATACATCCTTGGAAACAAGGCACAGAGCATGAGAAGGCTACTCTCTAACCCTGTTTTTACAGGATCCCCACTGCAGTCCAGGCACAAATCCCATGACCTCAACCTGACCAATCAGGAGAGACCTGATTGGCTACCTTGTCTGATTGATTGAGTTCTTCCCATTTGAGCCTTGAGATCACAGCTGAGGACTCAAGGTGGGTCACTGAGACAGCTGGTGACTGTCTTGGGATGTTGGAGGGAGGGCTTTCACTTTAAGGACACCAGTGGCAGAGGCAGTACTTGAAGCCACATATTCTAGACAGAAGCTTCCAGTTCTACTCATCTGACACCCAGATTCTGTCTGCTTGTCTGCTGACTTCCATGGCTACTCTTGCTCATGGGTCCCACAATGCTTTTGTTATTTGTCAAAACCACTTTGTGTTGCTTTTAGGCCACTGAATCTTGTTCATACTCCCTAGCTAATGGAGAGCCAGGGCTGTAGGTTTCTGGATTCTGAACCAACTAGGACTCTGTACACCCAACTCTAGACAGTGCATGATGGTAGAGGTGATCAGCCCCTCCCAAGAACATTGTGGACAGTTTCAGGAAGACCACTGTCCTATTCCATGTCCTGAGTGTTCTCTTGTTCATGTTCTGATGCCTATAACCTGTAGATTTTGCACATGAAAAGAAAGTGACCTTTGTCTTCACTTGTTAGTGCTCATTGCAGAGTCACTGGTCTGGTTCCAGGCCCTCAGTGTCTACGACACTAATTAATTTTGTGTTTGATACTGTCATCTGTCCTTTGCATTTGGCACATTACCTTTTATCACTGTCTAGGTATGCAAATTTAAAACTCTGACTTCAAAATCACCAGTGCCATAGTACAAACCCACTTCTAAATAAAGTGTCATGGTTGAGCTGAAGATGGAGAACAGAGGACGATAACCAGGGATTGCAGGGGCAGCAGGAAAGAACTGACCAAGGGAGGGATTTAGAGAGAATGGCAGAGACAGATGGGAGGTGCCACGGGGAGAAGGATGCACAGTAGGTCTAGTTTAAGTGCTGCATATTTCAAATTCCCCTAGAGTCCCTTTCCCATGTCCATCCTCTTTAAAGTGATGAGCTCTCTACATCAGGAGACACAGGGTGGTGACTTTCAGGTGTGGCCTGAGACAGCAGAAGCAGGAGCTCTGCAGGAAGTCCAGATGGCAGTGTTCCCACTTCCTCAGCATGAAGGGTCTGTGTCCAGCACAGGAGGAGGTGAGCCAATTACCACAGATTTCCCTACAGAAAATCCTCATTATCAAGGTAATATGATCAAGGGCTGGTGTTTCACAGCATCCTCCTCAACAGGGGCCATGAGCAAGTATCACGTGTAAGCTGCCCTTGAACATGCAGACCCTGTGGACCAGTCTGCAGGGGAATAACTAGCAGTACTCATTAACCTGTCCAACCTTTATGTTACTGATCCTAGTGAATTGTTTCCCCACATGAGGGGAAGGGAGCTCCTTCCTCTCCTTCCCTGCTGCAGCCTTCATTTATCTCTGTGTCCTGACCTTCAGAAAAGACACAGTCCCACAGCATGCTGGTCTAGTTTATGTGTTTGTGAAGGGGCCTCATTGTAGGGAGTTTTATCAGAACCATATTTGTCTCCTAACAGGAAAGTGACAGCAAGCTGGAGGAAAATGGGTAGCACTTTGGATAGAATGCTGGGACATTGCTCCACTTTGGAAGTGAGTAGGCCTTACCTAGCCTAGGGCACAGTGGTCAGAGTTGGGGTCAGCACTCCTACAATTACTTTGTGCCGAGTTCCACTGGGTACAGCGGTCAGGCCTAGACAGCCTTGTTGACCATAGAGCTATGGCTTTCTGCTAGGCTGTCTGCTTGCTTGTCCTGCTGGGATAATTGTTTAAACTGTTGTCCCATGCACCTGACAGGCAGACAGCCTCTCCATGCAGTGAAGGATGGCCATTCTGAATGGAAGGATTGTCAAGGCTTATTTCTGGGCAGCATATGGCTGAAAGCATCACTGAGACCACTATCTAACAGCCTGTAGTAGATGATTAGTTTTTGGTTTCTGGTCTAAACTTGACTCTGGCTTAGAGGTTAGGAAGAATGAGGCTTCTCAGACAGGTCTGCCTCAATCCCAAGGCTAGGTGATCATTAAGCTTGTGTTACAGAGGAAGAGAAAAAGAGGGAGAAGAAGGAGAGGAAAGGAGGGAGGGAGGGAGGGAGAGAGAGAGAGAGAGAGAGAGAGAGAGAGAGAGAGAGAGAGAGAGAGAGAGAGAACAGCTGAGGCATGGATGGCTACAGAGGGATAATGAGATAACTTGGTGTAGGTGGCACATCTCTCCCCTCTGATCTTAATACCATTGAGAAGGAACACTTTGAATCAAAGATGGTGAACATCTTCTCAACACCTGTATGTTGTGACATCCATTCTGTCCCTGGACAGTGACTTAGTCTGTGTTGTTTCCAGAGACTGGGGCGTGGGGATTCACACAACCTAGCAAGGGAAACCAGCCAAGAGACAATGACCTGCTTGCTCCTCAGCCCATGCCTGGTCTGTTGGTCAATGAGTAACCACTCCAGCAGGCTTCACCCTGATGCACTTAACTGAAACCAGGGCTTGTAGAAGGGAGTCTTGGGTACTATGGCCAGGCATGCAAACTCTCAGGAGACAGCACATGTACACCAGGGCCCTAAACCCTGGGAATGGTCTTTGAGAATGTGGATGTCAGGAAACAGAGTTGATGCATAAGAGGCCAGGTGAGTATAATGTGAACTTTTTATATCGCTGGCCACTGCAAGGATCATGTGGTCGCCTTTAGATAGTTACATGAGAGAAGTCAACTTATGATCAGACTCACACACTCAACACCCTCCTTCCCCCACTGCCTGCCTCCTGGAAGCAGTAGGAACAGGTGCAGACAATGCATGCTCTTGGTACCAAGAACTTTCCACACACTAACCCAAAGTTGCTCAGTAATATTCACTTCCTTGTGGAGAAAAGTGAGTCCACTTGATGCCGGGTAGCTTGCTCTTTTGCAGAGTCTGACTGGTTGGGAAAGTTTAAATTACTCTTAGGTCTTTGACACAGATTGGATGACTGTTGTGGTAACAGTCTGAGTCTCTTGTATCTGAGAGGTCAATGCCAGACCTCTCATTGACATCCTTACTTTCCCCAGATCTGCAGGTTCTGCTGGATATGTTCTGAGACAAAGCTCATCTTCACCATATGTGCATCCTGTCTCATCTAGGCAAGTGTTCAGTGAGCTGGGTGCAGGAAGCACAGCGTCTAGACACAGACATGTTGGTGAAACTGCATTTCCTTCTTGATCCTAGAGCCCGTTTATGGGACAGTAGCAGAGCAGCTAGGACAAACCAATCCCTGCAATCAGGGCTTCTCAAGGAGATCCCACTGAGTTCTCCCACAGGAAGTCACATGGGAAGAAAAAAAGTCATTATTCCTGCATCATTAGGTCCTGAACTCCACCAGAAATAAACCAACTATTATCTGATAGGCCACAGGTCTAGGGTGGTGAATGAATCTTTCTGCCAGCCTCATCAATGGTCTAACATAAGCTTTTTCTTCTAGGTGCCTGGCCATATCCTGAATCGTGGACCCCGAGAATTCCTGACTTGCATGTGTGCACACTGAGCATTGGTGACATGGAGGAAAAAGAGCACCTCTCCCCTCCCCTTCCTGGCAGACTAGCATGCCATTGTCTGAGCTCCAGAGGAACTCAGAGGCTCCATATACACAGCAACAGGAGGACATGCTGTGGAGGACGATGACATGGTTTCTCTTCCATCATCCAACTACAGACAACCACCCCAAATTACCAATAAGACCTTGGGAATCTCCAGGAGCGTCCCCCTGTGGAAGCCTCCCAGTGGGTACTTACTGTTGAATCCTGCCCAACTTAGACCCATCTACATTTTGACAGTTCAGAAAGTCACCTATGCCTCTCTGTCTTCACAGATAACAAAGAAAACCTGCCTGAGCAGGTAAAGAAATATCTCAGAAGAGCCTTGGGAATTAAATGTGCTTCTCTTTCCGAACTTTAGAATGGATCTCATGAGAAGGGTAGTATCCATGGACAACCTGTCCCAGGCCTCCACTAACATGAAGAGGCAGAACTTGAGGTCATACATTTGGCCCATATCTCACTGGTATTATGCAGAGACAATTTACAAAGAAATACTGAAGTATTTAATTAGAATTCCAACATAATTTCTATAAATTGGCATTTAGAATGTTTTGACCCCTGGAGGAGAGAAATCCAAAGCTATATGAGCTCTCAGCTTCTACCAGTTTTTATTCTAAAGGTGACAGATGTTTGCATTTCATCTATAGACTCAGCAAAACCCAGTCTCATGCTCAAATACAAGATGTAACAACCAATGGGACCTAAACCTAGAAGACATGGCCGAGGTCAGAAGAGATTCCTCCAGACCCAGATCTTCTTCCATGACTTCCCACAAAGCCTCAGAAATCCACAAAGACCTACATGGAAGTAATGGAGACAGGATATGTGGAACAGAATAGAAAGCTCAGAAACATGACCCCGCGAAATCCTGCCAGCTGATTTTCTCATAGTCACCCATGGAAATCCAGGCAGAGAGAATGCCTTGTCCACCAATGATTGTAGAAGAAGATTTAAAAATAAATAAGAAACCCATTGAAAAACTGAACAAAGTCAGCATTTCTATGGACCTCAAATACAAGCACTATAATGCTCACATAAAGTTATAGAAGAGGATTACATGATTTCCTGCCTTATAGAAAGGAAGATCAGAAATAACACAGAGCAGATGAACTGTGGACTCGGGAGCCCTGCTTCCACCGGACATGAAAATACAGAGGCTGGAGCATGGCTAGAGCAGACACTCCCCCAGGACATCCAGAGAGAGCCTGGCCCCTGACATACCCCAGCAGACAACAAATCCCTGACAGTGAAAGTTGTGTGGCTATGAGGAGGTGGAGGTGTGGTGTGTGCTGTGTGGTGTGAGGACGGCTGAAACCTATCACATCATGTGGGATGGAGATGAGCTGTCCAGCTGATCTGATAACAGCACTGTATTGATGGTCCAGTCAGCTGGGGAAAGCAGCAGGTCTGACACCTAGATACTCACATGTGCTACACATGCCTCTGCCACTATTAACAACTTATATACAGTGCCAGGACTATATATGTATGAAGGACTCCCCTCACCCACACTCTTCACAGAGTTCTTTAGGTATTAGGCCTAGGTATTCAACTCCCTTCTGATGTCCCACATACAATTCTAGATTCTAGACCAGGCTAGACATGCCTCCAACCACAATGTCCTAAGACATGGGGAAATGTACCAGGCCCTGTTGCACACTTTATCTTCTGACAAGGACACACATTTACTGCTTGGTTCAAACACTCCTGGAAACTTCCTGCACTGACATACAATACTAGGTATAATGCAACGTGGGACACTACACCCACGCCACCTCACTTGTACTACCAGCTGTCAGACCATGACAAATAATCTCTACATCACACACACAAACACACACACACACACACACACACACACACACACACACACACACACAAACACAGAGCTTCTAATACACTTCTAAGTCTTGGGCCATGAATGACTTCTCACCCAACCACACATTGACTGCTAGTTATCCGGCATTGCTAAACCCTCAGACATACCTCACATGTATTCCTAGGTCTGCATCTGGTATGTCACCCACATAATCCTTTATTAATAGCTACTTATCAGGCCATACAGGACACTCTCTTGCCACTGTACCCAAATACTCTGCTAGTATTGGACCCCATTTGACATCTCATCGTCCACTGCCAACTGACTTCAAAATGTTATCAGACTTTGACGGACACCAGCTCAGCCATCAGCTGACACACACTCAGTAGGGATTGTGCAGAGCTTGACACCCCATTCTTCCACTGCTCCCCTCTGACATACAGTTGTCATCAAACACACTGGACACACCACCACCCCTGTGACCACACATCTGCTCTAGGTACTAGGTCCAGTTGGACCTCATGCCCCACATTAATCGACAGCCATCAGACCATGCTGGGAACATTCCCCCTGTCAGGTCTTGCACAATACCTTGCAATTAGCATTGACAGACACCCTGCTTCTGCTGAAGACACATCCACACTGCTAGGCATCAGCTTCTACTGGACTCCTTCCTATGCTATACCATGTGCTGGGTCTCAGGCTCTACTGCTAGTTACTGGGCCATGCTGGACATTAACCCCTGTCCAAACCACAGTGCATATAAAGTGCTGTGTGTCAGGTTCACTTGAACACCAGGCTCCATCACACATGACTTGCTAGGTACCAGACAATGTTGACACACACCCTTACCCCCTATATACACTACTGGCCCAGTGAACATTGGAATTTTAAATGCTCTTCTAGACACCTCCATCACTGACATATCAAGTTTCTTGCTATCAGACACTACCACTCTGTGCAGATTTCAGTCATGTATATTGAAGTACATTGTATGCATATACAATAATTGGCTTCAAGTCTTACCCAAAATAGCACCATTCTGCTGACAACATACACTGCCAGACAGGGGCATGGGTCTAAGCACAGCTGAAAATTAGCAGGGTTATTGTGGCAGAATGGGTGAAGGAAGAGAAACTTATTAGATGAGGCCGTTATGCACAATATTCGGGTTAGGACTGGGGAGTCCTGAGGATGTGATACACAGTACGGCATCCAGGCCTCAGGCAGGTGTGCAGCAAAGCCTGAAACCAAGCAGTGTGTTTCAGGCTATAGTGGCAGGGGTAGGAGTGTCTAGCTGGGCAGTGGTACATGGGGGGGTTTGGCAGCAGGACTAGGGGGCAGCAGCCAACAAGGTGCTTCTGCTGCTAGGTGTCCATTACCTACAGCCCATCTCTCTCTCTCTCCTCTCTCTCTCCCTCCTCTCCCCTCTCTTTCTTCTCTCTTGCTCCTCTCTCTCCCTTCCTCCCCCTGATTCTCCCCCCCCAACACATGTATATATGTACATCTAAGCCACTATACTTATAGGTATAAACTTGCCTAGAGACAAAGACTTCCAATACATGGGATTTGACTGGTCCTTCAGGGTATTGCCTCCATTACAGGCAAAG
The DNA here is from genome assembly GCF_049852395.1 of Peromyscus maniculatus bairdii. NCBI lineage: Eukaryota > Metazoa > Chordata > Mammalia > Rodentia > Cricetidae > Peromyscus > Peromyscus maniculatus. Next base: position 62,309,462 of record NC_134874.1, on the reverse strand, counting down.
CCACTCCCTCATCAACACACAATACACACACACACACACACACACACACACACACACACACACACATACACACACACACACACACACACACACACACACACACACACACTAGTGTAGTTACGTGGCAGGTTCTGTTAGATATACACTTGCCTTAGAGCCAAAGCCTTCCAAACAGGGCCAGGTGTCAGCTTTTGTTAAGTCCACTCTTCCCTACATCCAATATTCTTCTTACACAACTAGGTATCATGAACTCCTAGACATCCACTGCCATACAGTAAAGTCCCATGCACAAGGCTAGACATCATATTCTGCTAGGAGCCCGGGACAGGGGCAAACACCCAGGCACAGCTCTCATATTCATATAAGGCAAGTGTCAGGCTCAGGTATTTGTCTCTAGCCTTACAACCAAAGTTCCACATACACAAACATGGTTAGGTTTTAGGATCTGCTAGGTACCTTCTTCCCCACAAAAAAACACCAGGTTAACACAAACATAGAAATGCAAGCATGCACACATGCACATATGCAAACAATCATGCATGCAGGCCTGTGGGAACCCTCCCCAGAGTGTGAGTCCCAGGAGTTTTTCCCCTAGCCACATGAATGGAGTTTGGATTTAAGGGAAGGCTAGGACTTTGCACCTACCTGCGAGTATGTGGCATTGTTGTAGAAGTGGGGGATTCCTTACAGGAATACAAGTAGCCATATATGTGTTTATGGCTTTGGCTGTAAGGGTGGGACAACAATGCTACCCTTGACACCTAGCCCTGTGTGGAGAGCTTGGGCGTAAAATAGAAGTCCATTAGGACTTGACTCGTGTGTGTGTGTGTGTGTGTGTGTGTGTGTGTGTGTGTGTGTGTGTGTGTATGGGTTTGTGCTTTAGCATGGTGAAGTAATACCTAGGTCTTGACATACCTACCTTACAGCCAAAGGTCTTCATACACATATATGGCTAACTATCAGTTCCTGCTGGATAAACCCTTCCTTACAGCCTAGCCAAACTGACACAAATCTCAGAAACTGCTAGGAATATCACCCAATATTGAAAAGACCCACCTATGACTAGGGTATCAAGTCCTCCTCAGTATCACCTCCCCTAAAGGAAACCTTCAACTATATATTCATGGTGAGGTGTCACATCATGCTAGGTACCCTACTCTCTACAACCAATGTTACAGGTACACAGAGATGGTGTTAAGTCATTCTGACTGCCCCTGCCATATAATCAAAGTCTCTCTCTCTCTCTCTCTCTCTCTCTCTCTCTCTCTCTCTCTCTCTCTCTCTCTCTCTCTCTCTCTCTCATATACACATAACTGTGTTTCTTTTACTTCTAGACATTTCCTCCCCATAGTAGAAGTCCCACATACACACACAGGGCTAGGTTTTGACTCCTACTAGATACCATCTCCCTAGTAGGATCTCAGGAGGATCTCTAAGAGGACATGTTATCTAGCTGTGGAAGAGGAATATATTTACAGCCAAAGCTAGACACACAAAGCTAGTGTCAGGTACTTTTGGTATCCCCTCCCCTCTCTGTAACTTCATGTTTTATACTCCAGATGTTTGAGAGCCAGAAACAGCTGATGGAGATGACCTCTGGCATTTGTCTTTCTGGATCTGGGTTCTCTCATTATCATCTTTTCCACATCCATCCATTTACATAGAAAGATGACTTAAAAACAAAGAGCATTATTGTGCTGAGTGTCTGAAAGTAGTACTGTGATTTTGCTGTTGCATGCAGTTTACAGGATCCATTTCTTTATTAATGCCTAAAGTGGGAGATCAGGCCCAATGTGGGTGCCTCCACCCCTGTATGTTGGTCCTGAATTGTGTAAGAAAGTAAAGTGAAGTAGCCCTGAAGAGCAAGTCAGTTAAGAACTGTCCTCTGAATCTACTGGAGTTCTTAGAAAACTTCCCTAATGGTGGGCATTGAACAGGACATGGGAGCCAAATAAACTATTTCTACCATATTGGGTTATGTCAGGATGTGTTTATAAACAATAAAAAGTATACTAGGACAGTTTCCCATGAGTGGCCTCAATTTGTAATCCTCTAAATTTCACCTACACTGCTGGCTTTAAGAATGCAATATAAACATATATAAACAAATAGAAGATTTAAGGTTGACTAGATCTCAGGGAGAAAACAAATCAAGGACCAATACAATACATTTCCATGAGGTCAGGTTATTTTAATGAAATTAAACATGGAATGCATCTCAAGCAGACAGATTGGATAAATACTGCTGAATGAGGATAGAGAAAAGAAATAGTGCCTGATGCTATATACAGAGACAGGGGAGGAATCTGAGTGTATTTTTAATATGATAAGCACCAGTCAGAGTGTATAAACAGAGGAGTGAAATCATATGACTTGAGATAGTTAATCATGGGGAGTGTAATCAGTAACATTGGTTGCTGAAACCTCAGGAGGCAGGCAGAACTTTGAAAACATCATGGCTTGTTAATGCTCTTGATTATACACATTGGTGAATATACCCACTGCACTCTGTGGAACATGGCTCATGGGGTCAGAATATATGTTAGTACATCGTGACCAGCACACACAACCATTGTAATACACATAACCTGGCTCATGAGAGCAGAGCATGTGGGATATTCTGAATCCTGCCCCAGCAGACATCTCATCTCAGTTCCTGCATTCTGGTTGATGAGGTCAGAAGGGATACCACTGCTAGATCATCCAGCATCAGCTGCTATCTGACCTTCAAACCAGCACTGTGTGTCTCCACACTTGAGCTCAAGCAGAACACAGATGAGCCTAGCACAGCCACACTAGGAACACCAAGGATCAATCCAAATACTCCCCAACAGAAAGCAAACAGAAACATTCAAGTAACAAACTAAATCCAGATGAGCAAGGCCCATGACAAAAGCAGAAGTAACACGAAAAACCCAGGACAACATAACTCCTCCAAATGACCAATTCCAATGTAGTGGCCAACAATAAGAGAGGCTTAACCAAATTCAAGGCTGGGTTACAAGGAAAGCCCGATGGCAGATACACAGACCTCCCTGGGAAGGGGAAATAAAAGAGATTTCCTGGGTGAACTGGTGGCAGGTGAGGATGAGGGTTTGGGTTGGGAGGTACATGAAGGGGCACTCTACTGAGAGATGACTGGAACAGGGGAGCATTTGGGGGTCAGGTAGAACATGATGCAAGGGAAACTTCCACAAATCTACAAGGATGATCCCAGCTAAGACTTCTAGTAATAGTGGATACACAGCCTGAACTGGGCATCTCCAGTGGTCTGTTTGATGGCTACCTCAATTGTCATCAGGGAACCTTCATTCAGTAACTGATGGAAATAGATGCAGAGACCCACAGCCAAACATTAGGCCTCTTTGGGTTCAGGGAATCCTGCTGAAGAGAGGGAAGAAGGATTATAGGTGTCAGAGGGGTCAAGAACATCCAAAGATAACAGAACCAACTAACCTGGCCCATAGAAATTCACAGAGTCTGAACCCACAACCAGGGACCCTACATGAGACTGACTTGGCCCTATACATATATCTGACAGCTGTGGAGGTTGGTCTACTTGTGGAATTCCTAACAATGGTAGCAGGGGCTCTCTCTTGGGCTTTGGCTGGCTCTTGGGAATCTATTTGTGAGTCCCTGATGTGCACTGCTCTGCTTCCCAACATGTACTGCAATGTATAATCCAAACGGGACAAGTCCTGACTCACAAAAGCATAGAGAACACTGGGATAAGAGAAGGTATGTAGATGGACAAGAAAACATGGCTATTACTCTGGGAATATATTGGTGTCATTGGGCAGATACTGTTGTGGGCTGTGGGATGTGAACACTTTTGAAGATCTGGCAGATCCAGTGCTGGGTGGTGATTAGGATAACCCACATGACAGGGACCATGTCAAGGAAGGACTGGTGCTCCATTTGTGGAAGCAAATTGCCCATGAGTAATGTCCCAGATGGGTAAGGCTTGTTATTATGCATGGCTTTCCTGACCTCACCCAGCACCTACTCTCCAGCTTGTCCATTGCTGGGACCCCAGGAAAGTTAAAGGACTCTGAGAGCAGTGGGCTACAGAGAACACCTGGTGAGACTTAAGGAGGACAGCTCCACAGTGATGCCATCCCCAGTAAAGCCATGAGGAACGCCATGATCATTGGACTTCAGATGTGCGTTGGCCACAGCATACCTCTCTTCCCCCCTTGGTTTTAAATCATACTGTGTAGCCATTCAGTTTCATATGTTAATGACCAAGATCTCATATAGAAAACAACACCCAAATGATGTTGATCCTTCATGGACTGTAAGAATGAAGTTAAAGACCAAGGCCAAAGGACACGTCGCTTGGCACTAATGACTATGGGGTCTGCTCATTGCTGGTTCATTGCCCACTAGAAAGAAACAGATGGAATCCTTACCATGAGAACTCTTTGGGAATGAAAGCTCAGCAGAGTGGGGAGATTGGATAAAGGTAAAAGGTTCCATAGCAGCCCATGCCAGGAGCAGCTGAGTGGGTAAAAGGTCTTGGACCTTCATTTTCTACACTAACACACCTTATACCTTATACCAGGCAAGTTTTCCCCAATCACTAAGGAGCAACTGGGGATCTGTCTTCACACTCAGGTACCCTGTCCTTTCTGCAGCCATCTCTGAGCCAGTCCTGGACACCTCTTTAGTACCCTGACTTACATGTAGATACAACTGAAGATTCTGACTCCACCTTGTATTGATGACTTCTCAAGGATCACATGGTTCTGTAGGGAAGACAAAGGGAGAACACTACCCATTTTCAGTTCTCATGAGACTGTTGGCCCCTCCTTTCTTCTAACCACTGCCCTTCAAATCAAGATTGGGACTGAACTTCAGAATCTCAGAGCTCAATGAACACTGGCTTGAAAATCATCTGCAGCCCTGATTACCTTTGGTTCACATCTTTCCAGTTCTTAAATTCTCAGAAGACTTCATGAACATGAAGGTGAACATGACCTTTTGGTTTAGAATTTACAATAGTGGCAGGTAAAGCAGGGATCTAGGGTTACATATCCTCACTGCCTGGTAGTCATCCCCTAGGCCAAGATCTGAAGACAAAGTGACCCTGACTTGGTCCTGATCTGCCAGATAAAGGCCCTCCATCTGCTAGGAAAGTCCTTGAACTTTCCTTGAATCAGGCCTCCATCTTCCCTGACTGTGCCTGCCATCCTGCCTGAATTTGATTCTCCTCCATATCCAGCAGAAACCAGGATCTGGTCCCTGTCATGCCTTCTCTCTCTCCACCCTTTTCCACAAGTGACCAGTGCTGAGTTCATGCATCCCAAAGTGCATTGGAAAATTCTTGCAATCAACAAGCACAGTGAAAAGGAGTATAAACACAGACATTCCTGAACATGATCGGGGTGGTCATGGAGCCCATGCTTTCAGAGTTAACTGATGGGAGTAAGGGACAGAAAAGTAGAAGGAGCCTGGCTAAGGGACAGGACACTTAGAAGGTGTAAAGACTCTTGCTGACTACAGAAACATGCTAAAGTTTTAAATTATGCTACTTAGAGAAGGCACGAACATGTCAGAGACAGAGGAACTGACAAACTCCCAGTGAGGACTTAAGTCTCATGACCACCAGAGTCAAGAGATGTTGATGTGCTGTGAGATTCTGAGCATCACAATGTCAGTAACTCTGCTCTGCTGTAAACTCACCACTGTAAATGTCAACATAAAAGCCTTGACCCTGTAAGTAGGTATGGTGAGCTCAGTCTGTAAAAGGCAAAATTCCTAAGGAAATTAAGTGCTGAAATTAAATTCCATAAAACCCCCTCATTCATTCAGCTGGAAGCAGTTAATACAGCTATGTCCAATACCTTGCAAAACTGAAAGTTTCTCCAGTCTATCATCATAAGTAAGTCATTCTGTTATATTTATTCATATTGAAGAAGCAAGGGTCCATGAAAGGGATGTGATGTGCAATGTCACCACTGTCACATAGGTTTGTATACTTGTCCCCACCAGACTATGCTCTTGAGGACACAGTGCAATCCATGCAGACAAGACCTACCAGAGAATCTTAGGTGATTGGAGGAACAGGGGATGAAAATGTCATGTAGGCTAGTACATCACACTCCTGATGTGAATCCTATGAATATCCACATTATGTTTCCTTATACCCTTGTAAATCTGAGGTTAAAGAAGCTCCCCTCTCATAAGTAAATCATTTAAAGCTACCTGATCACAGCCATGAGAAGAATTAGTGTAGTTGTTCAGGATGGAAAGGGAGAGGAGGAAACAACAACAAATACAAAATACTGTTGGTTTTCTTGAGCCGTAATTGGCCCATTGCATGTGACATCACAAGGATTCGCTGTGAGGCAAGTTAGATACCAGTCCATATAAGACACTACATGGGACTGGGTTTTATCCTTGTACTATAGGTAAGGAGTTGGTTAGTGGATAAGCAGTTGGACTCAGTCATTTCTCATAGACTTGGACTTTCCCAACCAGATGGATCTTGGGAAAGTAAGTTTTCTGTTTAGGTTTTGTACTCAGCTTTCATTGATTGATCTTTTTACAATATTACTTTTTGTTTTAAAATTTGGCTGTATTTCTACTTCTTCACTGAGATTTTCCATTTTTTCAAAGTAATTTCTTTGTCATTGTGAGCTGTGTTCTGGCTTATTTTATACTTTGGTGGTGTGGATGTACACAATGAGAATTTGATCAGGACTACATAGTCCTCCTGTAGTAAACTCTGGTAACATTCACCAGCTCTATGCCACCTCCCTGCTCATGTCATGTGATTATTACTTCCCAAAATACAAGAACTTGTCTCCTTGTCTGAATGTGTCCAGAGCTAGACAAAAATTAATATTTTTGTGTTTGTGAAAGTGGATTGTTTGTGGTGAAACTTTCTCTACTTCCATGTTTACCCTTGGCAGGGACATTTCATTCCTGTTCATGGGTGACTATGTCCACTTAATGTTGTGACTATGCTATGATCTTTGTTAATTTTTGTACATTCATTGATTCTTGTGTTCATAGCAAAGGCATCTTGATCATGAATGGTCTTTTTAATGTGTCATTGAGTATGAATTAAAGCATCTAGTACTCTCATTGAGGATAGTCTCATGCTCTTAGTCAAGGACCCTGCCAGATATTTGTCTCTTTCAATGTGTCTTTACTTGGTTATAGAGAAAGGGCCTTATGAAAAGTGTTTATTTTATGAATAGATTTGAAAGAATACCTTCCCTCAGTTTTAGGGACTACTGGAAGATTTGTGGATCATTACAACTATTTCTTTAGATTACTGTAATCATCAGTGAATTCTCCTGGTTACAATACTAGACAATATTTACCCATTGGTTCTTTCAGATCATGTTGCCTAGTTGTATTACTTGGACTTTTAAGTTTACCTCTGATTCCTGTATCTCTCCTTGTTGTATTAGTTTGTTTCTTTAGTGAGGAGTAAGGTATAGATGGAGGTTATAGAAGAACTGTGGTGCTAGGAGAGATCCTTTTTCCCGTCAAAAGGACACTAGTAATGATGACCACTGAGCAGGAATCTGAAGCATTTGCTTTTTTTAGATTTTTTTTATTCATTTAATTGTTGCTCTCAGTGTCTGTGCTCCTGGTGTTTTATTTACAAAGTGGTCTCCTGTGCCAGTGCATTCAAGACTACTTCCTACTTTCTCTTCTACCAAGTTCAGTGTAACTGAATTTATGTTGAGGTTTTGATCCACTTGGACTTGAGTTTTGTTCATGGTGACAGATATGGATCTATTTTCAATCTTCTACATGTTGACATCCAGTTATGCCAGCACCATTTGTTGAAGATGATTTCTTTGTTCCATGGTACAGTTTTGGCTTCTTTGTCAAAAATCATATGTTCATAGGTGTGTGTGTTAATGTCAGGGTCTTCAATTTGATTCCATTGGTCCCCATGTCAGTTTTTATGCCAGTACCAAGCTGTTTTGTATTACTTTGGTCTATCATAGAGCTTGAAGTCAGGGATCATGATGCCTGTATTTTTGCTTTATTAGACAGGATTCTTTAGCTATCCTGGATTTTTTGTTTTTTCTTTTTTAAATATTTATTTATTTATTTATTTATTTATTTATTTATTTATTATGCATACAGTGCTCTGCCTGCATATATCCTTGAGGGCCAGAAGAGGGCACCAGATTTCATTACAGATGGTTATAAATCATCATGTGGTTGCTGGGAATTGAACTCAGGACCTCTGGAAGAGCAGCCAGTGCTCTTAACTTTTGAGCCATCTCTCCAGCCCAGGTTGTTTTTTTTTTTTTTTTTCCATATGAAGTTAAGTATTGTTATTTCCAAGTCTGTGAAGAATTGTTTTGGAATTTTAATGGGGATTGCATTGAATCTATAGATTGCTTTTGGTAAGATTACTGATTTTATTGCTAATTCTACCTATCCATGAGCATGGGAGATCTTTCCATTTTCTAATATCTGCTTTGATTTCTTTCTTCAGAGACCTAAAGTTCTTATCATACAGGTCTTTCACTTGCTTATTTAGAATTACCCCAAGGAATTTTATATTATTTGTGGCTATTGTAAAGGGTGATGTTTCTCTGATTTCTTTCTCAGTCCATTTGTCATTTGTATATAGGAGGGCTACTGATTTTTTTGAGTTAATCTTGTATTCTGCCACATTACTAAAAGGAGTTTATCAGCTGTAGGAGTTCCCTGGTAAAATTTTTGGGGTCACTTATGTATACTATCATATTGTCTGCAAATAGAGAAAGTCTGACTTCTTCCTTTCCAGTTTGTATCCCCTTGATCTCCATTTGTTGTCTTATTGCTCTAACTAGAAGTTCAAGTATTATATTGAATAAATATGGGGAGAGTGGGCAGCCTTGTCTTTTTCCTGATTTTAGTGGAAGCGCTTTAAGTTTACCTCAATTTAATTTGATGTTGACTGTCAGCTTGCTGTAAATTGCCTTTATTATATGTAGGTTTGTTTCTTGTATTTCAGATCTCTCTAGAACCTTTATCATGAAGGGGTGTTGGATTTTGTCAAAGGCTTTTTTAGCATCTAATGAGATCACATTTTTTTTTCTTTCAGTTTGTTTATGTGTTGTACTACATTGACAGATTTTTTTTTTGTTGAACCACCCTTGCATCCCTGGGATGAAGCCTGGTTGGTCATGGTGGATATTTTTTATTGGGTTTTTGGATTCAGTTTTCCAGTATTTTATTTGTTGAGTGGTCTTCAACATTGGTAGAGATAGCAATCCTTCAGCTGAGTCTTCTTCTAGCTATTTGCGAAGTTCCCAAGGAAGAAGAAAACTTTTCTGCTCTGAGCATTTCAAAGGAAATATTTGGTTATGAGTGTTCCTCCTTTCACTGAATTATTCCAGGATTATTCCTATGTCTGGATGGTGACATTATGTGCTGTAGTCACTCATATTAAGTCCATTTATGTATGGGGTGAAATTTAAGGATGAGAACATCATCCTGAACGTTCAGGTCCTGGTATTTTGTCAAATATCCTCAGCTCTAGAGGCAGTTTCAGGTAAATGAAGGTTCTAGATTGGGTTCATATGTCAGTGGGAAGTTGTGGCCACCTTTCCAGCAGGGGCCCCATCCATCCACTCTTTTCTATACATAGCAGCATTTTCCATGAATGCTCACGGAGATGGATGTGCAGAGGAGCCATGCCAAGAATCTGCTCAAGAAACACATTTCACGTGGAGGTGTACACCCACAGTGTCATTTACTCAGGAGGCCCAGGCAGGTGTAACCTTTGAACTCAGGGCTTTGAGATCATTCTGGGCATCATAGTAAAGACCAGACTCAACATATACACTTAGTGTTGAAATACATTTTTTCTTCCTATTTTATATTTCTTCCCTAGTTGAGGGATGTAGGTCAATGGGTCGGTTGTTTACCTAGCATGCACATGGTCCTGGGCGCCATCCTCAGCACTCACACAATAGGGTATGGTGCTGCCTGCCTGTAATTGAAGGACATGGGAGGCGAAGGCTGAAGGATCAGAAGTTCTAGGTTATCCTTGCTATGCAGTGAGTAAAAGGGCCAGCCAGGAGTAGGCAAGACCCTGCCTCATTAAGACAAACACTGTACTGTCTCTTACACAGGTATCCTGGCTTTGAATATTTTCTTTTGTGTGTTTTTGGAGTACATGTGGAAGCCAGGCAATTAGAGACAGGCCATTGGGGATGGACTTGTGAGGGCAGGTGGATACAGGTAAAAAAAAAATCAAGGTAGAGAGGGGAAATGGTTGGAGTGGAAAGGTTCAAACATGGATGGGGAAGTGACACATTCGGAAAAGACTTAACTAGAATGAAGGGCATGTGAAAAAGCTATAAGAAAACCTACATCTTGTGATAGGTATGGTGTGGCAACCTAAAAGAGGGTCTCTGAAAGATGAAGAGGAGTTTGTTCATGAGACTGGCCAGTAGAAGGAGGGTGTGGTAGCCCTCACTGCCTGCTGATTTCTTCTCTTTCCTGGGCACAAAGCGCTCCTGGAAGACGATGGTGTTTGGACCAGCATTGAAGCAAGCTGCTTCCTTCTGCTGCTTCGGTTCTTCCTCTAGCTGTTGCTTCCACATCTCAGCCTTATAGGCACCCCTCTTGTCTGTCTCCAGGGAGAAAGGCTCAGCTTGAGTCACATTCTTTACCTTTTTCTCTGGCAAGTTAATGGTGTCAAAATGAGGCACAGGAAGGGCCTTGAAGTTGGGCACCTCCCCTTTCTGCATTTCTTTTATTTTCTTCTCCTTCTTCAACTGGCGCTCTTTGTCCTCGGTATCAAAGGAGAAAGGGCACACCTCCATGTTTCTTGCCTCTGGGAGGTGGGGCTTATAAGGCGCCCCATAATGTGGCACAGTTTGAGCTCTTTTCTATCCTATACCTCTAAGTGGATCTTTTAACCATGTGTGATTTTTCTATTGCTATATTTTGTTCTTTTATAAAGTATTTGTAAACAAGTCTAATCACACAATATTAGAGAAATTCCTTGTATTAATGTTACCACCTTCCTCAGAAATGGAGTTAAGTACCAGGAAACTGCTAAAGTTCCAGTGAGAGATGGTTTTCCAAAATTGTTAATAATTTATATTTAATATTTTATTTATTTTCTTATTTATATTTGAGTCATGGTTTTATTATGTAGTCCTGGCTAGCCAGGAACATGTTATATAAGTCACACTGCACTCAAACTCACAGGTCTCTGTCTCTGTTTCCTGAGTGCTAGGATTAAAGTAAAGGCATGTACCACCAAACCTGAATGGAATTCATTTACCAAAATATCAATTTTTAATAAAAAATTTAATTTAACAACTATCTATCCAGTTGTTGATTGTTTTCCTTAAATACCAACTCCTTCTCAGCACACAATCATCAGGAACCAGATCTAAGAGTTGGGAGCAGAGGCATGGGCTAATAAGTCAGATTGCCTTTTGAATCCACCTACCTCTGTGAAAATTTGATTCAGTGTGTTGTGCCCTGAGTAAGACCACCCCAGAGCCAATATCTGACGAAAGCACATGGGTTTGTTAATAACAAAAGAAACCCGGGCTTTGTCTATGGCCCAAACTTAACACAGGGAGTGGAGGAGGATGGCCTGAGCACTCACTCCAAGGAGTTTTGTATAAGAAAGATTTATGTGCAGAGAGTTATATATCTCTGGATTGGATGAAGGGGTTAGGGTGAGGTAGTTCTTTGAAGTTACTGGCTGAACTATAAGGTAACTATGAGGTTACTAATGGCTAACAGGATGCAGGGTATCTACAGAGACATAAATTTTACTCCCCATGTCCTGTTTTTGCTGATCCCAGGATATATACATTCAGATTTATTGTTTCAGTCCTATTTTCCCATAAGTTCAATCTCCGGTTGGCTCTAAAACTGCTGGTCAGCAAATACCATTAGAGGAGGGGGCGATAGAGCGTCTCTCAAGAGGGCTCCTGATTTTCCCTTTCAGTAGTAGTGTGTATTGTAATTCCAAAAGCAAAAAAATACAAGGCCATAGCAAATAGGCAATCCAGAAGAGAAAACACAAAACCTGGTGTTCCAATGAGCAACATCCTGAATTTGGAATGTAGTATTATGAAGTCAGAAATAGATTGGGTAGTAAATTATTTTGAGGAACAATTCTTTTAGTGTCCGATAACTTAACTTTGATAATATATATATATATATATATATATATATATATATATATTTTACAGCATTCAATTGATAATAGTACCTCATTCAATATTGCATTAAATCATAAATAGAAATAAAAAATAACACATCTCTTTAATGGATGCATTCTCATTTTATTAACAAATTGAAAAATATCATATATTATGTTGAATTTAATAAATTTATATATATTTTTTTTAAAGCTGAAGGGCACTCACACTAAGACCAGTCTCAAATTCATGATCCTACTGCCTTAGCTTCCCAAGTTGGTAGCTTTGGAAATATGTACCATCATACCAAATAAAATGTATTTCTCAAACTGGATGGTCAGATCTATGTACTTACATTTATAAAGTATATGTAATTGGAGTTTATATAGCTGCTGCCAGGTTGCCCTCTCTAGAAGCAACTGCAGAGCTTAAAATGAAACATAAGTCTATTTTCTAGTTTCCTGTCTCAAACCATGCACTTGTGTCTTTCATAGGGCCCTACTGATATTGAGTGGAAGTTTCCACGAACAAAACTCTAGATGACATACTTTGATGAAGGTGGAACTTGCTGCCTCTTTTCAAAATTATCCCAGCCCCAAATCATTTCTCTATCTTGGCAACTGATTCAACAACACCTTTGTTGGGATTTTGCCAGGCTCCAGCTGCATGATCACACATGCACAGTTCAGGAGCTACACAAGGGGTCTGGGGTCTTATCTCTTAAGTCATCAGTGTGCGCTGGTGATTACTTATGCCTCACGAAAACTAGCTTCCATGGTGTAGCTCTGTAAGTTCATCTGCACCTTAAAGAACCGGACACAGACCTCACCTCATCTGGGTCTGTTCTGTTCTCTCTCTCCACCCCCCCCCCCAGCATCTTTCTCTCTTTCTCCTTCCCCAGGCCTGGTTCTCTTGTTCCCCCCTAACCCTCTTCCTCCTAATAAAGCTCTGATAATGATACTGGGGTTTGTCATGGCCATGACTTTTCCTCACAGTCACCAGCGCTGGTAACCAGCACAGATTATCATTATTACAACCTTCAGGACCAAAAGTGACCATGATGGAAGACAGAGGAGGCACAACTTGAGAAGCCTCACAGTAAGACGAAAGTAAAATCTGTTTTCCTGGACACAAACTGTTTTCCTCTTTTCTCTTCTGCATCACAGTTTTTATCTTAAAAAATGATAAAATCACTCAAACATATGCTTTTGACATTTCTCAGCCATGAGCCACTAAGCTATTTTACAAGTGAATGTTTACCAAACCACGTGGGCAGGTGAAGGATAAGGGTGCAGTCCCGCTGATGCAAGCTCCTTGTCCATGCTGAGTCACAGGAATGCCAAGCTGATGACCTGATACAAAATCAACATTGTTAGGTACCGCTTCCTCACTGGAACTAAACACAGCCAGTTTTGCAGAATAGAAGTCAACTCTAATCTAGCTGTCTGTGGAATTGACTTGACTAGGGTCTCTGTCCCATATAAGCAGCTGTGTGATTCTGAGAAAGAGACTATCTGGTTGTCATTTTAATTTTCTCCTTTTTGCAATAAAGCAGCGCTATCTGGTGGCCTCCCAGAGGGCCAAATGGGTTTTCTGCTAAGCTAAGAGGATGTGAGGCTAGGTCACTAAGATGAGGCAGGGTGAGACAGAACAACAACTATGGGATGGCAGGTGTGCAGCTCTGGCCACAAGGCCTCCCTCTGTAACTTATGAGCAGACTATCTAGGCCTGAGCATCCACTTGTCCTATGCTGAGCTGGAAGTCTGCAATGTGCAGACCCCAGTGTTGAGAAGCTCCACAATATCTGTCCCTTTGAGACACTGCAGACCTTTCCCACCAAAGCCACATCCCAACAGAAAATGTCAGCCTCCAAATAGAGCCACATGAAACACATCCAATCATAAATGGCACGTGAGTCTTAAGCCCGCCCCTTAAGCACTCTGGCCCAATGATCATCCGGGCAGAGACTCTAAACCTCCTCCATTCCACCTTGGTCTTCCCGCCTGGGACAATGAGCATGCTCAGACATGAGGAGGTTAAGGAAAGGCTGAGGAACTGCTGAGCCGTTGTGGAGGGGTTCTGTGGAGTTCATCTGGTGAGGGCAGTCCCAGGACAGGGTGGTCAGGCTCAGGATCTCCTCAGAGTCTGGACTTTCTCACAGACCCGGTTCTGGGGAGGCTGAGGTGAAGACAAACCTGCCTTCTTGACAGCAGTCTCCTCTTAGACCAGGTCTAGTGAGGCTGTCTTCTCAGAGCCTGGAGACTCCTCACAGCCCAGTTCTCATGAGGCTGAGATGCCCTCAGTGAAGATCCAGGATGGCAGGATGCACTTCTGGAAAAAATTGTAGGCTCTCATCCAGATTATTATGGGCTTAACGTTTTCCGTATTTCTTTACTTCATCTTAGTTCCTGTGGGATCTGCAATATCCCCTTTCTCATTCATTATGTGAGTAACTTTAATAATCTCATTTTTCTTTGCTAGTGTGCCTAGAGATTTATCGGTGTTGTATAGATATACGTCTTTTTCTTACCTCTTGTCATGTTTATTTTCAATTGATTGAATTTTAAAAAATTGACTAGAGGCTTCTTAATCACTTTGTTTTTAGTATTTATATAAAATTTATGTCATAGATTACAAATCTACTTAAGTCAGGTGTTAAGTATTTCATATTTATAATCCAAGCCCTTGGGAATCAGGATTCCATGAGTTTGAGAACAGTGTGGGTTACACACGTAGCACTGGATACACTGCTACAGAGTAACATCTTATTGTAGAACATACGAACAAAATCCAAATGTATTCACTTTCATATAAAGTCATTTAATGTTTTAGTTTTTTCTAATCATGGTTTAGCTTATTCCAGAAATTTTGTTATATTTTATTTCTACTTCGATATTTTGTTTTCACTGTGACTTTCTCTTTTAATCTATTTATTATTTTAAGAATGAAATATTTAATTTTCATTTATTGGGGATTATAAAGATACTATTCTGTTATTAACTTGTGTTTTAATTTTGCTGTAGTCAGCTTGCACACATCACTTCATATCAGGTCTTTTATGTTTATTTAAACCTGTTTAGTAGCTTGTAACATGGAGTATGTTGAAAAGTGACTTGTGTGTTCTGGAAATGCTGTCTTAAGCTGTCATTTGAGGAGGTGTTCTGTAAATGTCTGTCAGGTGAAATTGATTGACAGCAGTGTTCATGTTCTCCTTGTCCTTAATGACTTTCTCTGCTTTTCATTCTTTCTTTTCTCTTTTTACAGTAAAAGAACTTAATTTGGTTATAATTTAAAATTTTCTTATTACCAAATCTTGTCATATGGATATATCAGGAGTTAAATGGAATTTTCTATTCCAAATACAACATCTTGAAGCCTTGTTATATAGGAACTTCTGTCCCTATGTCAAAATTGCACTGAATTATTCAATATGTTCATGTTTTTTAAAAGTTTAAAACCTCATTCATTTGACAACTTCTTATTGTTTAGTTCATATAAACAAATGGCGCCTTTAATCCCAGCACTCGGGAGGCAGAGGCAGGCGGATCTCTGTGAGTTCGAGGCCAGCCTGGGCTACCAAGTGAGCTCCAGGAAAGGCGCAAAGCTACGCAGAGAAACCCTGTCTCGAAAAACCAAAAAAAAAAAAAAAAATGGTAGAAAGTGAAAGTTGATTTTTTATGTATGCATTGAATTTTTATTGATTCTTTGGGAATTTCATACCATACACTCTAATCCCACTCCTCTCCCAGACCCTCCATATCTGCCCCTACATCTTGTAGAGTCCTGCCACAAAGGCAAACAAAATAGGAATAAAAATAAGATAAAAATAAACAATAATAACAAAAGAGAAGAAGAAAACAGTAAAGCACTTTACTACCCCAGCCCCAGTCTTTCCCAACTCTCTATCACCTCTCCATCATCTCTCCATCATTAGTAGCATTGGGAGCTGCTGTGTATCATGTAGGTGTAGTATTGATGGTGTACCAAAGCTAGGGGCCTTGAACCCGACCAACACCCGCTACACAACAAAAATTTGCAAGTGAAGCTGTTGGACTTCCCCTCGTTTTGTTTTATCTACTCCCATCTCCAACTTTAATTGTGGATTTGTCATTTCCATCCACTTTCTCATCCAGGTTGGAGGATTCGTAGTTAAATACTTTTCTTATATTTTGGTTGTAAGCCTAGCTTTTAACGGCTGAGCCATCTCTCCAGCCCTAAATACTTTTCAAGTGGAGTGTTCTGTCTACCTGGAAAATTGATCCCTTTTCACCCCACACATGTATATTATATTTGTGTTATTCAGAATAGATACTTTCCCTAGTAAAACTTACTGTTCAGCAGTTTACTTTGGTAGCAGCATGGGTACTAGGGCATTTTAAAGAATTCTGCCTTTTCCTTTTATGAGATTTATTTGCATCAAATCTGTACAACTCAGGTGTCTTGCATGATCCAATTATTTTATATTTCCCTGGTATTATCTTCTTATGGTTCTGGGTTCCAGAATGACCTTATAGTCCTTACATTCCGTTTGGTCACAATCCTTTTTTCTTACAACTGAGAGTAGGAGAATGAACTGACATCATGTACTTTATGGGTGCAAGCCTCTCTGCCTCCGTGGGTCCATAAAATAAACCGAGAAATTATGAAACAATGATTTGAAAATTGCACATATGTGTTTAGACATGTAAGTATATACACATGAGTGCAGTTCCCACAGAGATGAGGAGAGGCTCCAGATTCCCCAGAGCTAGAGATATTGGTGTTTGACTTTGGGTCACTGTGATGGGTGATGGGAACTGAACTCAAGTCCTTTGAAAGAGTACAGTGTGCATTTTTCTGTTAGGCCAACTCTAGCCCCATCATTCAAAAACCTTAAGAGAAGTTTGAAAGATAGAAAAAATGTAGTCCTTATGTTTAGTTGTATAAAAATATATGAGCCCTTGTGCAAATAAGTAATTCTTTTTCTGTTTTGTTACTTCTAAAATCAATCTTATTATTCTGTCCTTTTTAATTATATAAAATTAGTCATTTGTTTCTGTACACCACCTTGTTTCCCAGTTATACTCCCTCCATTTAAAATATTTCCCCTCATACTTCCTCAAAAATTTTTAACCCCTTTTCCTATTTTTCTAGATAACATTTATGAGAGAAGATATGTGTTAATTGTTTTTAAAGAGTTGTCTGTTTCTAAACTTGATGATACATAGTTGGAACAATTTTCTTGAGAATAATGCAACTTTTTTCTATAATTTTTATTTTGAATTATCTTGCATTATTTATGTGTATTGTATTGTCTTTAGTCAAACTCATCTTACATATGTAGTGATTCAGTGTCATTCATTTCAATCAGTGTGCACACCCAGGAGTGGTACAGCAGGCATGTCAATGTTAAATTTTCATTCATAACCATCATTACAGCGTCTACTGTACCTGGAATGTTTTAATTTACAATGAACATGGCGTATATGTTCTTGTTCCACCTCCTTTGCAGCATTTAAAAAATTACATTGGGTGAAAAATGTAATTATTTAAAAGACACTTAAAGCTGGAATTATGGGGCAATCTGAATGTTATTTTACTAATGTGACAAATGGGTCTGGGGCCCAAGAAAATGACCACGGAGTCTATAGTATTTGAGCCAGGCTGTAAATCCTGCTGACAATTTATTCTATTGAAATGGTTGCCATGCATTGTTCTGAGTGGTCAGAGCTGGACCTCATATTACTGCTGTGGATATCACTCTATATAAAAAAAAACACTGATGACTGGTGACCTCAAAGTGGTCCATTTGGTAAGGAGAATGTACTTGTGTGTACCTAGTTTAACTTTGCACCCATATTTGTAGTTCATATATTGGTTGACATGTGAGATACTGCCTCAGATATGCTGATTGTGAAAAATTGTTTTCAGCATGCAGAAAATGAAACTCTGCTCTCTATTTTCTTCCATACACAAGCTCTGCACCAAATGTGCCATAGACCAGATACCCTGAAAATTCCAAAGACACAGTAGAGAAAATACTCCCACTTCTAAGCACAGGTAAGAATTTTCTGAATAGGACTCTTGTCCAATAGTAAATGAGACCAAAAATCAACAAATAGGATCTCACGAAATTAAGACTTTTTATTTCAGCATAAGAAAATATAATTTAAGTGGTAGCATACAGAATATGAGAAAATCACTGGTGTAATATTGGCTTCAGTGTTACTGTGTAATTAACTTCTTTCTGATCTGGTGAGGCCTGCACTATAGGAAGGATTTAGTACCTGCTAGTTGTACCTGGTCAAAAGACATTGGCTTGACAGGTCATAGCCCTTTAGATGATGCTACTATTGTTACTTAGTGTAGTAGCAACTCTTTTGTAAATATTTTTTTTTTTACACATAGATCTCTTTAGCTCTCAGTCTTGGCCAGAGGTTCTCTTTCTGTGGTATGCAGCAGCAAATGCACAGCCTCATAACTTCAAAATATTGAAATGACCATGAATGCTCATTTTTAAATGGGACCTGTAAATCAACCACTTCCCCTAGGATAGGACACATCCTGGAAGTGGGTCCTGAATGTCCTGACTGAGCATGAGGGAACTGCTGTGACATGCTGTCCTTTGGACATGACATAACCATTGATTACTCACAAGCGCTGTGATCACCTGCAGTTTCAGGTGACCATGTTCAGGACTGACTGTGAACACACCTATCTGTCTTGAACCGGACAGCTGGAAGAGGCAGCCTGCTGGTGGAAGACAAAGCCTACTGAGCCTCTGTCTCAGTACAGAAAATGAAAAGGAAGCTAGAAGTTGGCCTTTTATGTTACTTATCAGTTCCCATTTCTTTATCTGTCTGCCTCCCAGGGAAGACTGTGATTCCTATTCCCTCAAATTAATGAGTTTATTGAGGTTAATACAGGAGTATATATATGGTATTACTTATAGGAATATGAATAACTCTAATGTGTGACATCACCAAGGCTCTCATTAGAATGGGTGACTCATGAGGACTAGAACTCTGAATGTGTCTGCTTGACTTGTTTGCAGCTGAATGGGACAGAGGGTCTCATTTCTTCAGTTCTCCTTAGTTATCATCCATTTAACCTTGGAAATGGAAGGGCCTTGTTAATCCTGTAAGTTTCAGCTTTCCCAGCCATGGTTTAATTGCTGGATATTATGAACCTCTTCTCTTTTTTCATAGAACTTTCTGGGACTTAAGGGAATAGTCCTGCCCAGGAAAGAGCACACCAGTTGGATACTCAATATCAAATGGTCATTCCTGAAAACATATATGCTAGCTATACATAATGATTGGTTTCATTTAGGAAATATAACTATATATAACTATATATATAACTATACCTATACCTATAACTATAACTATAACTATATATATATATATCTTCATGTACATATATATGTATAATCATGTAGCAACAATTAATGAAAATAGAGGTCATTAATTAGAAATGGAGCAAGGAAGAGTATTGGGAGGGTTTGAAGGATGAAAGAGAGGAGAAAATAATGTAATTATAATCTCAAAAATAATATAAAAGTATTTCATGTCATAAAAAGGAAAACTGTTACACAACACTTCACCTTTTCCTTAAGATGTTAGTTGTTTCTATAAGTTCACATTCTCCCATGGAGCTCTGCAAAGGCACTAATTATAAACACCAGTCCAGAAGTCCCTGGTGAATCAACCATTTTATGTTTGACCTCTTCTGTAAGCACAGCCCAGTGCTCCATCATGCCCAGTGAATTGGCCGTAAAGCACTGCTTCTTTCACATGTATTTTATCAGCAAAACCCCATCCTTCCTCCATCATCTTCCAGTCTGCGTGAGACCTCTGCCTGTGATAACCAAGCATCCCCAATGCTTCCTGTGAGCCAGTCCATCAGGAATAATCTCTCTCAAATTTCATTAGATTAGATAGCCTGTATTTCAAGGAGGTGTAAGTAAGTACATGACTTACTTTCCTACTTCTACAGCACTCAGATTGATCTCATGTTTTCTCATAGCCTACAATCCCATGAGCCAAGCTTTGGCAGGATGTTCCACTGACCTTTTGAAAGTCTTTTGTAATTCAAGCAGTTGAGAGACAGAATACTCCCTGAGTAACACAGTCTCTTTTTGTAGGCCATTTTAAGGCTCTCAAATGCAAGTTCTAGCATTGATTTTCTTTCTTTTTTTTTTTGTAAAAAAGGTTGAACTATGTGACAACTTCTATCACCTTTATTCCAAAGAGAGAATTACATCCTAATTATATATAAGTGTAATGAATTTTGGCCTAAGGAATTTTAATGAATATAGTAGTTTCATATATGATCTTGATTTGTTTTATCTTCCATAAAACTTCTGACTTATGATTAACTCTGTTTCCTGGCTTTGTGTACATCTTTCTATTTCCATTTAGAAAACTCTATGGATTTTACCTCTTGACAAAAATTTATTTAGTGAGAAAACTTTTTTATGAACTTCATGGCAGATAACTAATAAACACTGAATATATAACTCATTGAATTCATTATATCTAAATTATATTTGTCATAAAAAACAAACTAAGATGATGTGTTTACAAGTTATTAAAGTATCAAGTTTTTAGATGTAGGTTTTTAGCTGGTTTTAAGCACAGTTGCATTTTTTAACAAACACTTTTACACAAATGATTTTTAGTGTCACAGTGTCAGAGATCTAAGGAATGTCACATTTCAGCAGGTGCAGGGGAGGATATGTATTAGAAAGAGTTTGGGTGGGACAATATGGAGAATAAAACCCACAGAGAAAAGTTTTTATTTGTTATAATGTAACTAGCATTTTATAAGGCCCTGTAAAAACTTAGGGAGGCAAAAATGATTATAATATCCTGGATGAATAAGGGAAGAGCAAGAAGAAGGAGAAATAGAAGAGTAAGAGTAGTAGTGGGAAAAGATGGATGGATGGATGGATGGATGGATGGATGGATGGATGGATGGATGGAGATAGATGGATAGATGGATTGATGGATAGATAGCTGATGGAAAGATAAATAGAAAGAAAGAAGGAAGGAAGGAAAGAAAGAAAGAAAGAAAGAAAGAAAGAAAGAAAGAAAGAAAGAAAGAAAGAAAGAAAGAAATAGAGTATATACAGTTTTTCAGGCTATACAATACAGTGGATATTGTGTCCACTGAAGGCAAAATAGAGTCATAACATTTGTCCTTTTTCCTCCATATTTGTCAGAGAACTAGTTATGGGTGAAGAACTCTGGATTTTTTTCTTTCATCATCTGTATCCTTTTGAATCTGAACAATTCTAGCACTTCTGGTTCCCTGAAATAGCCCTCAAATTTAGTTCCATTCCAATTATCTCTCAGTGGTCTCACTTTTACTTTAGGCTGATATATGAGGTGAGGTGGGACAGACACTGGTCATCCAGGGAGCCCTGGCATTCTAGACTTCCCAAAATCTTTCTAAATGAATGCTCCAGGTTTTGTATAGAACTCTAGAAAAGGAACAAGGAATCCTGCCTACAGCATATGATACAGAAAGGTTGTAACACAACAGGTTGATATGGATTATTGTAATGGAGAGGCAAGAGTCTCTGGGTCAGGAATATGCGAAAGGCTAGACACTCTGAAGATAAAATTTAGACCACTTTTTTTTTAGAGCTGAGGGCCAAGCCTAAGAACTTGTGCTTGCTAGACAAGCACTCTACCACTGAGCTAAATCCCCATCACCTGACTTTTAAGGACATACTTTAGAGAAAAGTCAGAGGGAAATGGGGGACTTAAGACTACCAATGTATGATGCCATTTCATACTTTCCTAGAATATGTTGGACTGATTGTCTTTGGGGGATGTTATTTTTATAAAGACAACAGACTTAGTAGGGGGGTTACTAGCATTGAGGTCACCGGCATGAGGACACCCTAATCAATGATTAGTCTGGAATTCTTTTTTTTTTTTTTTTTTTTTTTTTTTTTTTTTTTTTTTTGGTTTTTCGAGACAGGGTTTCTCTGTGTAGCTTTGCGCCTTTCCTGGAGCTCACTTGGTAGCCCAGGCTGGCCTCGAACTCACAGAGATCCGCCTGGCTCTGCCTCCCGAGTGCTGGGATTAAAGGCGTGCGCCACCAACGCCCGGCTAGTCTGGAATTCTTTAAGAAAGGAGGAGATGCAGCAAGTTGATGAAATGAAATATAGAAGTGACTGCAGTTGAGAAGTTAGGATGAGGTGGGTCACTCCAGAATGTCAACCAAGAAAAGTCAGAATAAGAAAAATTACATATGGGAGGAACTCTGACAAAATGTGAGAAAAGTCTGTATTTGTTAATGCATTGGTGATTGGCATTACACATCATCCCGGGAGTTTAAAAAAATACAATGGGATCCTTCTTTGAGAAATCATTTCTACAATTGATAAAATATTTTATATTAAGTGCAACTCTCTGAAATCATGTCAGAAAAGAGGAACATTATGGACCATGTTTCTGTTAAAAGAAGTAGAAAAGAATCATTGAAGCAGATTTTGGGTTAGTCCAAGGTTCTTGGTAGAAAATTACTTTTGAGACGTGTTTGTTCCTAAAAATATCAGCTGAAGTCAAGATTTGGAGTTTTATCAGACCACAACAGCATGCACTATAACACCATTTGTATTATGCTATGTCCATATTCATTGGTTACTCAGATGAGAGCTTGGATCATGGTGAGTGGCACATCCTGGCTTTCATGTACTGAGGATGATAAGTGTTGTAAATGGAATGTATGTGATCCACATAGTTGGTTCTCAGGATGGCAACATATCTGTACATGAAGTCTGTGAGTCTAAGATCTTCAATAAACATTCTTCTGTGTGTCTTTTTTGAGGCCTTGATTGACTGTAAAACATCAAGTGAAATTGAGGTCTAGGATCAGACTGCCTCAAGGTTTCCTCTAACTACCACATGTGTTACTGATGTCCATTTGCTTTCATCTGTTAGGGAGCCATTGGCTCAACTGACAAGGTGTTTCTGGCTCCCTTTTGGTTAGGGTGTTGGATGAAGAAGAGAATATTCTGCCCACACATCCTTAAAGTTCAGGGCTTCTGAGTTTAATTCTTGCTCAGTAGGCTGCAAGTCTCAACTGATAGCAGTTTATGGTCAGGATGTTTCTTCTCTTGGATTGCCTGGACTCCTTTCACACAGGGCTTGGTCCTTGGCTACTTGATATCAGGGTTTGGCCTAGGAAGAGTTCATTGTGGTTGGAGCAGGCTTCATTTAAATTGTCTCTTCACACTGCACTTTCTAGGGTCAACATTAAGTCTGACCACGTATCTCTCATTGGGTTGGCAGGAGCTCTCTTGATTTTAGAGTTTGTGGTTTATCTTCAGCAAGGTCTATGGTTGGCCTGTAACATTTCCACTTTAGTTTGTTCTGAGTTTTGTATGAGCTCTAAATTCTTCCCCAGTCAATATTTGCCCCAGACCTCCTTCTTCATTTGGAGAGTGTCCCAGGTCTTCTTCTCTCCCTATTTTGGTTCAGGCTTTTGTCAGGAAAAGTGTTAGGCTCCTGTGTTCTCCTTTTCCTGCTTTGCCCCTGGCCTCTTTCATTTGAGGGATTGGTCTGGGCCCATGTCCTTTCTTATGTTGTCCCAATCTTCTTCAGGGTCAGAGGTGTGCTGAGGCAAATTCTCATCTTGGTGAGGGCCCTGGCTTCAGTCCAGGTAAAGTTGGGGCATAGATACTCTCCTTTTCTTTCTTTGAGCCAGGTCTTTTTCTTCTGAGGGATAGCGTAGGACTCACCTCCCTCTTGGTTGGGGCCAGCCTTCTTCATGGTCAAGGTTAGGCATGGGCAGTCTTTTCTTTTCTTTTTGTTTCATTTCAGTTTGTTAATTTTCCTTCTTCTCCTTTGCCCTTGGCTCTTCCATTTAATGGACTTGCCCAGGAATACCTCTGTTTTCCTCTGGGCCAGAGCTTATTCAGCTTCAGGTTTTGGTGAAGGCCTCTTTTAGGTCATGATTTGGCTTTTTCATTCCTAGGATTGGTCCCTGGCCTTTCTGGGTGAGGGAAGCCATTGCTAATGTAGGCGTTATTCTTGGTCTTCATCAAGTTCATCCTTAGGCCTTGGAATACTTCTCTCTTGACATCATAGTTCAGTGTTTAATCCTGGTCTACTTTCACTTTAGGTGTTTAGCAAGGGTTTTTTCAGGGGGCATGTTGGCCTGGGGTACTTTCAGGGTGTGTCTGTATCCAGTCAGCTTTTGTGTTAAAGTTAAGCCTGGTTACATTGATATTCTTGGACTGTTGGTACCTGTTTCTCTTAGGGTTGATGTGGGGGATACTTTTGAATGGAGGTTTGACTGAAGCTATTTTGTATTTGTAATTAGCCTTGGATTATGTTCAGGCTTTCTGTATAAAATAACATGTGGATATTGATAGAAGACTGTATTTATTGTGCTTCTCTTGCATCTCAAGTATATTCTGAGGAACATTGGCTCTTTCAAGGGAAATGGGCACAGACACCAACTCACAGCGCAGACTCCAGATGAAATAAACTACATATTACACAAATAGAAAGGTGAAGTAGGGAGGAGACGGTGGTGCTTGGGAGAGTCCTTGCTGTTGCATTGGTGACTGTGGCCACCATGTGCAAAATTGTTGCTTCTCAGTAAAGATAACAAAAGAGAGTCCTAACAAGGTCTCTGCTGCCTTTCCTTCCTTCTGTGGTCTGCTCCCATGAAGGCATATCACAGTCAGTTAATTTAACAGCAGAGGCTGGTCCTCTATTGATCTAGAGGCTGCCTTGATAGGCACATGTGGGTTGTACAGATCTTCATTGGGCCTCTTATGCAGTGTGGGCATGGTGTCCTCTCCTGTATGTCATTCATGGCATGCACTATGAGGGTATTCCTCTTGTTCTTGCTATGGAAACACTTCTCAAAATGTCATTTGTCTTCTACCTTGAACCCCTGGAACAATGAACCATTCCTTTGTGATCCCTTTCAAGAAAGCTCCTTGTCATGTCTACTCACTGATGTGAGATCAGGTCTTCCCACAAAGAATGTCTGCACTGATTTACCAGATTGATTCCTGCGCATGTTATTATTGTTGTGAATCATAGCCCACTTTAATAGAGTGAGCTGTCAAGGGCACACATGTAACCATGACAATGATTCCTTGTGTAGTGTCACAGAGGCCAGGCCACACTCTGCTCAGTGAAGCACAAAAGTGGTCAAGCTATGCAGATGTCTTTGGACTGGTAATTAGGGGAGGTGTACGAAGGCTACATTTATCATCATTGCTTGGGGACAACTTCCCACCCAATTGTCCTGTCCTACTACAGAAGCTCACTGCTGAGAAGAGGAAGGTCATTGGGGAAGGGTCAGACTCAGTCCGTATGTATATGGTTCAAATACTGGTCTATCATTTCTGAGACTCAGTTTATCATCAAGAGTCTCTCTTTATGAAGCTTTTATTGTGCCATCTGCAGTACCTGGGTTTGGGGAACAGAGCTGTTTGAAATTTTGCCCTCCAGCCTGTCCCTTCACCATCATTAAACACACCTTGAAGTGGGATTGACCAGAAAGCAGAAAGCCATGAGGCTTGCCCTACCTCTTCTCATCATGGTAGTTGATGACTTCTGAAGCTGTCACTCACTGGATAGCAGTGTAACAGCAGTCCATCCTGTCCCATTTGGAAAGTGGAGTCCTGGGTCAGGTGCTGACTCTGCCTCAACTGTTGTCACCTTTTCTAACAAACACAAGTGGAGATTAGTAGTAGAACACAATGGACATATCCCACTCTGGGCATACCGCTTCCCAATCTCTTAGTGTCCCTTGCCTTCATGCCTCTCTCCTTCCCTGAAAGTTTATCCCTCAAGGCTGGTCTCAGATTTCCAGCAATCCTTCTAACTCAGGGTCCTCATTATTGGTTTCCCTTTTTATTCTTCTTTGTGGGATGACTCATCCTTAACAGACTTGAGGGCCAGCTGCCCCAAACAATTGAAAAAGATACTTTCTGAGAGGCAGCCTGGGTCTGCCTAATGGTCTTAGCAACAGCAGCTGAAACATGATCTGCAAATGACCTGGACCAATGAGAGACATCCATGTCACACCAGTTCATGCATATTCATCAGACCTCCCGCCCCCATGGAGGGGTGGATGGTATATAAGGCTTGCCTCTAACTGAATAAACTGAGCTTGTTGTTTCCACATTCTCCCTGAGTCTGTGTGAT
This sequence comes from Peromyscus maniculatus bairdii, assembly GCF_049852395.1. Lineage (NCBI taxonomy): Eukaryota > Metazoa > Chordata > Mammalia > Rodentia > Cricetidae > Peromyscus > Peromyscus maniculatus. Next base: position 62,283,154 of record NC_134874.1, on the reverse strand, counting down.
TTGACTCTGTGCCTACTTGGCCCCTCCCACAAAGGGAACAACAGCAAAAGACTCTGCTACACTTCTTTACCATGGATGCTTTTTTCTTGCCCTAAGGCAACATTTGAAGGGTATTGGGAAGGAGGCATCTTAGCTCTCTGAGGAGTTAGTCAAGGTATCACAGCGTTCCATTCCCCTATCTTACTGTAGATGGAAACCTACACTTAAGAATTGTGGCATGCAAAACTCTTAATCACCATAGGCGGAGTAAACAAAATATTCCAGGATAAAACCAGATTTAATCAATACCTGTCCACAAACCCAGCCCTACAGAAAGCACTAGAAGGGAAAATTCAACCCAAAGAAGCTAAACACATCCATGAAAAATCAAGCAATAGATAATCCTACACCAACATACACCACAGAAGGACAACACAACACAACCAAAAAAATAACAGGAATTAACAATCACTGGTCATTAATATCCATCAATATCAATGGTCTCAACTCACCTATAAAAAGACACAGGCTAACAGAATGGATTAGAAAACAGGACCCATCCATATGCTGCATACAAGAAACACACCTTAACTCCAAAGACAGACACTACCTCCGAGTAAAGGGCTGGGAAAAAGTTTTCCAAGCAAATGGACCTAAGAAACAAGCTGGTGTAGCTATCCTAATATCTAATAAAATAGACTTCAAACTAAAATCAATCAAAAGAGACCAGGATGGACATTACATATTCATCACAGGAAAAATCCACCAAGATGAAGTCTCGATTCTAAACATTTATGCTCCAAATACAAAAGCACCCACATTCATAAAAGAAACACTACTAAAGTTTAAAACGCACATCAAACCCCACACATTAGTAGTGGGAGACTTTAACACACCACTCTCACCAAAAGATAGATCTACCAGACTGAAACTTAACAAAGAAATAAAGGACCTAACAGATGTTATGACTCAAATGGACCTAACAGATATCTACAGAATATTCCATCCTAACACAAAAGAATATACCTTCTTCTCAGCACCCCATGGAACCTTCTCAAAAATTGACCACATGCTTGGACACAAAACAAATCTCAACAGATACAAAAAAATTGGAATAACCTCCTGTATTTTATCAGACCACCAAGCCTTAAAGTTAGAACTCAATAACAACAAAAATTATAGAAAACCCACAAACTCATGGAAACTGAATAATACCCACCTGAAACATCAATGGGTCAAGGAAGAAATAAAGACAGAAATTAAAGAGTTCCTAGAATTCAATGAAAATGAAAGTACAACATACCCAAACTTATGGGACACTATGAAAGCAGTGCTAAGAGGAAAATTCATAGCTCTAAATGCACACATAAAGAAGATGGAGCAATCCCATACCAATGAATTAACAGCACAACTGAAAGCTCTAGAACAAAAAGAAACAAACTCACCCAGGAGAAATAGACGCCAGGAAATAATCAAATTGAGGGCTGAAATCAACGAAATAGAAAACAAGAGAACAATACAAAAAATCAATGAAACAAAGAGTTGGTTCTTTGAAAAAATCAACAAGATAGACAAACCACTAGCCAAATTAATCAAAAAGCAAAGAGAGAACACCCAAATTCACAAAATCAGAAATGAAAAGGGAGACATAACAACAGACAATGAGGAAATCCAGAGAATCATCAGATCATACTTCAAAAACCTGTACTCCACAAAAATGGAAAACCAGGAAGAAATGGACAATTTTCTGGATAAATACCAAATACCAAAATTAAATCAAGACCAGATAAACCATTTAAATAGACCAATAACCCCTAAAGAAATAGAAACAGTCATCAAAAGTCTCCCAACTAAAAAAAGCCCAGGACCAGATGGTTTTAGTGCAGAATTCTACCAGACTTTCAAAGAAGAACTAATACCAATCCTCTTCAAAGTGTTCCACACAATAGAAACAGAAGGAACACTACCAAACTCTTTTTATGAGGCTACAATTACCCTGATACCCAAACCACACAAAGATGCAACAAAGAAAGAGAACTACAGACCAATCTCCCTCATGAACATTGATGCAAAAATACTCAACAAAATATTGGCAAACCGAATCCAAGAATACATCAAAACAATCATCCATCACGACCAAGTAGGATTCATCCCAGGGATGCAAGGATGGTTCAACATACGGAAATCAGTCAACGTAATACACCATATAAACAAACTGAAAGAAAAAAACCACATGATCATCTCCCTAGATGCTGAAAAAGCCTTTGACAAAATCCAACACCCCTTCATGATAAAGGTCTTAGAAAGAATAGGAATACAAGGAACATTTCTAAACATAATAAAAGCAATTTATAGCAAGCCAACAGCAAACATCAAATTAAATGGAGAGAAACTCAAAGCGATACCACTAAATTCAGGAACAAGACAAGGCTGTCCACTCTCCCCATATTTATTCAATATAGTACTAGAAGTTCTAGCTAGAGCAATAAGACAACAAAAGGAGATCAAAGGGATACAAATAGGCAAGGAAGAAGTCAAACTTTCACTATTTGCAGATGATATGATAGTATACATAAGTGACCCCAAAAACTCTACCAGGGAACTTCTACAGCTGATAAACTCCTTCAGTAAAGTGGCAGGATACAAGATCAACTCAAAAAAATCAGTAGCCCTCCTATACACAAATGATAAAAGGGCTGAGAAAGAAGTCAGAGAAACATCACCCTTTACAATAGCCACAAATAATATAAAATACCTTGGGATAACACTAACTAAACAAGTGAAAGACCTTTTTGATAAGAACTTTAAATCTCTAAAGAAAGAAATTGAAGAAGATATCAGAAAATGGAAGGATCTCCCATGCTCATGGATAGGCAGGATTAACATAGTAAAAATGGCAATCTTACCAAAAGCAATCTACAGATTCAATGCAATCCCCATCAAAATCCCAACACAATTCTTCACAGACTTGGAAAGAAAAATACTCAACTTTATATGGAAAAACAAAAGACCCAGGATAGCTAAAAGAATCCTATACGATAAAGCAACCCTTGGAGGCATCACCATCCCGGACCTCAAACTCTACTATAGAGCTATAGTAATAAAAACAGCTTGGTACTGGTATAAAAACCGACATACGGACCAATGGAATCGAATTGAAGACCCTGACATTAATCCATGCACATATGAACACCTGGTTTTTGACAAAGGAGCCAAAACTATACAATGGAACAAAGAAAGTATCTTCAACAAATGGTGCTGGCATAACTGGATGTCAATATGTAAAAGATTACAAATAGATCCATATCTGTCACCATGCACAAAACTCAAGTCCAAGTGGATCAAAGACCTAAACATAAATCCAGTTACACTAAACTTAATAGAAAAGAAGATAGGAAGCACTCTTGAACGCATTGGCACTGGAGACCATTTCCTAAATAAAACACCGACAGCACAAACCCTGAGCACAACCATTAATAAATGGGACCTCTCAAAACTGAGAAACTTTTGCAGGGCAAAAGACACAGTCAATAAGACAAAAAGACACCCAACAGATTGGGAAAAGATCTTCACCAACCCCACATCTGACAGAGGATTGATCTCCACAATATATAAAGAACTCAAGAAACTAGACATCAAAGCACTGAACAGTCCAATTAAAAAATGGGCTAAAGAGCTAAACAGAGAATTCACAAAACAAGAACTACAAATGGCTGAAAGACATTTAAAGAAATGCTCAACATCCTTAATCATCAGAGAAATGCAAATCAAAACGACTCTGAGATACCACCTTACACCTGTTAGAATGGCTAAGATCAAAAACACCAATGACAACCAATGTTGGAGAGGATGTGGAGCAAAGGGAACACTCCTCCACTGTTGGTGGGAATGTAAACTTGTACAACCACTGTGGAAATCAGTATGGCGGTTTCTCAGAAAATTAGGAATCGAACTACCTCAAGACCCAGCCATCCCACTCTTGGGCATATACCCAAAGAATGCTGATACATACCATAAAGATACATGCTCAGCTATGTTCATAGCAGCACTATTTGTAATAGCCAGAACCTGGAAACAACCTAGATGCCCATCAACGGAAGAATGGATGAAAAAAATGTGGTACATATACACAATGGAGTACTACTCAGCAGAGAAAAACAATGAAAGCATGAAATTTGCAGGCAAATGGATGGAACTAGAAAAAATCATCCTGAGTGAGGTAACCCAAACCCAGAAAGACAGTTATGGTATGTACTCACTCATTGGTGGATTCTAGATATAAAATGAACAATCAGACCACAACCCATAGAACCATAGAGGCTATATACATAGCATGGAGGTCCCTAGGATGACTGTGGCATATAATCAATTTCAGTTTTACTCAATTATTGAAAAAAAAAATAGCCAAATGAATGGAAACACATGAACTATGAACCAAAGGCTGAGGGGCTCCCAGCTGGATCAGGCCCTCTGAATAGGTGAGACAGTTGATTGGCTTGATCAGTTTGAGAGGCATCTAGGCAGTGGGACCAAGTCCTGTGCTCATTCCATGAGTTGGCTGTTTGAAACCAGGAACTTATGCAGGGACACTTGGCTTAGTCTGGGAAGAAGGGACTGGACCTCCCTGGACTGAGTCTACCAAGTTGATCACAGTCCTCGGGGGAGGACTTGTCCTGGAGGAGGTGGGAATGGAGGGTGGGCTGGGGGTAAGGGGAGGGTGTGGGAGGGGGGAGAATAGGGGAACCCATGGCTGATATGTAGAACTGAATGGTATTGTAAAATAAAAAATATATATCACAAAAAAAAAAAAAAAAAAAGAATTGTGGCATGCAAAGAAAAAAAAAAAAGAAAACAAAACTGAATTAACAACTTTTTCTACTGGTCCTCAACCAATCAAATCTCAGTTGTAAAAGAAAAACTGTGGGGAAATTCTTCCTGTGATTTCTAGATGAAGTATTAGCATTGTGCTACCCTCAAAGCCAGACAGGATTTAGGGAGGGTGGCCTCAATTAAACCAGCTATCTAATCACAGAGCTTGAAAAAATTTTTCTGTCTACAACAGCAGAATCTGGAAGAAGAGACGTTACACAGTTGCCCAGCAGAGATGCCTCTTTGCTGTCTCAGCCTGGATGCCTGTGGCAGCAGTTGCATTAGGAACACCCCACCTGGAAGTCTTCCTGTCAACATCATTGGATCCTGGGAACCCACAATTTCCTGCTCTTCACCAAGTTCTGGATGGCCAGTAACTATTGTTAGACTTTTTGATGGGGGTAATTTATTGTAATCTGAAAGAGCAGTGGAGGAGAAAGGAGAAACTGAAAACTTATCTGTGCTTGGTGTCAAATGGTATCTGAGGGACTTAACATGTGACATCGATTGTAGATCTCCATCTAAGAAAGACGCTGAAACATCTACACATTGTTAGTAACATCTTAGACAACATCAGTGCTCTAGAAGCATGGAAGTTCCATGCACAGAATGAAGCATGATCAAGCATGCCCCACCCCACAGTAATAGTGCTACTACCCCATCGTAAAGGATGAAGGCACCATCAGTGTTGTGCCAAAATACATACATGCTTGTTTCCATACAACACACAAAAATATGTGCCCACATTCATACATTTAAAAACATATATGTGTCTACACCTTTGCATGCACGCGTGCGCGCGCGCACGCACGCGCGCACACACACACACACACACACACACACACACACACACACACAAAGAGAGAGAGAATTATAGTTTGAAATTAAAATAGATGTATAATAAATTGGCAAAACAAGAAATTAAAAAGAAACAAACAACGTTTGTGGCATTGGTATGCATGTGTATGGTATGCATGTTGTATGCAGAACTATGACTATAGTTGTGTGCATATTTTCATAAGTATCTATATGATATACCTAATATGTACAACCATATCTAACTGTATATACATGCGTATATAAATATAAAGATAAACTGGAATCCTAACTCCCAGACACCAGCCAAGGAGGCAGCAGAACTTTCCTAGTGGCCGGCTTAATGTGTTTGCTCTTTCCTGCCTTCAACTCTGAGTGCCTGTTATGTTTATTAACAGTATCATTCATTTGAAACAAAATTCTGCACAAATTTTTCACAATGCCCTTTAATATTAAAATATTCTCTAACTTTCAGAACCACAAGAAAACACTCTAAGGCAAAAAGCCACGAGTTGATCATGAAAAGTACCAGGGAAGGGCCAATGAGATGGCTAGTTTGGTGGAAGGAAAACGCTTACTCTTCCTAATTTGTTCATTGACCTCCATATGGACAGAATAACAAAAAGGCATGGCATATATTGCATGTTCATTCTCTCTTTATCGTACGTATGTATTTATTTCCTCATCTCTAAATAAGTAAATAGATAAATGTTATTATTTTAAATATTAATCAGAAAATATCTATACACTCATCATATGAAATACTTAATTTTTAAAAATAATGAAAAAATTCTCATGCAGCTCACAACTGTTTGTAACTCCAGGACCAGAGGTTTCGACACCCTCACACAGGCATACATGAAGGCAAAACTCCAATGCACATAAAATAATGAATAAACAATTAAATATTTGTAGGAGTTAGTGGGGTCAGTAGCCCCACAAGCATCCCACAGAACTAAATAACCTAGGCTCATAATGATTCAGAGACTGAACCACCAATCAGGGAGTATGCATGGGACTGACCTATGTCCTCTGCATATATTTTATAGTTGTATAACTTGGTCTTCTTTTGAGACACCTAACAGTGGGAGCGGATCTTGTCTCTAATGCCTGCTTTTGGGACCCATTCCTCCTACTGAATTGCTATGTCCTGCCTTAATGTAAGAAGTCATGCCTAGTCTCACCACAACATGATATAACGTGGCAGGCAGATATGCACAGGAGGCCTGATCATTTTTGAAGAGAAAAAAGAAAAGGAGGAATGGATGGGGAGCAGGAAGAGTAGAGTTTGGGGGAAGAACTGAGAGGAGAGGATGGAGGGAAATTTTGGTTAGGATGTAAAAACAAAAATAAACAAATAAATAAAACCAAATTTATTCCAAAAGAGGGAGAATATTGATGGTTATCATATTTAAATTTGAGATACTAAAAGAATGTCCCTCCAGGGACATTGCCTCTTATTCTAACTTTATAATGTGTTTGCAGTTGTACAGGGATTGCTGGGGATGACTTTCTGTATGCTGTGAATGTGTTGCTCTGAGAGACTTATAAATAAACGCTGGTTGGACAGTAGCCAGGAAAGGAGTATAGTATTGGCAGGATAAGCAGAGAGGAGAATGCTGGGAGTGGAAGGCTGAGTCAAGAGAAGCCACTGCCACCATGAGAAGTAAGATGTAAAGTACCGGTAAGCCACAAGCCACTTGGCAACTTATAGATTAATAGAAATGGGTGAATTTAAGATTTAAGAACTAGATAGCAAGAAGCCTGCCGCGGCCATACAGTTTATAATTAATATAAGTCTCTGTGTGTTTACTTGAGTCTGAGCTGCTGAAGGAGCTGGGTGGACACAGGAAAACTCCAACTACAAGGGATAATTAAATCATGTTAGACATAATTTTGAGCTGTTCTAATACATAATGTGTTTGTGTTATACTTGGAATAATAATATCTTGTTTAGGCAATATTAAGACCTGGTTATTGTTTTACATTTAGAAATTAATCATGACATCAAAAGATATAATTATGTGTCAAATTGACAAGGGTGCAATTGTGATAGCTATTTTTGTTTGTCAATTTTATTACATGTGAATTTTATTAAAACCCCAAAATGGAGGGGCATGCCTGTGAGGTGTTTTTGCTTAATTTGAAGAGAGAAGATCCACATGTAATCCTGATCTTTGCATTAGAAAGACATTCCCTTAATCTGGATATTGATGAGGAAAGAAACACCTATAACTCAGATGTTTTGAGCCCCAAATCCCCACCTGTAATCTTAGCCAGGCCTTGTGCTGGAAGCCCATATAACGAAATGGAAGAAGGGAGTTTTGCTCCTTAGCTGCTTGCTCTCACCTTGCTAGCAAGTCCATGCCTTCACTGCCATGTGAGCCAATTTCCTTGTGACTCCAGACTATACTGCTGATGGGCTGAGACATCAAGCATAGTGGACTGTGCAAGTATTGGATTTGAGGACTTTGCCATTATAGCCAGCCAATGTTCAATTAGCTGGACCACAGCCTCTAAGTCATTCTAAAACATAGCCTTTTGTATATATAGAAATTCATTCTGTTACCCCATAAAACCCTGACCAGTGCACCAGACAGGTATAGAATTTTTAGAGTAGTTTGGGCCTGACAATAGCTCTGAGTCCCATGGCTGGGAAATCCTTGTGCAACTCAAGATTCCTGGAACTTACTGAGATACATCAAAACCTATGAGTTCAGGGTTTACAGGAGTGTGAAACCTCACCTGCCTAAAGAAGAGGCTCAGAGTGAAGTTTGAAATTGCATTTTATTCATAAAAATACATTCATTTTATTCAATGGGGGCTTTTAAAACAGCAGTCCTAAAAATAATGTATAGCCTTAGCAAACTATTAAAAGAATGACAAGAATAAAAGAAATAACAACAATTAACAAAACCTTAAACCAAAATGAAGAAAACCAAAATCCAAAGCATAAAAATACCAACATATAAACAAAAAAATTAAGCAAATTTCAGGATCAAGTGGTATTTCATTATGGAAGATCAAATGAGGTGAGGAACTGTCTTATTCTCTGCAGTGAATTATCTTCAGCAAAACTTGCACATGACATGGCTTCAAGTCAGCTTGCACAAGTCAGCTTCAGCACTGCACTGGAGAGAATCTTATGCTTTTGGGTGTGGTCTGTCTGGATGGCAGTGTGATGTTAACACAGTCTTCCTTGTCAGATTTCCCATCACATATGCAGTCAGCTTGTCAAAGCCCTTGATAGGAAGCTGACAGAAGAACTCTTGCTCACCCACATGTCCTCTTCATTTTGTTTTGCCCCTCACTGGGGCCATGTGCTGATGGATGTCACAGTTCTTAGTAATTTGTGTTGTGTCCTCTGAATCTCAGACTATTTGTGATACAATCTTTTCTCTGGGAATAGTGACCCACAGAGGTGAATCAGATTGTGGCTGGATGGCCTGATGGTAGGTTGATATTTGCCTCACTAGTGAGTTCACAGCTGAAAAGAGGTGGCATTTTCTGAGGATGTCGTGAATCTGGAGTGTAGAATATCATGTCTTACAGGTGTCTCTGGCTTCTTCCAGCCTCCTCGGTTTTCTGAAGAGGTCCTGTTAGGGAAAATCAGCAAAGAAAATATGATTCAGAAACAGTTTTTCTGTGCCACTGTCAAGAACAATCAGGGCCTATTCATCCCTAGTAAACAAAATTTAAGGAAGAAAACATACCCCATGAACACCCTGGCTGCTGGGGATGGGGCTCAATGGTGGCTTACTTGCCTGGAACATAGTGTTTCTGCACCACCAGCTCCTTCTGCAGGAGGCTCTCTTCCTGGGCTGTGGTCTGCTCCAGTTCCTGCTGGAGGTTTTCAAACCTAGGGGAGGAAGGCAGCTGGGGCATAAGCCTGGTGGGGACCTGCCACGTCAGCTTTTGAGACCCCACCAGCTCTACTCTGCTAGACAATTGAGCATTACCTTTCATCTGAGTTCATTCCTTGCTTCCCCAAGGGAAAAGGGTCAGAGAGCACCTGGGCAGGATTTTTTTCTCAGCTTTTAAAAACTGCTAGAAGTTGAACTGATAAGTACATACTGTGCTGGATTAGAAAAAAAACAGCATATTTCTCCAAAGACATCATTTTGGAGAAATATTAGTATGTTAAAGTCTTAGGCACAGTTCAGGAAAGATATCCCTGGCCTTGATTAGATACCAGATGAATGTGAACCTCTTGGAAAACTCTATGCCTGCCCTCTAGTGGATCCTACACAGCAGTGCAGAAAAGGCTCTGTTTATTCCTACACCTTAGATCCCTGCATGGGATTAACTTGTCAGCTCCTACTCTGTTTATGACCAAGAGTAAATCTTCTCATGAGAAAGTGATAAACACTGCAGAGAGCCTGCAATCAGCAGGAGTGTGCTGTATGCAAATCTGCAAAGGGTGGACACTTCTCTCTAAACGTGATGTTCCTGATGGAAAAAAATAGGGTACACACTTTCCTTCATGATCAATGATGCTCCTTTCCACGTTTCTGGCGGCCATGTGAATATTTGTGGGGAGATCTAATCTAAGAGATGAGATACTAGAGCATATAAGAGTTCTCAGAAAGGAAGAAGGGGACACAATCCCCATAAGACCAATGAGAGAGCATATTGCTTCCTGTTGACTGAGTCAGCAAAGACACTCTGAGTGGTTCTTTCCCTGGGGTGGCTGGCAGCTTTGCCAATTGACAAAACTCAAAGAGGACGGAGATCCAGGTACAGCGGACCCACTTGGATCCACCTTCTTCTGGAAGCCTGGGCTCCTACCTCATCTGGGACACAGTGAAGTGATGGTGCAGCTTTACTGCCAAGTCCCTTTGCCTGGTGAGCAGCTCCTTCTTCTTCATCAGGGAGTGAAGTTTTTCCTGAAGTCTTTGATGTTCCTGTTCATTAGAAGATTGTGTTTTTAGGGAAGGTTGTCCTCACCATGCACATAAACATGCATTCTCTCTCTCTCTCTCTCTCTCTCTCTCTCTCTCTCTCTCTCTCTCTCTCTCTCTATCACACACATGTATATGGATGCACACATACAAGCACACTACATTCCATCCACACTTTGTTTCCCAGATAACTCTTATGTAAGAAGAGATCACCTGGGATACTATGGAGAACAAAGTTACCTTTCATTAACCTACACCCTCTCTACCCATATTCCTGCCCAGAGCCAGGAAACTCAGGATGCTGTGAGCACAGGGATGTGGAGAAGATTGTGTACTTTTACTCGGCTTTGATAATTTTTCAGTTTATTTTTAGTTTATATGTGCAGATGTACAGCCTGCTTGTGTGTCTGTATAACATGTGCATGCCTGCTGACCTGGGAGAAGAATTCAGTGGGTAGATAAGTCAATGCAGTGCTTGCCTTGAAAACCTGTACACAGACAGGTGAACACCAGCGTTCCTTGATCTGTAATCTAAGCTCTCCTAGCAAGTTCCCCAGTCTGTGCATTGAAGGCTTAGTTCCCCAGCGCAGGACCACTGGATGGCAGTGGACCAGCCCCTTGCTCTCACTCAGTGCTTCCCTGTGCCTCCAAGGAGGGCAGCTTCCTCCTAATGAAGCTCTCTATACCACAGGTTGCCTCCATTTAGGTCCAAAAGAATGAGCTCAGAAAACTAGAAAATCTCTACAATCCGGAGTCCATAGTAACCTTTCCCCCAAGTAAGTTGATTGTGTCAGGGATTTCTTTGAGTAACAGAAGGTTGACTAACTCACAGCCAAATGACTGCATATATTATTCCATACTTAACAATATCCCATGGACCACATTGTATGTTTGCACTCATCAGTGATGGGTATCTGAATAGTTTCTCGTTGGGCTGTTCTGATGAGTCCTGCTGTATCCCTGTTGTCCCCTATTCTCTGTGGACACCACTTTCCATTCTGGAATCAATGCTCCACCCGAAGTCTGCAGTTCCACTTTCTGAATAATTGTACATAGCTTCTCACAGAGCTGCACCATTTTACACTACTAGCAATGTCTGAGAGTTCTCATTTCTCCCACCTCTCCATCAGGCTGATTTTAACTCAGTATGAAGAAGTTTGGAATAAAAGCAGTTTCTGAGTGCTGCATCTGCATGGACGGGTACTTGAATGGAATGGGTACTTGAGAGCCTAAGCAGTGCCCTGAGACAGCCTCTCCTCACACCTCAGCATAGCTGTGGGACTTCTGCTGGGCTGGGATGCCTCCACATGCCCCTCTACAGTTCAGAATTTCTCTGAGAATAAAGTCAAGGCCAGCTCCAAGGACCAGGTTAGCTGAACCAAGGTTAGGCAAAGGTGAAAGGAAAATGGCAGCAGGCGATGTGGAGAAGAATAAAACAGGATGCAAGGAAGTCATCAGTTGCCAGCCTCCTTTCACCCAGAGCAGAGAGGGACACAAACCTTTCCGGCCTCTCAGTAACCTCTCTCTCACCTTCATGAACCCCATTACTTTGGTTTTCTCCAGAGGATTTCTTTTCAGATAAATAATTCTGCCTCTACAAATACCTGAAAAACTTTTAGCTTGCATCAATTTGATGTTTTTGGTTTTAGTTAGCTTTGTGGACATGCAAAAGGATGGGCAGCTCTGTCTGTTCTTTGACGGAGGCAAAGTGGTACTAACCAGATTAGGCACAGTACTTTCTCATTGAAATCCATCTCCATCATTCTTAAAGATGTTCCATTGTTCCATGAGAGAGTGAACATACACATAGATGCTCAAACACACATTCTCATTCCACAAAGATACACATAGAGACAACACACACACACACACACACACACACACACACACACACACACACACACACACCTTTCTTGAAACCAGAAAGGCAAGGTAGAAGACTAGAATGTTGCAGCACCTTTTCTACTCCAGGGGGTGGTAGTGGGTCCTCCCTGCTGTCTACAAGCTTTTTAGACCCAGCTAAGCTCTTCTGCCCTGGCCTGAAGTTATTTCCCTTCCTAGGGAAGTTCTTATCACCAGACTCACGGATCATACAGAGAAGTAACAACCTCTGCACAACTGAGTTGGAGCACACAAAACCAAGTGCTGGGGAAGAAGGCGGGACATGAATCCTCCTGATAGATTTAAGTTGACCCATTATAGTCTCCTTACTAAACTAACCTAGAATCCTCTACAGAAGACATCAACAGCACCAGAGTCTAGAAGTCACCCATTGTCATTACCCAACAACTTTTGACCAGATTACAGTGCACATTATATGAAAACAGCCCCAGGCCAGTCAGTGGAAGGCTACTTAGGTCATCCCCAGCACTTTCTTAAATGCAGCACTCTATACAACTATGAGTTGGACTCTGTCCTAAGAGTGAGCTTCAAAATATCAGGTTTCATGTTGTGAAGCCAGTAGACAAAACAGACCTTTCCTGGGAAGTAACCTCTATGGTGTGAAAGAAAAGAAGTCTACTTTTTTATTTTTAAAAGTAGCCCCATTGTTTGATTTTTGTTATTTATTATAAGACACATTAATTCCAAAGTAATAAAAATGTTTAAAAATGAAGAGAAACCAACAAGTCAGTTCTCTTTCTGACCAAATAAACCATTTAGCAATGAAATGAGAAAGAAAATGACAGGATGCTCTACTGTGAGGAGACAGGAGATCCAAAGATCTGTGGCTATCCAGCTTAGCCAGAACAGAAATTTTCAGGTTCAGTGAGAAACTCGCGCTGAAGGGAATAAGGGAGAAAGCAACAGAGGACACTCAATGCCATCATCAGACCTTCTAAAACACTCACAGATGTATGTGCCCTCACACAGGCATACCTACACACAGACACAAATCCCTCAAATCATCAGTGATCAGAACGTAATGAGGAGGACATGACACTGGATGAGGATGACATTGCCAGTTGGTTTTAGACTCCTCACACTAGCTGTTATAAGTGAGCCCCACAGTTCTGCATCATTTTGGACTAAAAATGCATGGAGAAACATGCTATGTCTCTGCAGGCTATGTTGATGCAGTTGGCTCAAAACTGTCATCCTGACCCCCTCATTTCATAAGCCCTTGCCACATCCCTGGTCATCCAGTGAGCTTCAGAATGTTAGATCCAGGATGGGAGAACGGGCCAATGCCACTCACAGCAAACAGTACTGAGAAGCTGTTAATTTAGTTTTTTTCACTGTGAACCAACAGCTTGGCCAGGTAAAGAGAACACCATGGCAGTCTGGGAACAAGAGTGTAAAATGTCATATGATACCCAAAATGATGTCTATGAGTCCCGGTCATTTGGCTTTTTCATGGGGTGTTCCTCCTTTCATGCTGTGTCTGCTCTGATCTCACATGACCCCTGCCAAGCAAATGCGACCCAGACCCTTGACCTGACTCACTCAGATCTCTGTGGCCCCCATATAGCACGGCTCCTCCCATACTGACATACAGGTGAGTGGTATGTGATTGACCCGTCTCCCTCAATGTACTGCAGTTTCCAGCAGAGCAGAAGGATTTACTTGCTCTAAGAGGCTAACTCCCAGAAAGACTTGTGAATGATCACAGAAGTGAAGTAACTATTGGATGGGATGGGTCAGTTGGGTAAGTGAGTACATGGTTACATGAGTGTGTGTGTATGTGTGTGTATGGTCAGACTGGTGGCCAGGTTGGCCCTGCTGCTTCAACCTACCTGCAGCTGCCTTGTCCAGAGGTCATAAATCTTCTCATGGGCGTCTTCACAGAGCCTCTTTGCCTCCTCACAAGACTCTTGTAATAAAATCTGCTCCTCCTGCAGCTTTTTCTTGTCCTCTAGCAACATTCTCACTTTTTCCTTCAGCTGAGTCTGTTCACTCAGGTGCTGACTGTAGAGGGTGCTGAAATATCACCAAAAATGATGAGCTCCACCTCCATCTGCCACACCTGCCTCCTAATACCATGATTCCTGAAAGATCCAATGTCCCCATCCCCAACAGCCCTGCGCTGGAACCCACATTAGCCATGGCAGCATCACTCAGACTCAACAACAGTATTGCCATGCATGAGGCACTCCATGAACTCCCAAGGGGATTCCACTGAGGCACCAGGGTGAGCACAAAGACTGAGAACAGTGATGCTCAAAGTGGAGCTCCCTGGTCTCAGCACTTATATCACCTGAAATCTTTAAAACAGGCAAATCCTCAGGCCTACTATCAATCTCTACACAGACAACACACAACACACACACACACACACACACACACACACACACACACACACACACACTGTAAGGGAGCCAGGGAGCCTCTCAGAGACAGCACAGAACAAACTGAGACACCAAATCCTTAGCACAAAGATATATTTCTCCAGCAGGGCAAGCTTGGCACTGGGAGCCTGCCTTTGGATCAGGCAAAAGCAGAGTACACACAGCAGTCTTTTTTCAGCAGTGGGATTTTAAATAGAAAGTTTGAGTCTGTGCTAGGGTGAGTTGCTGAGATCTGATTGGACAGGTTGGCAAGTGTAGCCGAGGAATATATTTTGATGGTGGGACTTTGATGTTTAGTTTCAAGAATGAGTCAGTGTTCACAAAAGGGAATGAATTTGGGAACTAAATTTAGGAATGTAATCTAGTGGTTTATCAAGGGAGAGGGAAGTGAAAAGGGCAAAACCTGAAACTGCCATGATTGTGATGTTTGGACCCCTTAGAGGGCAATTCACATGCACAGAAACCCATACACAATTAGGATGTCAAGAAATGTAGGTAGGTTGCATTGTCTCACAGTATAAGGAACAAGACCAGAGAGGAGCAGGGATGGACTCCAGGCCTTCCAGTCACACACACAGAAGGACCAAGTAGAACCACCAGGCCGTTCAAGCTGCTCCCAGAGCAACAAGCAAAAGTAAATATCTTGTCAAATACAGAGACTCAGGTTAAACTCAGAGCACCCAGTAACTCCTACAAGCCAACACCTGCCAAAGCCTTTTGAAATGCATGTTGTGATCTTACACCCTACTGCCCTTCTCTGTGGATTGTGATTCATGCCACAGGCTCTGGTTTACATTAGGAGGAATCAGAACAGCCTGTGTCCCATCTCACTCCTACAGGCTTCAGTTCTGCCTCTCAGATGCATTCAGGAAATTTTTTTTTGTGCAGATCACCCTGGAAGTTCAGCTTCCAGTGACCCAAGGACTGCTGGAATTGACACAGTAGGGTCAAAACATTCTCCAGAAAACAGGGCATGATGAATACCTGTTGTTCAACTCATTGTTGTAATGGGCCAGGAATTCACGCAGTTTATTCCTGTCATTGGTCATTATCTGTAGCTGAAGTTTCAGTTTTTCCACCTGGTTCAGCTGCTGCTCCTGCTCAGTGAGGAAGAAGGGTGTGAATGATGCCTTCCTTGCAGTCCCTGTAGGTACATAAACACAAATGAATTTCTACAGATGAATGGCATACGCCAAGAAGATCATTTGGTGTCCCAAGAGGAGGCCTGAGGAAGAGGAAATGCATGGAACCCAGTGAAGCCCTCAAAGATCAGCTCAGCTCTCTTTAAGCTGGGCCTCATAAGCCATGTGTCTGTCTCCCATCCCCATGGCTAGATATATGCCTCAGCCCCTGCTGCTGCCCCACTGGCCCTGAAAGACATAAGCAAGGCCAGCCATGTTGGTTTGGAATTGTCAGCTCTTACCTGATGTGTGGTATTGTGTTCCCCAAAATATTGTGTACCATAATAAACTTATCTGGGTTCAAAGAACGGACAGCCACTAGATACAGTGGCTAGAAAGTAGTGGAATTCACTCCTTTAATCCTAATGTTCCAGAGGCAGAAATCCCTCTGGATCTCTGTGAATTCAAGGCCACATTGGAAACAGCCAGGCATGGTGACTCACGCCTTTAATCCTAGGGAGTGATGGCAGGAAGTAGAAAGGTATATAAGGCATAAGGACCAGAAACTAGAAGCTTTTGGCTGGTTAAGCACTCAGGCTTTTGAGCAGCAATTCAGCTGAGAGCCATTGGTATAAGCACACAGAAGCTTCAAGTCTGAGGAAACAGGATCAGCTGAGGAACTGTAGAGGTGAGGAAGCTGTGGCTTGTTCTGCTTCTCTGATCTTCCAGCATTTACCCCAATACCTGGCTCAGGTTTGAGTTTATTAATAAGAATTGTAAGACTCATGCTACACTGATGTGATGCAAGATGTCCAGGAGTCTCTACTGCTTTTCACCTCCCAGCCCTGATAACCTGTGTCCACGACTAATAGGAAGTGAATGTCTCAGACCTGGGTATGGGGATGGAAAGTTTCCCTCCTTGGTATTTACATCAGATATAAAGTGCAACAACATCCCATTCTAATACCACATTAGTGGTTCTGGGCCTCCTGTTGCATTCTTTGCCACTCAGAATGAACTGAAGGAGGTCACAGCACAGCAGCTGCAGCCTTGACCATTCCTGGCCCTCTGCCAACTAACCATCAGGAATCCTCCACCTTTGATCTGCTCTTTAGGAACCCGGATAAGCAGCATAGGCCCATTGCTTCAAGATCACAGCTACTGGACCCCATTACTAGAAGGTCTTTTTCTAGCCTCACCTCCTCCTTAGGAAAGCCTCCTTAGGGCTCTCTCTGCCAATCAGTGTGATCAGTCATGCCAATATGTCAGTTGGTGAACTCTATAAGCACTTAGTGAATGCCTCAAAGGCAGTTGGCATTGCCACAACACTGGTGATTTCACAGAAGTTGCCAAGGGCTCTCCAGGATACAATAGAATTTCCAGAGAATGGACTGTTAGGGCCACTGCCAATGGTCATCACCTATCTGATAGCAAACTCTTCCCAAATTCACCAATAGCCAAGCTGCCCTTTCCAGGAGCCTTTCCTGAGACACAGGGGAAGGCCTTTCAGCACCTCCTCCTTCCAATCTGGAGATCTCTCTGATTCATTAGAATCTAGTTCATTCTAATTCAATAGTTTATCATGTGTGGAGAGCAAGACTCATTTTCTAAACACTGCCCAGGAATGGCTCCTCTCATCCTGATAATCACCAGCTAATAAAATGAGAAATTAAAGATGCTAAGAAATTAGCTCAGGATTATGGGGAAAGAAGGTCAGTTCCATGAGATGAACAAGCACATTAAAGAAAATCCACAGGGCATTTACACTGAATGGGAATGGTGGAGGATTATGTGGGTCCTGTCAAAACAATGATAAGTCATATAGTAAATGCTGGAACTTTTGCCAAAACCTCCAGCAGAATACATTCCAACCATCATGATGTTAGCAAAGGTGTTATCAACCATTGAAAGGTATGACTGAAAATACCTAAAGACTGGGCATCCCCAGGTGAGCCGTCAGACACCAAGAACAAATACTTACAGGAAGAGTGATGTCCCAGTCCTGCACTCAAGGTAGAGGAAAGAGGACTGGCTTGTGAGAGGGCAGCAACTCAGAAACCTTAGGGGTCACTGA
This sequence comes from Peromyscus maniculatus bairdii, assembly GCF_049852395.1. Taxonomy (NCBI): domain Eukaryota; kingdom Metazoa; phylum Chordata; class Mammalia; order Rodentia; family Cricetidae; genus Peromyscus; species Peromyscus maniculatus. The sequence continues at coordinate 62,265,108 of NC_134874.1, read as the reverse complement.
CATGCGGCAATACTTGGTGGCTCCTGCCCTGCCAGTGGTTGTTATTTAAAATGTGAGACTCTCTAGCTCTGGCCAGGGGACTTTACTCTCCCTGTTATTAGTGACACACACCAAAAGAAATCCAGTGTGGGTGAAGTGCAGGGCTGGAACTGAAAGCTCTTTAGTCCCTCTGTGCTTCCTTCCCACTCAGAGTGAAAGCAGAGGGCCCTAAACAGAGCAGCTGCAGCCTTGACCATCCCTGGCTCTTTGCCAAACTAACCATGGAAAATTCTCAACTCTGGGTCTGCTCTTGAAGAACTCAAAGGACAAGGATAGGCCCATTGCTTCTCAGAAACTCTCCCCTCTTGAGCCCCACTCCTGGAAGGATCAGCTGAAGCCTTCCTCCTTCAGGAAACTCCCCATCCCTTCCCCAGGACTCACTGTGCTTTCCGCAGAACCATGGAGACTAAAGGCCATCTTCCTTCTGCCTCCCTCTGATCTCCCTGTGCTCGCCATCCTTTCTCCCAAGAATCCTGTTCAATCTAGTCAGCATGTCTGTAGGTGAAACATGAGACACTGCACCAATGCCCCAATGACAGTTGGTGTTACCACAACACTGGTGACATCACATGGAATGCCAGGGCTCTCCAGGAGACAGTAGAATGTCCATGTGCTGATGTCACATGGTCTAGCCATTACTTCCCTGCTACCCTTTGCTTTGCATTTAATATCTATCTAAGAGTAAGCACACACAATATTTGTCTTTCCGGATCTCTGTTACTTCCATGAGTATCTAGTTCCATCCATTTGCCTACAAATTTCATGATGTCACTATTTTTTTACCACTGGGTTATATTCCATAGTGTAAAGCTACCACATTTATATTATTATATCCTTCAGTTGAGGGTCATCTTGGTTGTTTTCTGGTTCTGGTTATTACAAATAATGCTGCTATAAACATGGTTGAGCAAGTGACCTGTGGCATGATTGAGCATCCTTTGGGTATATGCCCAAGAGTGGTATTGCTGTGTCTTAATGTAAGTAGATTCCTAACTTTCTGAGGTACTGCCCTACTGATTGCCTGAGGGGCTGTACAAGTTTGCACTCCACCACCAGTGGAGGAGTGTTCCCATTGCTCCACATCCTCTCCAACATAAGCTGTCATTAATGGATTTGATCTTAGTCATTCTGATAGGTATAAGATGGTATCAGTGTTGTTTTGATTTGCATTTGCCTGATGGCTAAGGATTTTGAGCAATTCCTTAAATTTCTTTTGCCATTTAATATTCTTCTGTTTCAAATTCTCTGTTTAGATCTGTACCCCATTTTTTAAATTGGATTACTTGGTAATCTGATGTCTAGTTTATTGAGTTCCTTATACATTTTTTAAATCATCCCTCTGTCAGATGTGGGCTTGTGAAGATCTTTTCCCATTCTGTGGGCTATCATTTTGTTTTGTTGACCCTGTGTAGCACAAATCTTAACAGTTGGTATTAATAAAAACAAACCTGGAGCTAGGTATTGGGGTGAACGCTGAAAAATCAGAGAAACAGAACAAGCCTCAGCTAACCTCAGCTCACCAATTTTTCAGCCAATTCTGTTTCCTCAGACTGGAAGCCTCTGAGTCCTCATCTGAATGGATCTCAGCTGAACTGCTGCTAAAAGCCAAAAGCTTAAAAGAGGCTATAGTACCTGGTCCTCACACATTATATACCTTTCTGCTTCCTGCCATCACTTCCTGGGATGAAAGGCATGAGCACCAGGAACTAGAGCCTTTTTTTAAAGCTTTTAGCTTTTATAGATATAATCAGGAATAGGAAGCATCCCTTATATACAACTCACATCGGATCTCATATGGGTCTGCCAGGCCCTCTAGCACAAGGTAATAACTAGATCAATAAAGTATGGATAGGGAATGTGCTGGAGGCTAGACAATTTCAGAAAAAGTATCATGTCAATAGTAAAGATTTAAAAAAGGATTTATCCATAACCTGGCAACAAGCCAAGGAAATTGTAAGGAAATGTCCTCCTATTTCTTTTTACAATCAGACTCAATTACCAGCAGAATGTAACCCAAAGTGTACTTAGAGGAATGAAATCTGGCAGATGGATGTGTTTCACTTTGTGGAATTTGGGAAATTGAAATATGTATATCACGCTATTGATACTTATTCAAGATTTCTATGGGCAACTGCTCTGAGTTCTGAAAAAGCTGATACAGTAAACACATATTTGCCAGAAGTTATAGCCAACATGGGTATTCCTGTACAAATTAAAACTGACAATGCTCCAGCATATGTCTCTGGTAAAACGAAACATTTTTTTTTTTTGCTTATTACAATATAAAGCATATTACAGTTTTACCACGTAATCCTACAGGCCAAGTAGTTGTAGAAAGATCAAATTGAACTCTAAAGGATATGCTAAATAAACAGAAAGAGGTAACAAAAAACCCAGAAATAGATTACATAATGCCCTATTAACTTTGAATTTTCTCAATACTAATGAGAAAGGAACAACAGCTGCCGAGAGACATTGGATAATAGAAAAAAACTACAGGATCAAATCAGCTTATATACTTTAAAGATATGCTGACCTCAGAATGGTAACCAAGATGATGGTATTGTGTTCCCCAAAATATTGTGTACTCTAATAAATTTATCTGGGGTCAGAGAACAGACAGCCACTAAATACAAAGGCTAGAAAATGGTGGCACTCACACCTTTAATCCTAGCATTCCAGAAATAGAAATCCCTCTGGATCTCTGTGAGTTCAAGGCCACATTGGAAACAGCCAGGCATGGTGACACACGCCTTTAATCCCAGAAAGCCAGCCTTTAATCCCAGGGAGTGGTGGTAGAAAGCAAAAAGGTATATAAGGCGTGAGGACCAGAAACTAGAAGCTTTTGGCTGGTTAAGCATTTGGCCTGGTTAAGCATTTGGCCTGGTTAAGCTTTCAGTCTTTGAAGCAGCACAGTTCAGCTGGGATTCATTCTGGAGGAGGACTCAGAGGCTTCCGGTCTGAGGAAACAGGACCAGCTGAGGAACTGGTGAGGTGAGATAGCTGTGGCTTGTTCTGTCTCTCTGATCTACCAGCATGGACCCCAATAACTGGCCTCAGGTTTGATTTTATTAATAAGAACTTTTAAGAATCCTGCAACACCAAGATATGTTTTCCATTGGGGATGAGGTTTTGATTTTGTTTCTACATGAGAAGAAAAGCTATGGATAGCCTCAAAATTGATAAAGGTTCGATTTGAACAAGAGAGACCTCTTAATTAGAAGAGATGATAGTTCATCAACCAGCATGACCATCCTATTTAAACTAACTTACACCACTAACAAATGCTTTTCATTTAATCAGATATAACTTGCCATAAAGAACCTCTCTAAAGTTAGGCTTTGGGAAGAGTTTTTGTCTTTATCTTTTAGGAGAATGAAGGCTAAGGAATCTGAAGAACACTGGACAAATGAGAAATCTGAAGAAAAGGACAAATCATCTGGAAAAAATGTCCCAAGAAAAGGAGTAAACTAGCCTATTGGTATATCACATGTAAAATTTCATAAGTCTTCCTAAATGTTTGTTTCTCCTCTTCTCTACAGACACTTACCACAAATGGTCTTTTTGTACTCCCAGTTCAATTATAAATTAAAGCTGCCTTTGGAGTTGAAGTATGGCTCTGTCCTTCTCTAACCCCAAGCATTTAAACAGAAAATGTAAAATCTCTGTATCATGTCAGAAGAAAGAGCCATCTTCTTATATGAGACAGAAGAAAACCAAAAATATTAAAGGACTATTCTATTGCCACTAATCTTAGTTCTTTGGTTCTATTTTCATTCTTTAAACTTTTCTTAAGATATGAATTTTATATCAATATAATATATATATATATATATATATATATATATATATTTAACTTTTGTCTTAATATTAATTGTAATAATATAGAGTAATGACAAATTCTAGAATAAAGGCTTTATTTTCTGCCTATACATGTTTTTGTGTTAGAGTCTCTATCAGTTTTCTGCAGGGAATCATGACCAGGCCTAACATCAAATTTGACGTCTCCAGAAAGATGATGGGGCCCCACAACGATGATTCCACATGGACAATAATAATACCACTAAGCTGACAAACATCACCAAAAGATCAGCTTTGGACTACAAAGTGCTCAGAACAATTTCAAGATGGCTAGCTGTGAAAAGACTGCTCAAACAAGGACTTGAGATAAGCCCTGCACTTTGGCATTATGCAGAGACTGGACAACAAATGATATAGCTACCTTTCCTGGAAGTTGACAATTAACCTAAAATTTTTCTTTTCAAGAACCCCTAAAGATGCCTTTGCCCACAAACATCAGGAAGCAATTTTAAGAACATAATGTCCACATTCTCAAGAGGTGGCACAGGTGGTTTTGGTCTTTCAATGGGTTTTGGGTTTGGGATAATTTTCATTGTTTAGGATTATTGGTTACAAGTTGTTGTTGCTAATGGTCAGGAAAAGGGCTAAACAAAGGACATTAGATTTAAGGTTCTTGTTTAAACAAAAAAAGAAAAAAGAGGATATAGATAAGAGGTACATTATTGAATCTACTCAGAAAAACAGATATAGAAATGATAGAATAAAGGGTAGATTTTTGAATCTACTTTAAATGACAAGTACTAGTTTTAAATACATTACTTTGGATTGGATTTTTACATATTGTATACAAATTTTATATATTTGGATTGATATTGTTAGAAAATGCCATATATATATATTTCTAATATTGTTCAAGATAATTGTACTTATACTGTTCATTTAACAATGTAATGCAATTTGCTGATCCTTGAGTGTTACTACCAACTATTAGGATACAAAGAAATGGAAGTTATTAGTTAAACATTTCAATCGAAATTGGAGTTATATTAGGTATGTTTTCAAGGTCAAGCAGAGATATATTTTCGTTAGATAGGTCATCTTCAAATCCTTCAGAGATCTACAGAATGTGGCATTTAAACTGTTTTAGTAGCAGATGTTTTTCTTTTTCTATGACTATGAGACATGTCGGCTCCTGGCAGCACCAATCTACTTCAGAGAAGATGTGGGCATTGAAGAAACAGCATATGGAGGTAACTTTCATTGTGCAAAAGTTAGCCACTGGCAACAAAGTGCCCTCACATCAACTGCTGGCAGTTTGCTATCCAAAATGGACAAACAGGACACAAAACAAAGGACTACCAATTCTTGCCAAATCAAGTGTGGTTGTGACTTTAGCAAAAGGTGTCCTCTGAGCCCAGGACAATATGGCAACATCACTGAAGTGGCTTTGCAATCTGAAAAAGGTACAGTGCCCCCTTTCTTCGAAGGCAGCTGAACAGACAGTGGACTTATGGCTTGTGGTGTACAGTGGAACAGTAGCTGTAACAGTTATTTTTGAAAGAGTACTTAGGCTGATGGAGTCTAACCTCTCAATGGTAGACTGGCATTTAATAAAGAAGATGAAGCTACCCACAAGCCGAGAAGAATGGGAAGCTTAATGCCAAAAACATCAGCAATTTCCAGAATTTAAAATCCTGAATCATGACAGGACACTGGTGAAATTCAAGTTTATCTGGTACATGGACTACTTGCACCAAATGTGAGGTCAAGCTGTAGACCTTGCGTACATCCTGCTTCCCAAATGATTCTGTCAGATACGCCAAGCTTATAGGCTGAAGATCATGCCCCAACATTGCAGAGAAACCTCAGGTGACTGTCCAGGCAGCTGGCTGTTTCTGTTAACTCACAGTTTTTGGAAGTTGCCTTTTGTAATTCCTGTTTTACTAGGTAATATTATTTCCTTCTTGGGTCTCTGAGGCAGTTGAAGATTAGATAGTTGCAGTTACAGTTTTCCTTGTTAAGAATTTCAAAAAAGAAACTCACTAAGGAGCTATAAAATGTAAAAGTTTGAAAGACATCATAGGATAGTTTTCTAATACAGGTAGGATAGAAAGTGAATTCGGTACATTTTGAACTCACCAAATTAGGATAGATAATGGAATATTTTCTCTAAGTTTGTCAAATGAAAATGGACTAGACATTGTTGATGCATTGCTTTTATATTGTATATAGTTATTGTACTTATTGTATATAATTTTTCTTATATTATACTTTTTATTATTTTTATTTTTATTAGACAAAAAAGGGGAAATGTGGTGATATTTTTTGTATGTTAATAAATAAAGCATGCCTGGATATCAAGGGTAAAAAGGCCAGCCATTTTTAAGTAAACATAGAAGTCAGGCAGCGGTAGCAGTTGCCCTTAATCTGATCATTTATCAGGTAGAGTCTCTTTGTGTTCAAGGCCATCCTAGGGAACAGACTCAAGTGTGGTGACAGACACCTTTAATCCCGATACCAACCATAGAGACCTGGAGGTCTGTATAGATAGGCAGTGACAAGGAAGTGAGGTAGCTAGGCTAAGAGCCAATGAGAGGGCAGAACAGCAAGGCAATAATGGCACAGGTAGACAGGAAGTAGCTCACTTTCAAGGCTGCAGCGTGGTGAGGTATGGTTAGCTGCTGGCTATTCCTATTTCCCAGATCTCTAAGGCTTTCACCCCTGTATTTGGCTATTGTTTTTTATTTAATAAGACTGCTTAGAAATTCGTCTACAACTCCATCTTTTGCCTCACAGAAGTTTCTCATTTGCAGGAGGTCACATTTATTAATTGTTGCTCTCAGCGTCTATGCTACTTCTCTTCTATCAGGTTCAGTGTAAGTGGATTTATGTTGAGGTCTTTGATCCATTTGGACTTGAGTTTTGTGCATGGGGATAGATAATGGATCAATTTGCATTCTTGCACATGTCGACATCCAGTTATGCCAGCACTATTTGTTGAAGATGCTTCCTTTTTTTAATTGTATAATTTTAGCTTCTTTGTCAAATATCAAGTGTTCATATGTCTTTGCATTAATGTCAGGGTCTTTGATTCGATTCCATTAATCTATGTGTCTATTTTTATGCCAATACCAAGTTGTTTTATGTGATAGCTCTATATTAAAACTTGAGGTCAGGGATGGTGATGCCAGACATTCCTCCATTGTACAGGGTTGCTTTGGCTCTCCTGTGTTTTTTGTTTTTACATATGAAGTTGAAAATTGTTCTTTCAAATTCTGTGAAGACTTTTTTTTTGGGATTTTGATGGGGATTAAGGTAAATCTGAAGATTGCCTTTGGTAAGATCACCATTTTTACTATGCTTTTTCTACCTATCCAAGAGCATAGGAGATCTTTCCATTTTCTGGTATCTTCTTCAATTTCTTCCTTTATAGACTTAAAGTTCTTATCAGACAGGCTGCCTCAAGGTATTTTATGTTGTTCGTGACTATTGTAAATGGTAGTATTTCTCTGATTTCATTCTCAGCCCATTTATTATTTATATATAGGAGGGCTACTGATTTTTTTTTAGTTAATCTTGTATCCTGCCACATTACTGAAGGTGGTTATCAGCTGAAGGAGTTCCCTGGTAGAATTTTTGGGGTCACTTATGTATACTATCATATCATCTGAAAAAAGCGAATGTTTAACTTCTTCCTTTTCAATTTATATCCCCTTGATCTCCTTTTGTTGTCTTATTGCTTTGGCTAGAACTTAAGAACTATATTCATAGATATGGAGAGAGTGAGCAGCTTTGTCTTGTTCCTGATTTTAGTAGAATCCCTTTGAGTTTCTCTTCACTTAGTTTGATGTTGGCTGTAGGCTTGGTGTATGTTACCTTTATTATGTTTAGGTATGTTCCTTGTATCCCTGATCCCTCTAAGACTTTTATCATGAGGGGTATTAAATTTTGTCAAAGGCCTTTTCAGCATTTAATGAGATGATCATGTGGGTTTTTTTTCTTTTAGTTTATTTATATCATGGATTATATTTACAGACTTTCATATGTTGAACCACTGAAACAAAGTTTATAGAAATGATAAGACAAAGAGTAGATTATTGAATCTACTCTGAAAAGAAAAAAGAGAGTTTATAGATATGATAAGATAGAAAGCTATATTATTGAATCTACTTTTAGAAGGCAACTACTAGGTTTAAATATATCACATTGGATTGGATTTCTGTATATTGTATATAAATTATATATATTGATACAAATTTGAGATTGATTTTGTTAGAAAATGCTGTACATATATTTCTAAACTTGTTCAAGGTATCATTCCTATACAGTTCATTTCACAATGCAATGCAATTTTCTAGTCCTTGAAAGCTATTGCCAACTATTTAGGATAATAAAGAAATAAAGAAATGCAGGTTAGTAGTTAGTCATTACAATGAAACTTGTAGTCATATTAGGTCTGTTCTCAAGGTCAAGCAGAAATATATTTTAGATAGACAGGTCATCTTAAAGCACTTCAGAGATCTGCAGAATATGGCATTTAAGATGATAACATAGTTTTTTTTTATGACTATGAGACATATCTGCTCCTGGCAGCATCAATCTACTTCAAAGAAAATAATGAGCATTGAAGATACTCAATGTGGTATTTACTTTCTTTGTGGCAAAAGTTAGCCACTGGGCAAGAAAGTGGCCTTACATCAACTGCTGACAGTATGCTGTCCAAATGGACAAGCAGGACACAAAAGAAAGGACTGGTGCACCTTGCAAAGACAAGGTAGGACATCCCTTAAGAAAAATCCTGCTTCATAGATGAGTCTGTCAGATATGCTAGACCTGTAGGCCAAAGATAGATGCCCCAATGTTGCAGAGAAATCTTGAGTGACTGTCCAGGCAACCAGCTGTTTCTGTCATTTCTCACATTTTTTTGGAAGTCACTTAGTTATACTTCCTAATATTATTTCCTTCTTGGGTCTCTGAAGGACTTGAAGATTAGATAGTTACAGTTTTCCTTGTTAAGAAATTCAGGAAAGGAACTCACTAAAGGGGTGCAAAGTGTGTAAGTTTGAAAGACATCAATGGATAGTTTTCGTTTGGTAATGCAAATTAGGATAGAAGGTGAATTAGACATAGTCCTTTGTATTCACAAAGATAGAATAGATAATGGTGTGTTCTTTCAGAATTTGTAAAATGCAAATGAACTAGGCATTGTTGATGTATTCAGTGCCCTTATATGTTATATATAGTTATTGTACTTATTGTATTTATTGCCTATATATTGTATATAGTAATTGAACTTATTGTATGTAATTTTTCTTATATTAGTTATAACCTTTTTTATTTTAGATAAAAATAGGAGAAATGTGGTAATATTTTATTTCTGCTCCAATAAAGTTTGCCTGAAAATCAGAAGGAGGAGCTAGCCATTAGTGAACCACAGATGTCTGGAGGTCTGTACAGACAGAAAGGAAGTGATAGAGCTGGGTGGATAGTGATATGGTGGGGTAACAGAAGCACTAGCTCTCTTTTGGCTGGGGTCCCACAGGGGTGAGAACTAGTGGCTTGCTGCTCTGCCTCTCTGATCTTTCAGCTCTTATCCCAATATCTGACTCTGGGGTTTTTTTTATTATTATTATAAGACCTCTTAAGATTTGTGTTACATTGAGCTCTAGCTGTGGTCTCAACTAGGTGATAAGCTTTTTGTTCCCCTGGTGATTTTTTTTCTCTTCTGGAATAAAGTTTGCTCCTAGTTCCATAGAATTTGGTGGTCTGTCCCCTTTTTGCACATGTGTAGATCTAACAAAATGTTTTAGTTGCTTTAATAGTCTATATATTATGCTTATCTCTGATATGCAGCTAGTGAGATTTTTACCCAGGATGGTGGCTTCTTTTTCGCTCAAGTAATGGTGATCTTTGCTGTAAATAAACTCTTTAATTCCATTAGGTCTGACTTACTAAGTTTTGTTTTTAATGTTTGTACTATTGTGGTCCTGTTCAGAAAGTCATTTACTCCGTCAATGCGGTCAAGCCTGTTTTCTACTTTCTCTTCTGTCAGATTCATGGTATTTGGCCATTGATTCCTGTGGAGTTGACTTTTGTGCTTGGTCTGGGTAAAGGATTGAGGTTCATTCTTCTCATTATAGCTATTGGGATTGATATGCATAATTTGTAGTATTGCTGTCAAATCCCTGAGATGTACTGTGGACTTCTTGTTAAATGACACATGTGTATATGGATATAAATTTATGTATAGGTTCTTCCTTATATTTCATTAGTCAATGAATATTTTTGCATGGCAAAGCTATACTCTTTTTTAATTCCTTAGGTCCTGTAGTATAACTGAAAATCTGTGGTAGTACTACCTCAAGTACTATTGTTTTTGCTTATGATCACTTTGACTAATTGGGGTCTTTTGTACTGAACTATGAAATTTAAGTTGGGATAAATCAGGAAAGGAATTTGTGTACTAGAATAATATCCTTATTGTGGTTATGTGAAGGCACTACAAATCTATCATCAATGTGTTCAACTATAAACTTACAGGTGATAGGGTAGCAAAAGTCTGTAGGTCACTAAAAGTTAAATCTGTCACTTTCTCCCTCTGCCACCAGTTTCCTGACAGGATGGGGGAAGAGTATTCATAGCTATTCAATATGCATCACACCTCGAAATGCCTGCTAAGAGGAAAGTCCTTTTTGATCTAAGAGGTTCTCTGGGGCAGTGAGAGAGAGAGGGGAGGCCTTAATTTGCACAAGAAACAAAGCAATTAAACAGGTGAAGGAAACAGTTCAAGACCTGAAAAGGGAAACAGAAACAATGAAGAAGACACAAACAGAGGGAATGCTGGAAATAGAAAATCTGAGTAAAAAACAGGAAACACAGATGCAAGCATAACCAACAGAATAAAAGAGATGGAAAAGAGAATCTCTGGAGTAGAGGATACAATAGAGGAAATAGATTCATCAGTCAAAGAAAATACCAAGCCAAAAAAGTCATAACTTTGAAAGCCAGAAGGACCTGGACTGATGAAATGCAGACACTAAGAGACCATAGATGCCAGCCTAGATTTATATACCCAGCAAAACTTTCAATCATCATAGACAGAGTAAACAAGACATTCCAAGACAAAACCAGATTCAAACAATACTTATCTACAAATCCAGCCTTACAGAAAGCCCTGGAAGGAAAATTCTAACCTAAAGAAGTCAGATACACCCCGAAAAACACAGGCAATAAATAACCCCACAGCTGTAAACCCCAAAGAAGAGAAGTACATACACACTACCACCAAAAGATAACAGGAACTAACAATCTCTGGTCATTAATATCCCTTAATATCAATGGACTTAATTCACCTATAAAAAGACACAGGCTAACAGGATGGATATGAAAAAAGGACCCATCTTTCTGCTGCATACAAGAAACAAACTTCAATATCAAATATAGACACTACCTCACGATAAAAGGCTGGGAAAATTCTTTCCAATCAAATAGTCTTAAGAAGCAAGCTGGTGTAGCCATCCTAATATCCAGCAAAATAGACTTTAAACTAAAATCAATCAAAAGAGATCAAGAAGGACATTACATACTTATCACAGGAAAGATCCTCCAAGATGAAGTTTCAGTTCTGAACATTTATGCCCCAAATACAAAAGCACCCACATTCATAAAAGAAACATTACTAAAACTTAAAACCCCACACATTAGTAGTGGGAGATTTCAACACACCACTCTCACCAAAAGACAGATCTAACAGACTGAAACTTAACAAAGAAATAAAGGACCTAATAGATGTTATGACTCAAATGGAATTAATAGATAATTACAGAACATTCCATCCTAACAAAAAAGAATATACCTTCTTTCAGTACCCCATGGAACCTTCTCTAAATCTACTACATACTTGGCCACAAAGCAAATCTCAACAGATACAAAAAAAAAAATTGGAATAACCTCCTGTGTTCTATCAGACCACTGTGGTTTAAAGTTAGATTTCAACAACAACAAAAATTACAGAAAGCCTACAATCTCATGGAAACTGAATAATGCTCAACTGAATCACCAATGGGTCAAGGAAGAAATAAAGACTTCCTAGAGATCAATGAAAATGAATATACCACATACCCAAACTTATGGGATGCTATGAAAGCAGTGCTAAGAGGAAAATTAATAGCACTAAATGCCCACATAAAGAAGTTGGAGAAATCTCACACTAGTGATGTAACAGCACACCTGAATGCTCTAGAACAAGAAGGAAAGTCAACCAGGAGGAATAGATGCCAAGAAATAATCAAACTGAGAGCTGAAATCAATAAAATAGAAAAAAAGACAACAATACAAAGATTCAATGAAACAAAGAGTTGGTTCTTTGAGAAAATCAACAAGATAGAAAATCCCTTATCCAAACTAACCAAAAGGCAGAGAGAGACAAATTAGCAAAATCAGAAATGAAAAGGGAGACATAACAACTAACAATGAGGAAATCCAGAGAATCACAAAGTCATACTTCAAAAAACCTGTACTCTACAAAACTGGAATATCTAAAAGAAATGGATAATTTTCTAGATAGTTACCACATACCTGAGTTAAATCAAGACCAGATAAACTATTTAAATAGACCAATAACCCCTAAGGAAATAGATACATTCATTAAATGTCTCCCAACCAAAAAAAGCCCAGGACCAGACTATGTCCACCTGGTTATTATTTTACATTTGGAAATTAATCATGACATCAAAAGATATAATTGTGTGTCAAGTTGACAAGGGTGCAGTTGTGATAGCTAATTTGTTTGTCAAATTTATTACAACTGGAATTCACTACAACCCAAAATGGAGGGGCATGCCTGTAAGGTTTTTGCTTAATTAGAAGAGAGAAGATCCACATGTAGTCATGATCTTTGCATTAGGAAGACATTCCTTAAATCTGGATATTGATGAGGAAATAAACACCTATAACTCAGATGTATTGATGCCCAAAACCCCACCTGTAATCTCAGCTAGGCCTTGTGCTGGAAGCCCATATAAAGAAATGGAAGAAGGGGGCTTTTGCTCTTTAGCTGCTTGCTCTCACCTTGCTAGCAAGTCCATTCCTTCACTGGCATTGGAGTCAACTGCTTTGGGATTGCAGACTATACTGCTGATGGGCTGAGACATCAAGCATAGTGGACTGAGCAACTCCTGGATTCGAGGACTTTGCCATTATAGCCAACCAATGTTCAATTAGCTGGACCACAGCCTCTAAGTCATTCTAAAACATAGCCTTTTGTATATATAGAAATTCATTCTGTTACCCCATAAAACCCTGACCAATGCACCAGACAGGTATAGAACTTTTAGAGTAGTTTGGGCCTAAAAACAGCCTTATCTCCGTTCTAAATTCCACATGGTCACATTCTCTTAACCTGCTTTTTAGATGATGCTTTGATGCTGGCCTATTAGGTTCCTTTAACTTCTGGGCAAGAAAGTAAAATAACACAAGTCTGAAATTTCTCAAATGGAACACATAGTTATCTAATTAAACAAGTAATTATATGAGATGGAGGGATTCTAGCTTAAGTGAGGAATGAAAAACCAGATGTCTTAGCTTCTGTGGGCCAAGACCTGGCAGAGCCCCACCACATGAAGACCAGAGGACATGAGGTTCTTTTTACCCTTGATGTGACAGCTCCAGTCTGGAGACTCATAGGATAACATCCTTTACACATGAATTCTCTGCCTCACTCTCAGTCTCAGGAGTCAGATCTATTCCAGAGGAGCTTCACAAGAGTCAATCAGTCATCTGGAAGAACTTTCTCAACATAATCTGAGATCTGCTGTGGTAAAAGAGCATCATCAACCACCTCTCTCCTTTTCAGTCTGTACAGAATCACTCTGCACCAGAGACATGTGGCCCCTGATACAGGCTCCATCCACTTCACCTCGTCATGAGGTGCCTCCCAACATTGCTTATCTGGACCATCATAAGGGATTCCTCACCAGACCTCCACCCCAGGACAGTCTTCTCAATTCTGCATTTCATCAGACAGTCTTAATACGTGTTGTCAACCTAGAAGAGATCTAGCAAATCTGTGCAAGTCTGACAGTGAGTGATACTGGGGCAGGATCTTGAAACTATGAGAGCCCTGCATGGATGTGTGGCAGCCTAAGACAATTAGCTCGCCTGTCCCAACAGGTTTAAGAAACTTCAGTGTTTGGTTGGGAGTGATCCAATCCACCTAAGACAGCACACATGGCTGGGAGGACAAGGTCAGTTTCAGGGACTGGAGAGATGGCTCATCCATGAAGAGCACTCATTGCTGTCTCAGAAGACCCACAGGACAGCTAACAAACCTCTTTAACCTAAATTCCAGGTGGAATCTGCCCTCACCTGGCCTCTGTGGGAATTGCATGTACATGGTGGCCAAACACCCTTAAGTATAAAGAAAAGCACGACAAAATATCCCAACATATCTTGCAGGAAATTATCTCTTCTTTTCAGTTATCATTCATGTTCTATTTCAAGAAAACCAGAGGCAGATTGCTTGTCATTTTCTGATTTCTTTTATACAATATTAATGAATGTGCTTATTTCCTGAGAGGCCTGGAGCAATATACATGTGTTTTCTTTTAATTTGGTCTACATGATGATTATGTGAATATGTGTGTACAGTGTAGCACATTTTAATGGCAGCAAAATATATGGCGTCAAGGATACAATATGTCTAGTTTTTCTATTATGTAGCGGGTATCCATGGAGTAGGCTATTCCATCCACATCCAAGGTGTCATCCTCCTGTGTAGCCCTGAGACCCATGTCTGGGAAATCCTTATGCAGCCAAAGCTTCCTGAAACTTACTGAGATAAATCCAAGCCTGTGAGTTCTGGGATTACAGAGTGTGAAACCTCATCTGACTAAAGAAGAGTCTCAGAGTGAAATTTGAAATTGGATTTTGTTCATAAAAATACATTCATTTTACTCAATGGGGGATTTCAAAAACAGCCGTCCTTATATACAATGTAACGCCTTAGCAAACTATTAAAACAGTGACAAGAGTAAACGAAATAACAATTAACAAAACCTTAAACCAAAATGAAGAAAACCAAAATCCAAAGCATAAATATCCCAACATATAACAAGAAAATTAAGCAAATTTCAGGATCCTTTGGAATTTCATTATGGGAGAGCAAATGACAATAGGAACTGTCTTATTCTCTGCAGTGAATTATATTTAGCAACACTTGCCCATGACATGGCGTCAGCTTCAGCACTGCAGTAGAGAGAATCTTATGCTTTTGGGTGTGGTCTGTCTGGATGGCAGTGTGATGTTAACGCATTCTTCCTTGTCAGATTTCCATCACATATGGAGTCAGCTTGTCAAAGCCCTTGATAGGAAGCTGACAGAAGAACTCTTGCTCACCAACATGTCCTCTCCATGTTGTTTTGCCCCTCACTGGGGCCATGTGCTGATGGATGTCACAGTTCTTAGTAATTTGTGTTGTGTCCTCTGAATCTCAGACTATTTGTGATACAATCTTTTGTCTGGGAATAGTGAGTCAATGGATGTATATCAGATTGTGGCTGGATGGCCTGATGGTAGGTTGATATTTGCCTCACTAGTGAGTTCACAGCTGAAAAGAGGTGCCATTTTCTGAGGAGGCCGTGAACCTGGAGTGTAGAATGTCATGTCTTCAAGGTGTCTCTGGCTTCTTCCAGCCTCCTCAGTTTTCCTAAGAGGTGCTGTCAGGCAAAATTGGTAAAGAAAATAGGATTTAGAATCAGTTTTGTTGTGAAACTGGCAAGAAAAAT